>NC_045732.1:99753253-100107513 GCF_009834535.1 Camelus ferus | reverse complement strand
TTTCAAAACTAATCATTAAAGATTTCTCATTCTACTGCCTTTGGGTTTTGTTTTTTTTATTTTAGTTATTAGGGAGGTAAGCTTCACCCTCTGTGTGAGGTATTTTTTTTTATAGAAGGCCTGAATTGTTCTAAACTTCCTCTTAGATTGTCTTTGCTGCATCCCATACATTTTATGAAGCTGTGTGTTTTCATTGTAGTTGTCCCAGGTATGATTTTATTACCTCTTAGATTCATCATGAACATTTTTATTTTATTAAAGGATTGTGGTTTCATCTCATTTTATGCTGTTTCTCTTCTTCTTTCTAGGGTTGATGCATAGTTTCATACTTTTGTGTATGGAGAAATGCTTGCTGAAAACTATATTTGCTTAAAGTTTTGAGGCTCTTTTCATGACATAATATGTGGTTAATTCCTTAGAGAACATCCTGTGCACACTTGAAAAGATTATGTGTTCTGCTTTCTGATGCAGTTTCAATAGCTCAGTTAGGATGAAATGATACAATGCTATCAAGACCTCTGTTTTTCCTTACAGATATTCTCTGGATGATCTCTCCATCAAATAGTGAGGTGTTTTAAACTGTCTATAAAATTGTATTATAATGAATTAATTCCCTCATGTTAATATTTCTTTTATATTTAGGATCTACAGTTGTAGGTACATATATAGTTAATGAGTGTAATACCCTATCGTTATATTGACCTCTTTTCTATATATCATCTCATATTTAATTTCATTGTGGCCCTTGTTTTAAAACATATTTTGTATGATTTAGCATTGCAAATTCACTTTCTGTCATTTCCATGAAATATCTTCTCCATCTATTTCCAGGCTGTGTATACTTCCTCCATAAAGTGAGTCCTTTTTGGGGAGAGGCCAAGAGGGTGGAGTAGGAGGGGATACTCGTAGCTCACCTTTCCCAAATGCAACAAGAGTCACACCCACAAGACCCAACTCAGCGAACCAGAGACCTGCAGAAACTCTGAAAGAACATTGTCCTCTTCAAAAGATAAAGATACCAAAAATCTGGTAGGAGAAAAGGAATAAAGAAGGAAGAAATTGCAAAACAGTGTTGGAAAGGCCCCACAAGGAGAGAGCAACAAGGAAGGTCGGGCACTCATTCACTGAGCCTCACCTTTGCAAATGAGAGACCAGTAGGATGGAGGGGGAGCGTCCAAGGCTTGGATTGTACAGAGTATCAGTTGACTGACAGAACTAATTTAAACAGGCAAAGAGGGTCCATGTGACACCCAGCCCAAGATGCAGCCCAGCATCTGGGGGCAGGGCCATGCTACCCTAGCAGGGTGGAATATAGGGATGGCTGCATTGAGGAAGACTAGGGGAATGCAGAGGCTGTATGCCATGGCTGTGGGTGCAACAGGGCAAACAAAGTGAGCCTCCCTAAAAACAACAGTGCAGATGTACCCTGGGGTGGAAGGGTGAATAAACCATCTCTGAAAATCCACAGAAGTTTCTTGTTGAAGAGAGGTGGGGCTCATGCACAGCCACCATACCCTCTGGCACTTTGTATCCAGGTGGCTGTAGGGGCTAAAGCTGCATCCACACCTAAGGACTTAGAAGCCTCAAGGGCCAGATGGGACTTGTCTACAGCCCAAGGCAGATAGGATTCTTCTATTCTTATTCCTCTGAAAACTTGCTCCACCAAGATAAAAAAGGAGCAGTGTTTTGTCCCAGACCAGGTACAGGGCTGTTCCTTAGTCTTCTGTGAGCTCACCTCCTGGGTGCAAACCTGAGGTGGAGCACATAGTGGCACAGAGCAGTGGAGTGACTGGCACCCTGAATGGTTGTGTGGCCCCCAATCTTTTGGTCAGGAACGCAGCCCCTGACCATGGTGCTGGAGAGGGCATGGTGCCAAATCCTGCCTGGTCAGTCTGCAACATCTGAATGGAGCATTGGGCATAGCAGTGGCAAGCCAGCCCACAGTAAAGGAGAGCTGCACCTGACCCAGTGTTGGGAGTAGGTGCAATCTGCTTGTTGACAGGCACTGGGAGCAGCACAGATGAGGGCTCCAATGGAGGGCCACTGGAAAGAGCAAGCTGAACTTCCAAAACAGGATGAAGGCAAAAAGACTTCATATTAAAAGCACACAGTCTCCAGGAGGAAACCGACAATCCACCCTTTTTTTAATCTGTTTTTAACTGTTCCATTTTCTATTAACCTCTTAATTTTTACTTCTTAGACAATTATATATACCCCAATTTAATCCCTTTGAAATTTTTTAAAAATATTTTTATTATTATTATTATTCAAAATCCTGCTTCCACTTGCTTTTCTATTATTCATTATACAATGTTTTCAAACTTTCATTTCTCCCTTCTTTAAAATTCTTTATCTCTCTCTTTCTCTTTTTTCTCTTTCCTAATTTGTATTACTACATTGGCATTAGGTAGATAAACTCCTTTAGGATGACAGTAGATAACTGATAATCCATAAAACACACTGCCAGAGAGGTAGGAGCAAGATGAAGAAGCATAGAAAGCATTCCCAATTAAAAGAACAAGAGAAATCACCTGGTAGAATGATCAGTGAAATAGACATTGATAGCCTACGAGATGGAGATTTCAAAAAAGGACTGATCAAAGTACTGAAGGAAATAAAAGAGATAGTGTTTAGAGATATAAAATATTTCAAAAATGGAATGGCAGCTATAAAGAAGAGCTAAGTAGAATAGCTAAATTCATTGACTGAGATGAGGAATGATCTAAAGGCTGTGCAATGCTGACTAGATAACTGCAGAGGAACAAATTAGTGACTTAGGAAGACAGGACAATAGAAAGCACCAAATCAGAAGAGCTTCAAGAGAAACAACCAGAAACAATGAAAAAAGCATAAGGGACATATGGGATAATATAAAGCATGCCAGTCTTAGCATGATAGAAGTCCCAGAAGGGGAAGAAAGATCAAAGGGGATTGCAAAGGTGTTTGAAGAAGTCATGACTGAGAACTTCCTAAACATAAAGGAGGAATCAGATATCCAAGTACAGGAAGCTCAGAGGGTCCCAAACAGGAAGACCTAAATACACCCACACCAAGACATACAATTAAGATGGCCAGAGTCAAGGATAAAGAAGTGATTCCTAAAGGCAGCAAGAGAAAAGCAAAGAGTGAGTTACATGGGAACCCCCATAAGGATCTCAGCTGATTTCTCTACAGAAACACTACAGGCCAGAAGGGATTGGCAAGATATATTCAAAGTCCTGAATGAAAAAAAAGATATACTTAAGGATAGTTTAACCAGGAAGGCTATCCTTTATGATAGAAGGAGACAAAAAGAATTTCACAGACAAGAAAAAGCTACAAGAGTTTAGCAAAGCTAAACCCTTGCTAAAAGAAATATTGAAAGTTCTACTCTAAATAGAAAAGCAGCAGGATGATACAGAAATTAGAAACTCACAGCTGGAAAGGTGATAACTCATGAATTACAAATAAAATAAACACAAAATTTTAAAACAAGACATACAAAGCATTGAGACAAGGAGAGGGAGGCAGGAAAATACAGAATTTTTTTTTTTGTCTTTCATTTTAAAATTTTTATTCTCGGTAGGATGGGTTTGAGATCATGTTACTGTCAGTTTAATAAAAGCAGTTATACTAATGGGCTAATAGACTTTAAAAAAAGGGTAACAACAAGACAAAAACTTATCAGGGAGTTACTAAAACTGAATAAAATTCATCTTAATACAAAGGAAAATTACCAAACCATAAAAGGAAGATGAAAGGAACAAAGAGGAAATACCAAATCAACTGCAAACATAAGGTCAAAGTGGCAATAAACACAAACCTATCATCAATTAGTGTAAATGTGAATGGACTAAATGCTCCAGTCAAAAGACATAGAGTGGCAGGCTGGATAATAAGGCAAGAAGCTTAAATATGCTGCATACAAGAGACCCACATCAAAGAGAAGGACACATATAGATAGAGAGTAAAAGGATGGAAAACGGTATTCCATACAATGGAAAAGCCAGAAAAGGAGGTGTTGCAGTACTGATCTCACACAAAATAGACTTTAAAACAAAGGTCATAAAGAAAGATAAAGAAGGACATTTTATAATGATTAAAGGAGTGATACAAGATGAGGATAGTACACTCATTAATACATATGCACCAAATAGAGGAGAAACTAAGTACATAAAACAATTAGTAATAGAGATAAAGGGGGATAGTGATGGGAATATAATCATAGTTGGAGATTTCAACACTGCATTAACATCACTGGACAGATCACCAAGACAGGAAATAAATAAGGCAACAGAGAAATTAAATAATACAATAGAAATACTAGACTTGGTGGATACTTTCTCAGCATTGCCCCCCCAAAATAGGATATAAATTCTTTACAAGTGCACATGGAGCATTTTCCAGGTTTGATCATGTACTTGGGCACAAAAGAAACCTCAGCAATTTTAAGAATATAGAAATTACCTCAAGCAACTTTACTGACCACAATGCCATGAAGCTAGAACTCAACTGAGAAGCAAAACAGAACAAAAGGAAAACATGGAGATTAAACAATATGTTATAAAAACCAATGGGTTAATGAAGAAATCAAAGTTGAAAAGAAAAAATAATAACTTGAGATAAAAGAAAATGAAAGGAAAACCACACAAAATTTATGGGACACAGCAAAAGCTGTGCTAAGAGGGGAGTTTATAGCGATACTGGACTTCCTCAATAAAGAACAATCACAGATAAACAATTTAACCCACCAGCTGAATGAACTTGAAAAGGAAGAACAAAAACCCCAAAAGGCAGCAGCAGGAAGGAAATTATAAATATTGTGGAGGAAATAAATAAAATGGAGTTTACAAAGAACATAGGAAAAAAATCAACCAATTCCAAAAGTTGGTTTTTTGGAAAGTAAGAAAAATCGAAAAACTTCTGGCCAAACTCAAAAAGAAGAAATGAGAGAGAGCACAAAGTAGCAAAATAAGAAAGGAGAATGAAGAAATTACAACAAATAAAATAGAAAGACAAATATCATATGAGAATATTATGAAAAACTCCATGGAACCAAACTGGATAACCTAGAGAAAATGGACAAGTTTCTGGAAACATACTGTCCACCAAGACTGATTCAAGAAGAAACTGACCCCTTGAACAAACAGATCACTAGAAATGAAATCAAAATAGCAATATAAAACCTCCCTACAAATAACAGTCCAGGACCGGATGGCTTCAATGCTGAATTCTACCAAACATACAAAGAAGAACTCATACCAGTCCTTCTCAAATTCTTCCAGAAGATTGAAAAGAAGGGAATACTCCCAAAGTCATTCTATGAAGCCACAATCACCCTGATACCACAAACAGGCAAAGACACTACCAGAAAAGAGAAATATAGGCCAATATCAGTGATAAGCTTGCTGCCAAAATCCTCACCAAAATAGTAGCAAATAGAATCCAACAACACATATAAAAGATTATACATCATAACCAAATGGGGTTCATCCAAGGGACACAGGGGTGGTTCAACATATGCAAATCAATCAATGTAATATATCACATCAACAAGAGAAAGGGCCAAAACCACATGATCATCTCAATAGATGCAGGAAAAGCATTTGATAAAATTCAGCACCCATGTAAGATAAAACGCTCACCAAATGTGGGCATAGAGGGAACATATCTCAACATCATAAAAGCTATATATAACAAACCTACAGCCAGCATAGCACTCAACGGTGAGAAAGTCAAAATCTTCCCACTAAAATCTGAGAGAAGACAATTGTTGCACACTTTCACCACTCCTACTCAACATAGTCTTGGAAGTCCTAGCCACAGCAATCAAACAAGAGAGAGAAGGAAAAGGGATCCAAATTGGAAAGGAAAAGTTAAAAGTCTCACTATACGCAGATGACATGTTACTATATATAGAAAACCGTACAAGATCCACACAAAAACTACTACAGCTGATCAAAGAATTCAGCAAGGTAGCAGGTTATAAGATTCAGGTTCAAAAATCAGTGGCATTTCTTTATGCTACCAATTCAGATAATACTATAGAGCTACAGTCAACATGACAGCAATTTATTGTTACAAAAAGAGCCATATAGGCCAATGGAACAGAATAGAGAACCCAGAAATGAACCCACAAACTTTTGGTCAATTAATCTTCAACAAAGGAGGGCAAGAATATACAATGGAATAGAGACAGTCTCTTCAGCAAATGGTGTTGTGAAAGCTGGACAGCAGCATGTAAATCAATGAAGCTAGAACTCTCCCTTACACCAGGCACAAAAATAAACTCAGAATGGATCAAAGAATTAAACATAAGACAAGATACAATAAACCTTCTAGAGGAAAATATAGGCATAATATTATCTGACATATATCTCAAAAATTTTCTCATAGAAGAAATAAAAGCAAGAAGAAACAAAT
Organism: Camelus ferus; assembly: GCF_009834535.1. Classification (NCBI taxonomy): domain Eukaryota; kingdom Metazoa; phylum Chordata; class Mammalia; order Artiodactyla; family Camelidae; genus Camelus; species Camelus ferus. The sequence continues at coordinate 100,101,111 of NC_045732.1, read as the reverse complement.
GAGACCTAATGAAACTTGCAGGTCTCTACACAGTAAGCAAACCAGAAGTAAAAAAAATGACAACCTACGGAATGGGAAAAAAAATTTCAAATGACACCAACAAAGGCTTGATCTACAGATACAAGCACTCATCCAGCTGAATAAGAAAATACAAACAACCCAAACCAAATATGGGCAGAAGACCTAACCAAGCAATTCTCCAAGGAAGACATACAGATGATCAACAGGCACATCAAAAAATGCTCAATATCACTGATTATCAGAGAAATGCAAATCAAAACTACAATGAGGTAACACCTCACAACAGTCAGAATGGCCGTCATTCAAAAATCCACAAATGACAAATGTTGGAGAGGCTGTGGTGTATAGGGAACCCTCCTACACTGCTGGTGGGAATGCAGCTTGGTGCAGCCACTGTGGAAAACAGGATGGAGATTCCTCAAAAGCCTAGGAATAGACTTATCATATGACCCAGGAATCCCACTCCTGCTCATAAATCCAGAAGCAACCCTACTTCAGGATGACACCTGCATGCCAATGTTCATAGCCTGCACTATTTAGAATAGCCAAGACAAGGAAACAGCCTAAATGTCCATCGACAGATGACTGGATAAAAAAGAGGGAGTATACTTTTACAATGAAATACTACTGAGCCATAAAATCCGACAACATAATACCATCTTCAGCGACATGGATGCTCCTGGAGATTGTCATTCTAAGTGAAGTAAGCCAGAAAGAGAAAGAAAAATACCATATGAGATTGCTCATATGTGAAATCTAAAAGCAAAATTAAATTAAAAAAAAAGCATAAGTAAAAAACAGAAATACACTCACAGACATAGAATACAAGGTTTTGGTTGCGAAGGTTGCAGGGGTTGGGAAGAGATAGACTGGGATGCTATAATTGTAGAACAATAAACAAGATTTTACTATATAGTGCAGGTAAATATATAAAAGATCTTATGGCAGCTCAAAGAGAAAAAATGTGACAACAAAGATATATATGTTCATTGGAAATGACAAATTTTGCTCTACAATGGAATTTGAGACAAATTTGTAAAATGATTGTAAATCAATAAAAAAAAGGTAAAAAAAGAAAAACACTATCCTAAATATTACAGGAATAAATATAAATTAGAGAGAAAAATAACTATGACATACACTAGTAAAACCATGGTTTTTGGATTTTGTTTTCTTTTTAAGATAAGAAAAATCAAAATACCTCTTGCCAAGAGTATCATGAAGAGAAGAGAGATGCTCCAAAGCAATAAAGTAAGAAATAAAAGAAGAGAAACAACGATTGTTACCTCACATATACAAAAAAGGGGTCATTTTTCAAGTTTCATGCCAATAATCTGGACAACTTAGAAGAAATAGACACATGTCTAGAAAGAGACAGAGATAAAGAGAAACAATTAATTTGAAGAAACGGATTAGTAGAAGAAAGATACAATTTGCATTTAAAAAATCATTAAATACAAGTGCAGATTTAAACAGCTCACGTGGAGAAATGTACAAAAATACAAAGCAGAACTTACACTCTTAAAACTGCTCCAAAATAGTGAAGATGAGGGAAACTCCCAAATTAATTCTATGAAGGCTTTCATCACCCTCATAGCAAAGCTAAAAACCAAAGTACGGGAAAGAGAACTTCAAGCCAATATATTTGATTGATGAAGATGGCAAAAATTCTACAAAATATTTTTAGCAAACTACATCCAGCAATAGGTAAAATGAATCATACACCATGATCAAATTGGATTCATTGCAGTGTCACAAGGGAGGTTCAACATACACAAATCAATCAAGTTGATACAACACATTAACCAAAGGAAAAGGGAAAAAACGTTGTCATCCCAATAAACCCATAAAAAGCATTTAACAAAATTCAACATTTATTCATTAAAAGAACAACAACAACAACAAGAACAGCAACAATAGAAAGCTCTTAACAAAGTAAGATACAGAAAACTTATCTCAACATAACTAAAGCCATTTATTACAGACCCACAGACAACATTATATGCAAAGGTGAAAAATTGAAAGACAAATTAAGGAATAAGACAAGAATGACCAATATCACCATTTCTATTAAACACAGTACGGGAAGTCCTAGCAACAGCAATCGGACAAGAAAAAAAGTAATTCAAGTTGGATTGAAACAAGTAAAACTGTTATTATTTTAGATGACATGATAATCTATATGGAGAACCCTAAAGTTTCTCCACACAAAAAAACTAAAGCTAATAAATACATTTATCAAAGTAGCATGATTGACGATTAATATACAAAAACTTTCACATTTCTTTACACTAACTATGAAATATACCATAAGTTTAAAAAATCCATAAGAATTCATATCAAAAAAAGAAAAACCTATGACTAAACCAATTTAATAAAATCTAGAATACCCTGATAAACAATTTGAAGAAGATGCAAAGAAATGGAAAGAAATCTCAAGGTCTTACTTTAGAAGAATTAATATTGTTAAAATATACATACGATAAAATATGTCTTCAGATATAAATTGATTCAGATATAAATACATGACATTTTCCACAAAACGAAAAACAGTCCTAAGATTTACATGGAACTGCAAAAGAACCACAACTGCAAAAGGAACATTGAGGAAAAAGAACAAAGCTGGAGGCATAACCTTCCCAGATCTCAGACTATATAACAAAAATACAGTAATCAATACAGCACAATACTGGAAAAAAAAGAAACATCAATATCACTGGAACAGAACACAGAGGCAGAAATAAAACAGCACACCTATGCTCAATTAACCTATGACAAAGGAAACAAAAATATACAATGCCTAAAAGACAGTCTTCAGCAAGTGATGTTGAGAAAGCTACACAGCTACATGGAAATCAATGAAATTAGAACACTCCCTCACACATTACAAAAATAAGCTCAAAATGTTTTAAAGATCTGAATCTAATACATGACACAATAAAACTTCTAGAAGGTAACATAGGCAAAACAAGACATAAATTGAAGCAAAATTTTCTTATATCACTCTCCCAAGCCAAAAACTATGAAAGCAAAATAAACAAATAGGTCCTAACTAAACTTACAAGTGTCTACAGAGCAAAATAAACAAAATGAAAAGATAAACTTCCAAATGGGAGAAAATATTTGAAAACAATGAAGTCAACAAGAGGCTAATTTCTAAAATACACAAATCATTCATACAACTGCATTACAAAAATTTACAAACAACTCAGCCTGACAATGAGCAGAAGACAATTCTTTAAAGAAAACACACAGACGACAAACAGGAACATAAAAACATGCTCACATTACTAATCATTATACCAAGGCAAGATAAAAATAAAATAATATTTTACCTATCACAAATGAGAAGGGCTGTCTTCAAAATGTCTACAAATAATAAAGGCTGGGAAGGTTGTGGAAAAAAATGGAACTCTCCTATGCTGTTGTTGGGAATGAAAATTGGTGCAACCACTTTGGAAACAGTATGGAAGTTATTTTAAAAAATAAAATAGACCTATCATTTGACCCAGCAATCCCACTCCTGGGCATATAAAACATATAAAACCCGAAGACAAAGAATCCTAGAGTAAAACATAAGAAGTACACTCTGACATTGGACTTAATTTGATTCAACATATCTCTCCTCTGTCAAGGGATACAGAAGCAAAAATAAGAAATATGATTGTATCACTCTAAACAGATTTACACTGCAGAGGAAATGATCAATAAAATGAAGTCAACCAACACAATGGGAGAATATATTTGCTAGTGATATTTTCCAATCAATTGTTAATATCCAAAATATATGGCAAACACATACTCCAGAGCAACAACAAAAAAGATCAAACAATCGAATTAAAAAAAAGTCCATAGGAACTGAATAGATAGCTGTGACTCAATTTTCCATAAAAAATATACAGTTGGCTAAATGATGTATGAAAATATATTCTGAGTTATAACTTATTAGGAAAGTAATAAACCAAAAATGAGATAAGAACTCACACTTGTCAGAAGGCTCTCATCAAAAAGAAAAGAAACAGATGTTGGTGGAGAAAAAGGAACACCGTGGACACTGTTGACAGGATTGCAAATTATTGATTCCATTGTATATATATATATCAAATTTTCTTCATCCACTTTTCTGTCAAGGGATGTTGGGTTTGTAGGCCCCTTTCTGAAGGCTCTAGAGAATAACCCATAGGCTGAACTCATAAACAAGCTGTTGGGAATGTCACATATCCAGGCTGGATAAGAAATGGCCTAATCATTGTATCCTGTATGGATGGCTGAAAAGCCAATAATGGGTAAGATCCTCAGAGGAGGACAACCTAAGACAGGCACAGCTGGCTGGATAAGAGATGGCCTATTCAATGAAGTTTCATGATGAACTTTAAAACAATCCTTGATCTTTTAACATCCTGTGCTTACTGCAGGAGCATGGGGACATAAATAGCTTCAGATTTTTAACATTGTTATAACTTAGATGATATGTGAGTCATTGTGCATGTGATATATAAACCCTTTTTCTAAGGATCAATAAAGAGAGAACTGCTTCGCTTCTTTCCACACAATGTGTGTATATGGTAAAATGCCACTGACAGGGTTAATTTAATTTGTTGGGAGAATAAAAAATGATGTTGTATTATATACAAGGATCTTTCTGCACCTATTGAGATGATTATGTGATTTTTATTTCTCATTCTATTAGTGGGGCATGTCACATTTATTGATTTGAATATTTTGAATTATCCTTAAATCCAGAGATAAATCCATTTACTCATAATGTATGATACGTTAAATGTGTTGTTGAACTCATTTTGCTTGTGTTTTTTGGTTTTTTTTTTTTTTTTTTGAGAATTTTGGTACATACATTCATCAGGGATATTGTTCTATACTTTGCATATAATGTCCTTTCTAGCTTTGTTTTGCAAATAAAACTGGCATCATAAAACCAGTTTGGAATCTTTCACCCCTTCAAATTCTTGGAAGGTTTGGGGAAGAACTGGTGAAAAATTCTCTTCAAATGTATGACAGAATTCACTAGTAAAGTCATCTTGTAAATAATTTCTGTTTTGGGAGGTTTGGATTACTGATTTACTCATACACACTTTTGCTCTGTTTAACTTTCTAATATTTCTTGATTCAGTATTGGAAGACACATGTTTCTGGGAATTTGTCTCTTGTTCTAGGTCATTCAAACTTTTGGCTAGTGGTAATTTCTTATGATCCTATGTATCTGTGTAACATCACTGGTAATATCTTCTCTTTTATTTCTAATTTTATTTGATTCTTTTATTTCTTAGCCAAGCTAAACTTTTGTCCAATTTATGTTTAAATGAAACAGATTTAGGTTTCTTTGTTTTTTTTCATTTCGATTGTTTCTGTGGTTATTTGCCTTACTCTGATTCATTCAATTTTCTTCCTTATCCTTTCTTTTTTCTCCTAGATTCTTGAGGTGTAAAGTTAAGTAGTGTGAATCTTTGTATTTCTTTTCTTATTAAATATTATTTATGTATTTATTTATTATTTATTTGTCTATATTGCTTATTTACTTATTTATTCATTTATTTATCATTGAAGTTAAGTAGTGTGAATCTTTGTATTTCTTATCTTATTAAATATTTTTATGTATGTATTTATTTATTTATTTATTTGTCTATTATTTACTTATTTACTTATTTATTCATTTATTTATCATTGAAGTTTTGCCATTTACAATGTGTCAATCTGTGGTGTATATCACAGTGTCCCAGTTCATGCATATACTTATGTTCCTATTAAAGTTTACTACACGGTATTTAACATACAGCCCTGTGTCTTACAAAAGATCTTTTGAAAATATATATTTTTATATATAGTTGATAACATGTATAAATCTACAGCTCCCAAATATATCCTCTCTCAGCCCCTTTCCACAGGAACCACAAGAATACTTAGTAGATCTGCGAGTGTGTTTCAGTTTTATACATGAAATCATAGTGCCCTCATCCAAGTATTTTTTTTAAGGTTCCATATATGTCATGTCATGTGTTATTTTTCTTTCTCTTTCTGGCTTACTTCAATTAGAATGACAATTTTTGGGGACACCCATTTTACTGTAAATATCATTGTTTTATCATTTTTTATGTCAGAATATTATTCCGTTGTGTAAATATGCCACAACTCCTGTATCTTTTCATCTGTTGATGGACAATTAGGTTGCTTCCATGTCATGGGTGTTGTATAAAGCACTGCTATGAATATTGGGCTGCAGGTGTCTTTTTGAATTAAGGTTCTCTTGGATATATAACCAGAAGTGGGATTGCGGGATTTTATGTTAAGTCTATTTTCAGTCTTTTGAGGAATCCCCATCCTGTTTTCCACAATGACTGCACCAAATTACATTATTTACCAACAGCTAAAGGGGGTTCCCTTACTCCACAGCTTCCCCAGCATTTATTGTTTGTGGACTTTTGAATGATGGGCTTTCTGACTATTGTGAGTTGATACTACATTACAGTTTTGATTTGCATATCTCTGATAATTAATGATAGTGAGCATTTTTTTTTTCATATATCTCTTTGGCATTTCTATGTCTTTATTGGAGAATTGCTTGTTTAAGGTTTCTGCCCATTTTCAGAATGTTTTTCTTTTTTTTTTAATATCATTAGGTTGTATGGACTGTTTATATTTTGGAAATTAAGCCTTTGCCAGTTGCATCACTTCTAAATATTTTCTTTCATCCTGTATTTTGTCATTTTGCTTTGATTTATGGCTCCCTTTGCCGTGCAAAAGCTGATAAGTTTAATTAGGTCACATTTATTAATTTTTCTCTTATATCCATTACCTGGGTAAGCTGTTCTAAGAGATCATTGCTGAGATTTATCTCAGAGTGTTTTGCCTATGTTTTCTTCTAGGAGATTTACTGTGTCTTGTCTTACATTTAAGTCTTCAAGCCATTTTGAGTTTATTCTTGTGTATGGAGTGAAGGATTGTTCTAATTTCATTGCCCTACATGCTGCTTTCCAGTTTTTTCTACGAGTTGGTGAAGAGATGGTCTTTTCTATGTCATATTCTTGGCTACTTTGTCAAAGGTTATTTGAGCATAGGCCTGTAGATTTATTCCTAGGCTCTCTATTCTGTTCCATTGGTCCACATGCCTGTTTCTGTTCCAATATCAAGTCGTTTTGATTATCTTCTAGCTCTGCAATAGAGTATGGAGACCAGGCTGGTTATTCCTCCAGCCTCTTTCTTTTTCTTCAATATTGCTTCAGAAATTATGAATCTTTTCTGATTGTATATAAATCTTAGAATCATTTGTTCCAGTCCTAAAAAGAAATGTTTTGCATAATTTGATAAGAACTCGCATTAATTCTGTGGATTGCCTTGGGCATTATGGGCATTTTAACAATATTGTCTCTTCCTTTACAAGACCATTATGTATCTTTTCAATTCTTCAAATCTTTTTAAATTTCCTCAAAGTTTTCTGGTTTTCCATGTATAAGTCATTCACATCCTTGGTCAGATTTATTCCTAACCATTTTATACTTTTGGGTGCATTTATAAAAGAGGTTGTTACTATGCTTTGTTTTCCTGTTGATTCACTGGTAGTGTAAAGAAATGTAATTGATTTTTGTACATTATTCTGGCTACAATGCCCAGTTCCGTTATTAGCCTAAGTATATTTTTGTGTGGTTTTTACAGTTTCCTATGCATAGTGTCATGTCTGCATACCGTGACAATTTTACTTCTTCTTTTCCAGTCTGAATCCTTTTATTTTTTTTTCTTGCCTGATCATTTTGGCTAGGACATCCAAGACTATATTGAATAGAAATTGTGAGAATGGGCAACCTTGTCTTGTCTCAGATTTTTGTGGGAAGTGTTTCAGTTTTTCACCCCTAAGTATTTTGCTGGCTATATGTTTGTCATAAATAGCTTTCATTATGTTGAGATTTGGTCCCTCCTATGCCCACTGGGATAAGAATTTTTATTGCAAATAGGTGTTAAATTTTATCAAATGCTTTTTCTGCATCTACTGAGATGATCATGTGATTTTTGTCCTCTCTTTTGTTGATATGGTTTATCACAATTGATTGATTGAGTTCAATGTGTTAAACCATCCTTGTGTTCCTGGGATGAACCTAACTTGATCATGGTGTATGATCTTTTTTTACAATGCTGTTGGATTCTGTTTGTTAATAATTTCTTAAGGACTTTTACATCTATGATTATCAATGATATTGGCCTATAATTTTCTTTTAGGGTAGTGTCTTTGTCTGGTTTTGTATCAGGTTGATATTGGCCTTATGGTGTGAGTTTGGGAGTTCTCTCTCCATATCAATCTTTTGGAAGAGTTTGAGGAAGACTGGTATGGATTTTTCTTTGTATGTTTGGTCACATTCCCCAGTGAAGCTATTTGGTTCTGAATTTTTGTTTGCAGAGATGTTTATCTTTTATTGATAATACTATTCCATTTCTGGTGACCTGTCTGTTCAACTGGTCAATTTCTTCTTGATGCAATATTGGTGGGCTGAATGTTTGCAGAAAATTCTCCATTTCTTCTAGGTTATCCAGTTTGTTTCCATACAGTTGTTCATGGTAGTCCCTTATGATATTTTGCAAATTTGTTGTACTCTTTGTAGTTTCTCCATTTTCACTTCATATATTTCTTGTGTTCTCTCTCTTTTCTTGTTCGTGATCCTGTCTAGAGATTTGTGAATTTTGTTTATCATTTCAAAAAAGAGTTTGAATTTTTTTCTATTTTTTAATCACTATATGAATTCTTTCATCCTTGATCATTATTATTTCCCTCTTTTTGCTGACTTTTGGTTTTGTTTGCTCTTCTTTTCATGATTATTTTACATACAATGTTAGATTATTTATTTGAAATTGCTCTTCTACTTTGAGGAGTGCCTTTGAACTATTATCTTCCCTCTTAAGCATGCTTTAATTGTATTCCATAGACTTTGTGTAGAGTTTTTGTCATGTTTCTCAAGATACTTTTTAATTTCTTCTTTAACTTCATCACCCTCCTACTTGTTTTAGTATCATGTTGCTTTAATCTACATGGTGTCATTTTTTTCTCCCTGGTTTTTCTGTGATTGATTTCTAGTTTCATGGTATTATATTCAGAAATGATGCTTCAAATAAATTTTATCTTCTTAAATTTGTTGAGGCTTCTTCTGTGCCTGAGTACATAGTCTTTCCTAGAAAATGTTCCATGTGCACTGGAAAAGAATTTATATTCTGTTTTGGGGAGATGTAGCATTTTGAAAATATCAACCAAGTCCTAATATTTTATTTTGTCTTTTAGTGTCTTTGTTCCGTTATTAATTCTCTGTCTGAAAGACAACTCCAATGATGTTAATAGGGTGTTATAGTCTCCTACTATGATTGTTTTCCCATCAGTTTCTCCCTGTTTATCTATTAGTATTTGCTTTATGTATTTAGGTGCTCCAATATTGAGTGCATATATCTTAAAGTGTATAATACAATAATTTTCTATTGATCACTTAATCATTATAGCATGTCCTTGTTTATCTTCTTCTACAGCCTTTGTTTTAAAATCTATTTTGTGTGAAATCAGTACTGGTAGTCCTGCTGCCTTGTCATGTCCATTTGCATGGAATATATTTTTCCATCCTCTTTCTTTCAATTGATGTGTGTCCCTCTCCCTAAGGTGGGTCTATTTTATGCTTCATAATGTAGGGACTTGTTATATTATCCCATCTAATAATATAAATATTTTGATTGAAGCACTTTTTCTATTAACATTTGTGATTATTATTGATATATAATTGTTTATTTCCATTTTGAACTTCATTTTCCAGTTGATTTGGCATTTCCTTTCTGTTCATTTCTTTTCTTTTTGTGGCTTGATAATTTTATTATCTTGGTTTCTTTTTAGTTTTGTGAGTTCATTGTAACTTTTTGACTTATATTTACCGTTTTTGTCTGTATATGGTCCCATTACTATATCTGTTTATTTTAACTAATAGTAGTAGAATCTCTAACCAATTTTGCAGAGAATAGAAACAAGAAGAAAATACTCTGTATTTTCCAGTTTTCCTCTCTGACCCTTAAAAATTTTGATGTCCTGTTTTACAATGTCATCTTTATTCTGTTGTAAGTCATGGTAGCTATTGCTTTTCTAATTATGCCTTTCTCCTTTACATAGCATCCTGCTTCTTTTGTATTTAGAGTAGATCTTTCATTATTTTCTTTCTGTTGCTATTTTCTTTTAGTATTTGCTTGTGTGGAAGTTATTTATCTCTCCTTCTATTCCAAGGGATAGCCTTGCTTGATAAACTATCTTAAATTACAGCTTCCTTTCATTCGGGACTTTGAATATGTCTTGCCACTGCCTTCTGACTGCTGTATTTGTGTTGGAAACATGTTTAAAATTTTATGTATATAATTATGTATATATGTAAAGAATACCTAGAAATGAAGTTAACAAATAAGGTGAAAACTTATACATAAAAAAAAGAAAAATGGGATGAATGAAACTAAAACTGATCCAAAGAAGTGAAAAGATCTCTTATGTTAATGATGTGAAACAATAAGTTTAAAATAACCATACTACACAAAGCAATCTAAATTTAGTGTGTTTCATATCAAAATACCCATGAGAATTTTCATTTAAATAGGACAAATACTTTCAAAATTAATATGTAACCACAAAGATCGTGTTTCCAATATAATTTTGAAAAAAATTTAAGTCTAATAATGTAAGGTTCTCTGATCTTAAACAGTACTACAATGCTTTAGTAATTAAAACAACATGATACTGATTGAAAAACAGATGCCAATGAATAGAAGAAAAAAGAGTAAGCAGATATAATCCCTAACAACTATGATCAATTAACCCATGGAAAAAGAAGCAAGAGTATAAAATGATGAAGAGGCATTCTCCTCAATAAGCAGTGCTGGGAAGATTGATATTGTAAAAGATAGATAAGGATATTTCCTCATATTGCATACAATCCATGAGCACAGAATATCTTTCTATTTATTTTGTTTCCTTATATTTCTTGCACCTGTTACTAATAGATTTATGTTTAGCTCTTTTATTTCACTTATTAAATTTATTCCTATTTTATTCTTTTTGATATAATTGTACACACAATTGTTTTCCTAATTTCTCTTTGTGATAATGTGTTGTTAGTATATAAAAGTGCAACTGATTTATGTATATTGATTTTCTATTCCGCAAGTTTAATACATTTGTTCAGTATTTCTAACAGTCACTTGAGAAGTCTATGGAGGTTTCTACCTATGTGAAATTATGTCATCTGTAAAAGTTTTACTGCCTTTTTACAAGTTGGATGCCTTTTATGTGATTTTTCTTGACTAGTTGTTCTGTCTAGGACTTCTAGTAGTGTAATTTAGGACTTGTGAGAATGAACTACTTTTTCTTATTACTGGTCCAGAGGAAAACACTACTGTATGTTAACATTGAGTTTGATGTTAGTCATGGTTATTTTGTTATATGGTTTTTATTATGTTTGGTTTCATTTTACCTAGAGCGAAATTGTTAAGCATTTTTTCATAAAAATGTTAAGTTCTGTCAATAATTTTCCTACATATACTGAGATTATTACTTTGTATTCATTTTTTTTAAAGGGATGGCATCACATTTGTTGATTTGCATATGTTAAAAAAATTTATGAATCAGGACTAAATCCCACTTAATTATAGTTTATAATACTTGTAATATGCCATGAATTCAGGTTGCTAATATTTATTTAGAATGGAATATACATATACTGAAGGAAAAAATTACATTGTAGCTTGAGTGTACATTTATTTATTTAAAAATTTTATGTCTCATTTTGAATTTGGCTTATGTTTAATGGAATTTATTTGTAAATAAAGGATATAACTTTATGGTAGAACTGGATTTACTACAGTTTACTGATAGAGAACATAGCTATTATTTACAATTAGAGCACAAAATACTTGCCTTAAATGCCATATTATACAAAAATGTAACTGTTTCAGGACTGAGAAACAAATTGCTCTCAAAAATGTATTTAGCTGGTCTTTTCCACACCAACCCATATATACTCTTAGTTCTTTGTTTATTTGTTTGTTTGCCCCTTAATGGAGGCACTGGTTATGGAACACAGGATCTTATGCATAAGTTTATTTATCAACACCATTTTGGAACACTTAACAGGAGCCACAAGAGTGTGGATAATAAAGATGACTAGAAAATTTATTCCTTGTAGGGACTGAAAAAGCTCTGAATGAAAGAATGGCCAAAATAAACATTTGTAAGAATACAATAAGATATTCTCTTTTGTAATATTAAAGTAGAATATTAAATTAAATTTTTTTACTTATAATGCTGAATTACAATTTAAAAAATTCCCCCCCTTGGGATTTCTTAACTTTGATAGATTATTTTAATCTAATTTTATTTCATAAATATTTACAATTTATTTTTAAGATAACAAATAAACTGATATGTATTCTGCTCATTTTTTGATTATAGAGCTACTTAATGTAAAGCACACAGATAAATATCTACTTCAATATCCAAATCAAATTATGTTTCATTTTAATTACAAATGATAATGAAATAGTTATACAATATTTGTAGAGTTTTTACACAAACTTCAATTTAAATTCCAAAAAGTTAAAATTAGTTTATTTATTTAGCAAATTATTTATAATCTGTTCAGCAATCTGGTATAAATTTGTGTACAAAAGGAAGCAGATTGCTTTTGTTTCATAGACTTCAAATTTAATTTTTTTAAAAAGATTTTGTGGGAATAATATTTGCAGATCACACTGTAAAAATAAACATCCTATAGGTTTCATTTTAACTGGATGAATGAGAAGTAAACACTGGCTGAATGTTACACTTGGGTTGCTAGGAGACCACTCATTTTGTGATGTCACAGCTACTCAGGTTGAGAACCTCTGTGATGGCCTAGCAGTTTATGTGTGCAGGCCTGCCAAAGCAGCATTTGAAACTGCAGTGCTCAAATAAGGCAGATTAGAAAAGGAGCTGTAGAAAAAGTTATTTGAGATGGCACATGTTTCTTCAGAAATTCAAGATGTGTCTCCTAAAGATGGACCAAATGGTTCAGGAAAGTCCAGTAGATCTTTATTGTGTGATCAAACAATCTCTGAGGACTTGGATTTGAGGTCTATGATTGAAGAAAATGCTTTTCAGACATTGTGTGAAGAATCCTTGATAAAAAGACCATGTTACACACATTGTGTCTCTGAACCAGATGAAGATAAAGATTTTCGTTCTCTGACATTTCCAAGAAAACTCTGGAAAATGGTTGGGAGTGACCAATTTCAATCGATCTGGTGGGATGATTATGGAACTTCCATAGTGATTTATGAAGATGTCTTTAAGAAAGAAGGTTTGGAAAGAAAGGCCCCTTTCAGAATATTTGAAACTGGAAGAATGAAAAGTTTAGTTAGACAGCTTAACCTTTACGGGTTTAGTAAAGTGCGGCAGAATTTTCAAAGATCTGCTTCTCTAGCTGACTTTCTGGCAGAAGAAAAAGGAGTCTCTGTTTTAAGAAAAGTATTCAGAAATTTTAGTCACCACTTCATACTTTATATATAAAATTTTATTTTGTACATCAATCTATGATAATATACATGTAAAGCTAGATTTTGAAAATTGTATAAAACTACTAAGGCTAAAATAATTTATTTTTTCTAAAAAATGAGGGACAGTATTTTAAGTATTCAAGATTATGAGAAACTTTGCTAGCAACTATCAATCTTATCAGAAATCTAAATAAAGGTATTAAAGCTGCTTTTAAAAAGGGGCATTCACCGTTACTGCAAATGCTAACGTTTTAAATTTGATGACTATACTTTTAAATGTGTATTTTCCAAAGAAGGAATTTCAAAAAATAGTCAGCAATGTTCATATTTTGATGATATTATCTTTGTATAGTAAGCATGAAATCTGAGGTTTTATAGATTAGTCTTATTGTAGTCTTGTATTTTGGTTAAATTAATACTAAAATATTTCCCATTTGTTTGTAGCTGCAGTTCTATCATAATCCAAATTTTAAACGAGGCTGTCCCCAGCTTTTAGTGAGAATAAAAAGAAGAGTTGGGATTAAGAATAATTCCCTAGTATCTTCATTGGCTCCAGATTTCAAAAAGAAGCACTTTAAAGCAGGGGGTAATGTGGATAATCATAATTCTGGTTTTGTGGTTGACACTAGAGGAGAAAGTTCACTTTTACCTTCTGCAAATTTAAACATGCCTCTAAAAAGAAAGCCCTCTACTAGCCACATAATTGGTGATACAAGTACTCCGATGAGAGGTGATATTCCTCCTGCATCATCAATGTCTGTTAGACCACCAGAACAAATTGCAGTGGATCAACGTGCTATTTTAAATCAGTTGACCACTTTCCACGTGGACTCACAAAGCAGCTACACTGAAGAAATTGGCCGTGTTGTGAATTTCATTACAACTATAACTTCTAATTCTCAGTACAGCACCTTATCTCCCAAACAGAGCAATTATCTTGGACTGATGTTGGAGCCTTGTACTTTTCCAAATAGATATCACAACATATCGGCCAATGAAGGTCCTTTTTCTAAACTTCAAGCAGAGAGCAACCCATGGTTTCCAGTGCCAGTGATAGCTGATACATCAGCTACCTCTCTTTCATGGCCAACTCATCAGCCAACTGCAGGATATGATCGACATCCTAATTACAACTGATCTGCCAGAGGACTACCAGATTATACAGGATAACAAAGATAATAATTGATGTTGGCACATGATACAAATATTTGCTAATTTCCTATTTGAATAATAAACTTATATGTGATCTGTATTTTCCTTATTTTTTAAAAATACATTTAAGTGTAAAATGGGATACTAAGTTACCATTTAAAGAAAAAAAGAGATATTTCATTGATATGATCATTTGATGGAACAATATGGGAGTAAATTTGAATAATTTGTTGTAAGGAAGAAGAGAAAATGGTAGAATTTGGGAAAAGACTAAAATATTTAGAGATGGAAATGTACTAAGAGGCTTCTGGTTCATCCTGGAAAGTATTAAAGTGTTGTTAGAGTAGGTTGGAACAGGAGATAAATGCAGGAACTGGCCCAGGGATCATGGTCTCTCTTATGACGTCCCTGGTATCATAAAGGTCACATGATGTACTCTCAGATGGCACATTCAGCATGTGGTACAATTTAAGAAGTAATTTTATCTATGGTTTTTTTGTGCTGTTCTCAAAGCATTGCAATTGGTGCTTTCATTTCCTCCCCTGAAGAGTTTACACTATATTTTCTTGTGAACACTTTATGTTGCTTTTATGTTGCAGCCAAAGATAAGCTTACGTCTTCAGGGTGGCATTTAATGCCTTTCCAAATCTAAGCCCACAAACACAACATAGTTTAGTCATTCCTTTATAGATCTGGCATCTGACAACCTTGGCATATCTGTATGTTTCAGTGTATCTGGAGATACATCCAGACAAATGCTTGCCAACCATGTTAACTCCAAACTCACATCTTTTGTTCCAGCTCATCCTTGGACTTAGGATGTCCTCCTTTTACCTACTTAGACTTTCCCAGTCTCAGCACAAAAACCACCTCCTCCAGATGTTTTCTTTCTATCCCCCTTTCCTTGTCTAACTTGTGTACCAGCACAGTAAGCAGAGCACATGCCACAGGATGCATTTTAGTATTTAGTGAATGAAAAATACATGTTGATTTAAGCAAAATCTACTTTCTGAAACAACAAAATTTCATGGTTTTCAAACTATTTCGTTATGGTCTTTACTCTTCACCACAAACTAGCTCTTTTCATAGACCGAGGACTAGTCACACAAGAGAGTAAGTGGAGGTAGGTACAGGAGACAAAGTATTATTTTCTTCTTAATTCATGCCTCCAGAATCCTAAAGCATTCCATTCTCATTTGATCGATATTTTCTTGTCTGTTCCTCACCGTCCCACCTCAATATAACTGATTCTCATCCCCATAGCAATAACTATATTGCCTTCTAATTAATTTTCTTCTTAGAATCAGAGCTTTGTCCAGAAGTGTGAGTGCCATTACAAACATTTAAGTAGGTTTATATACCCCACATAACTTGAGTCCATTCTAACCTTCTCACAGGAAGTATCTAAGAGGTAGTAGCTCCTTACTTGGGGTTGTCATATTCAGTAACCTAATTGCAATCTAAAATGTGTGAACAAGAAGGAGTTGAGGGTGGTAGAATTAAAAATTTGTCCAAATGCAAGAATACCAAATTTTCAAATATTACAAAATATAAAATATTCATTTAAGACTTTTTCTATTTCCCATTAATTTAAAATAAAAGGTGAAGCATTTTCAGAACATAAAATGCCCTGAAATGTTGGAAAAATTGTAGGCATGGTCACGGAGCCTAAGGCTACTGCTCACAATCATACAGCCAGTGTCAGCTAATAAGATTGGAATGGCAATATTGAGTCCTGAAAATGTGTCACCAGTAGTGTAGAAAGCCTTTCATTATCTGGAAAATGGGCAAATGGACCAAGGTAAACTCTAGCCACATCCCACCAATGTGGCATTTACCAAGAGAAGAGCCCACTTGCAGCATGAGAAATATTTCTGGACAGCAGTGGTTGTTCTTACAACAGAAACATGAAGATTTTAAGTTTGCCAGGTCAACTCTGATAGTGGCTATGTTGTTGTTTAATTTAGCAGTCTGGGGTTCAGTTGGGCTGGTTCAGCAGCTAGTTTCCAGCTCTCTTATCAGACAGTGTGTCTTACCGTGATCATCTTAACAAAGTTCTATACTGATAAGTCAAAATGTACAGTTTACTTTCAAAATTAGAAATCCTAAAGAAGAATATTGTTTGATTGTCCATCTGTAGTTTTCTACCTGGGAAAATCTAGACTATTGGCAAAAGTAGAAAAGTTGGGTGGTGGTTTGAAACCTATTCTCTGAGCTCTGCCCACTGAATTCTTCTCACTAAATACTACAAATCTGTCTATCACTGTGTGTGTGTGTGAAGATGGATTGTTAAGCAATAACTAAGTTTTTCTTAGTTGAGTCATCAGTGAATTATTCTTCTGCATCTGGCAGGATCTCTGTGAATTAAGAGTTTCACTGAGCCTACAATTTCTTCAGATCAGGGAGAGGTAGATTATATTTCTCCCAGTATACTAATTGTTTCCTGTTCACTGAATCCCGAGTTGATGCTAGGGCAAAGCCACTGAACACTTGAATTGGACTGATGTATATACATTCTCCAGTCCCCAGAGCCCAGCACAGGACTGTGCCTCCTTTTTAAATTAAGCTTAGGTCTAAGATTTTTTTTCTTTTAAATCTCATTGTTGACACAACTTATTTTGGTTTTGAACACCCATTGACTAATTTATACAGAATGAACCAGTGACTTATTCCCGTTCACCTAGAAGTTGCAATAACCATTCTTTCCTTGGACTACCTGGAGTACAATGAGCCTAGTCATAATTATGAAAGCAGTCCTCAGTACTAATAATGCAGAACCTTTACACTTCTTTGCCCAGCACTTGAGAAAGAATGTTTGTTGTGGATCTCAGGGATTATCCTCACATCCCCTAATGCAACCATGAAAAAACATCACATTGTTATCCAAAATCAAGTCTTTGTCAGTATTGCATTCTCATTGCCAAACAGTTAAGAAATGAAGGAGTTCTGAGATTTTACCATGCTGAGATTCTTAGCAACGGAGCACGTTCCTTTCTTGTAGATGCTGTCAGGGAGATGAGACCCTCGGTCAGAGATAGTGAACTTTATCACTCATAGGAAAAGCAGCCAGGGTTAACTTTTGTATCCATTCCGTATTCTCAGATGAATACACAGAGTGAAATTTTGATACCTACAGAAGCAGTGGTCTGTTATCATGAAGAAAGTTTAAGGCATGGGAAAACACTAATTTTATTAGTCCCTTTATGTATTATTTATTAGAATCACTTATTTATTAGTATCTTTACCTAGGATAAATACATCATGACTCAAGGTCACTTGCTGCAAAAACAATCATGAGAAATGACATCGAAAAAATGATCATTGCCTTTCCATTTTTCCTTCCAATTTTATTGAGATATAATTGGCATAAAACATTGTGTAAGTTTAGGTGCTCAGGAAAGTGATTTGATTTACATATATCATGCAATAAATATCATAGCAACTTTAGGGAGAATTCATTATCTCATTTAGATACAATATAAAAGATATACAATATGGTTTTTAGTTGTGATGAGAAATCTTAAGGTCTACTCCCTTAAAAGCATTCATATATAACATAAAGCAGTTCTAATTATATTTTTATGTTACTATTTGACCTCCATAGAACACGTTTATTTTATGGCTGGAGGCTTGTACCTTTTGAGTGCATTAATCTAATTCTCCTTTCCCAAACCCTGCCTCCGTTAACTACAAATCTGATTTTTTTCTATACTTATGTTGGATTGTTTTTGAAGTGTACTTTAATCTATAACAGTATGTTAGTTTTTCTTACACAACATACTCTTTGCTATCTTTAATACATTTCAAACTGATCAGCAGAATAAATCTAGTTATGATATGTTGCTATTTTAAGATATTTCATAGTTATTGACTATTCCCCATACAGTATATTTCTTGTCTCTGGCTCATTTTTTTGCAACTGGAAAATTTTCTCTCTTAAGTGTCCTCAACTATTTCTTTTTCCTCACCCTATTTCCCTCTGTCTTGTGAACAACCTGTTTCTTTCTATATCTATAACTCCTTTTGTGTAATGTTATGTTCATTTGTTTTAAATTCCAAATGTGAGTAAAATCATTAAGATTTGTCTTTCTCTATCTGACATATTTCACTTATCATAGTACCTTCTTTTTCTACTCATTTGTTGCGAATGAAAAGAAATCATTCTTTGTATAGCTGAGTAATAACCCATTGTACCTTTATGTGTGTGTGTGCATCTATCTATCTATCTATCTATCTATCTATCTATAAATATAGATAAATCTGTAGTTAATAGATGGGTATATATATATATACTATAAACACACATCTTTATCCATCATCTATTGATGAGCAATTAATTTGCTTCTATTTCGTGGCTATTGTAAATAATACTGCATTGAATATAGGGTTGAATTAATCTTTTCTGATTAGTGTTTTTATCTTCTTGGAATAAGTATGCAGATATGGAATTGTTGGATCATATTTCATTTTTTATTTTTAGATAAAACTCCATACTCTTTTCCACCGTGGCAGCACAAATTTACATTCTCTCCAGCACTGCATCAGGGTTCTTTTACTTAAATCCTCAACAATAGTTATATTTGTTATCTTTTTGATAATAGACATTCTGACAGATCTGACATAAAATCTCATTTTGTTTTGGACTTGCATTTTTCTGATGGTTAGTGTTGTTGCACGTTTTCATATGCCTGTTGGTTATCTTTCCCCAAGTGTATATTCATTTTTGTAATGGGCTAAATGACCATAATTTTCTGATTTCATTTTTATGCACTCTGTTGTGTTCCAGTATTCTGTTTGATTCATGACTGTACCATATTCTTTTTATTACTGTAGCTTTGTATTCTAGTTTAAAATCAAGGACAGTGATACATCCTCTTTGTTCTTTCTCAAAATTGTTTGTGTTTTTTGTTTGTTTTTTCTCTTCTTTTTTCTTTCTTTTTTTTTTTTTAGTGATTTCAACTCTTTTGTGTTTATATGTAAATTTGGAATTATTTATTGTAAGTGTCTAAAAACGCCCTTGGTATTTTTATAGGCACTGAATTTAATTTGTGTATTTTCTTGGTTAGTACTGTCATTTAAACAATAATTTTTTCCTAATCTATGAACACAGTATATCCTTTCATCTGTTTGCATTATCTTCAATTTATTTATAAATATTTTATAGTTTTCTAAGTACAGGTCTTTTACCTCCTTGGTTGGATACATTTCTAGATATTTTCTTTTTTGTAATGCAACTGTAAATGAGACAGTTCTGTCATTTTCTCTATCTTCTAGCTTGTTAGTTGTAGAAATGCAAGATTTCTGTATATTAATTTTCCATTCTAAAATTTTACCAAATGCATGATAAGCCCTAGTAGTTTTGTGGTGCCATCTTTAGGATTTCTGTTTAAAGTATGTCCTCTGCAAACAGATACTTTTTCTCATTTTCTTAATTAGCTATATTTTATTTGCTTTTATTTTGGATAGCTATGCTGGAATTTCCAATACTATATTGAATATAACTGGTAAGGGTGAGCATTCTTGTATTCTTGCTGCTCTTACAGGAGATGCTTTCAGCTTTTAATCAGTGAGTGTCATGTTAGCTGAGGTCTTGTCACATATGACCTTAACTGTGTTGAGGTATGTTTCCTCATGCCCAATTTGAGGAGAAATATAATCATAAATATATACTGATTTTGTCAAAACATTTTATGATTCTACTGAGGTGACCATAAAATTTTTATCCTTCAGTTTGTTAGTGTGATGTATCATATTGATTTCTTTGTAGGTATTGAATCACTTTGGCATCCCTGGAAAGAAATGGACTTAATCATTTTGTATAATCCTTTTAATGTATTGTTTGGCTTGCTAATATTTTAGTGATGATTTTTGCATCTACGCTTATCAGTAATATTTAACCTGTAACTTTTTGAGGTAGTTGCTCCAGTTTTAGTAGTAGTGTGAAACAGAAAGCTGGGGTAGGAATCCTTCATCTGCAAAGTTTTGAAATACTCTGAGAACTATAGGTGATAGCTCTTCTCTAAATGTTTGGCAGAAGTCACCTGTGAAGCTGTCTAGGCCTGGAGTTTTGTTTCTTGGGAGATATTTTTAATTACTTATTCAATTTCATTACTAATAATCTCTTCATATTTTCTATTTCTCATTCCATCCTGGAGATTATGTCTTTCTAAGAAATTGTCCATTTCTTCTAGGGTTTCCATTTTATTGACATATAATTAGTTGTATCCTCTTATGATGCTTTGTATTTCTATGATATAAGCAGTAACTTCTCATTTATTTCTGAGCTTATTTATCTGTACTTTATTGTTTGCTCATGAGTCGGGTTAAAGTTTATCAATTTTCTTTATCTTTCAAAAACCATTATTTAGTTTGATTAAATGTTTCTATTTTTAATCTTTATTTTATTTATTGATGTGCTGACCTTTCGGCTGTCTTTCTACTAACAAGTTTGTTTAATATTTTGCTACATCATTTGGTTACAGGATTATGTTATAGGAGAGAGATGTTTCTTATTTGTATAAGTGGGATTATTTTGCTATAAACTTTCCTATTAATACTGCTTTTGCTATACCCCATGAACTTTGTTTTTGTTGCCAATTTTCTTTATATATTTTTTCTTTGATTTATACAGCAATCCATTGGTTGTTTAATATTGTATGATTTATCCCCCACATTTTAAAATTTTTCGGTTATTTTCTTTTAGTAAACTTGTAGTCTCATAGAATCCATAAGTTTCTTGACAAAACAAGTAGACAAATAATAAAATTTATACAAAAATATGAAAGACCGTAAATTTTCTAAAATTATCTTCGAAAAATGAACAAAGTTGTGGGCATTATCCTCCTTGACATTAGAACATACTACAAAGCTACAGTAATCAAAATATCAATATATGGCACTAAAAGAGACACATAAATTAATGGAACAAAATAAAGTTTCCTAAAATAAACCCACACACATATGGTCAATTAGCCTACAATGAAGGAGGACAACGTATACAATGGAAAAAAGGCAGTCTCTTCAACAAGTAGTTCTGGGAAAAGTGGACACTACATGTAAAAAGAAGATGTAAGGGCACTTCCTTCCATAGTATCTAAACTAAGATAAAAATGGATTAATTTCCTAAATGTAAAACCTGAAACTACACAATTTGTATCCAAGAACATGAGCAGAACTGACTTTGAGGTAAATCATAGCAATATTTATTTTTGATGTGTCTCCTAATTAAAAAAAAAGAAGAAGAAAAAAGGAAAACTAAGAATAAAACTTTTTAGTTTACTGAGGAAAAAATAGATGTACTATGTGATACAGGGGTTATGCTTGTTCAATAAATGTGAAGTGCAAAGCCTTTTGCAGAGGAAAGGAAACATTCAACAAGACATATGAGAACACACAGAATAGAAGGAAAAATTTGAGAAGAGATTAACAAGGTGTTAATATCCATAATAAATATATAGCATATTAGACTCAATATTTAAAAAACAAAGAACACAACTTGAAAATAGTGGAAGGATCTTCATGAAAACTTCAAAATCAGAATGGGGATGATTTTCATGCAAAAAAAAGATACATAACGTTGCTATTCATTAGGAAACAGAAATCAAAACCAGAATGAAATGTAATCTCACAGCAACCAAAATGGCTATTAACAAAATGTCTACAAATGACAAACATTAATAGAAATGTCAAGAAAAGAGAACCCAGGTACACAGTTTGTGGAAATATAAATTGATGCATCCACTATTATAAAAGTGTGGACAGGGTCCAGAAAACAAGAAATAGAAGGATTATATGCTGCAGCAATTCCAGTTTTTGGTACAAATCTGAAAAAAATGAAAACAGTTACTTTAAAGTATATATTACCCCCAATGTTCTTAACATCATCATTTATTATAGCCAAGGATAGAAGCACAACTCAACTTCCCATCAACAGATGATTGGCTGAAGATGATGTGAGATATATATAATATAATAAATACTTAGTAATAACAAAAAAAAATTCTGCCATTTGGAACAAAGTGACTGGACCCAGAGCGTGTTGCACACAGGAAAATAAGACATAAACAGAAAAACACTCTATGTTATCACTTACATGAGGGAACTAAAAATATAAGAGAAATAATCATAAAAAACCAGAAACAGACTCACATACATATGTGTAGTGTACCAAGTAGTTCTTTCCTGTGGGGACAGGAAAGAAGGATTGAGAAGACAGAAATATACAAGTTACCAGTTATAAATTAGAGAAGCAACAGGACTATATTTACAGAACAGAGATGTATTTTAATACTTTAAATGATTTAAAAGAGATTAAAGGCTTATATTATAGGAAAATGTGCATGCATGTGGGGAAAACTTTGAAGAAAAAAACCCAAGAAAAACTGAAAAATATTTTGTAGTACTACGATATTAAGGGAGGTGATTTGTTCACTTTCTTTACTGTTCTTATAATGTCCTTAGAAGAATTTAAGCTTCTAATGAAAAAGTATATTCTTTTAAAAAAGTGACATAAGTTTAAACTATTTTTGTGTCTTCCCTTAAATCTACAGAGAGTAAAATGTTCACATCTCTATGAAAATAACTACAACACAAAACAACACTCCAGAACGCATGTGTACAGCTGAAGTGTGGTGGACTAAAACACATAAAGGAGGCTGAATTGAGGGAAGAACAGAGTTGGTGCCTGCAACCAAGGCCCACTGACTAGGGTATCTGAGCCCACAGGTTCAGAGAACCCAGTAGAAACTGGGTCTCAGTGGTTCACAAAGCTTCAGGCCTCCAACTGCACCAGTACTCATGGTCAAATGTAACTAGGAGGGAGCCACAATGGAGACAGAAATTCCATCCTTCAGACACTCAGACATTCATGACACTGTCCCTACTCCCCATTCACAGTGGTGGAGACAAGGTACCTTGCAACACTGGACATGGCAAAGGCACTTGCCTGATTCCAACTACCCACCTGACTTTACACCTTTCCTCAATGTGTACACTGAGTCTCAAGGGGTATCAGATAAAAGGAAGGGTTCCCCATCCCAGTGACAAGAGTGGCATTAACTACCAGAGAAGTCTAAGAAGTGACAATGAAAGCACATCTTTTATCCAGACAGTAGTGACTGGAAAGTGCCATTTTGAAATATTATCAGAGGTAGCTCATGTAAGTAAAACCAAAAATTGTGCAATATTGCAAACTACCAGAAAGCAAAAGCAAGGACTTGAGCACCTATTCTGTTATTTAGTGTCATCAGAGCAATAATTTAAAATATCATGACCAATCACAGTAACATTTTAGGGCATGCACACACAGAGATACACAGACACACACACACACACACACACACACACACACACACACACACACACACACAGAATGTGAACCCTGAAGCAAACAAACTTAAAGTCAAGGTTTATTGCCATATGACTAATAGAGAATTCAAAATATGTAACATTCAGAAACTCAATACAAAAAACAAAACTCAGAAAGCAGTTTAGAGAACTCAGAAATAAATTAAATGATGATAAGTAGTACATTACCAAAGAGTCTGAAACTATAAACTAACCAAACATTATTGGAGGACCAGAAGATCTTAATAAATGAGATGAAGAATGCAAAACAAAGCATTGTAAGTAGACTGTCTTTGTGGAAGGGAGATTATCAAACTCACCAATACAAAACTAGAAATGATAGGATAGGGCAGAGATACAAGGTTTTAAAAAGTGAGGAAATTCTATAATAGCCATCAGACTTCCTCAGGAAGTGCACATTAGGGTGAAATCCTGGAGGGAGAAGAATGGTACAAGGCAGCTGGTGGTTTATTTAATGAAGTAATAGTCGATAATTTCCCTAACCTGGGTAAGGAACTGATAGACAAGTACATGAGCCAACAAAACATCAATAACTTTAAGGCAAAGAGACCTTCTTCAAGATACGTCATATGCAAATTGGCAAGTCAATGACATGGTAAAATTTTAAAGGCAGCGAAAAAGTTATGATAATCTACAAAGGAACCCCCATTAGGCTATCTGCAGATTTCTCAGCAGAAAACATAGGCCAAGGGTAAATAAAATGACATTTTCAAACTACTGTACATAGGAAATCTCTCACCCAAAAATACTCTACCTTGCACAATTATCACTTAGATACAAAGTGAAAATAAAGACTTTACCAGACAAACAAAACCTGAATGAGATGTAAAACAAAACCGAGACACCTTACAAGAGATGTAGAAAACAACACTTCTGAGAAAAATAAAATGGCAAAAGTATGCAAAACATTGACCAAAATGCTAAGTAGAGACCACGAGAAAGCTGCAACTGTTTATTTGGGTATGTCTTAAAATGCTGCTATACTTTATGGATTAAAGAGAGAAAAATAGGAAATCAGGGGCAATAAATATTGATATATCAATCTGGTAACATACTCACAAAATTAAAATTAATAATTTGAGACAGTAATCAGAAAAGGTAAAAAGCAAATATAAAACAACATTAAAAGAATATGCTATGAGAGGAAAAAGGACTACTTTATACATGAGATGTTATATTTTAAGTGAAGTACAGTAGATGTAGTATATTGTGTAGTTTCAGATGTACAGCATGTTGATTCCAACCGCTTTGTTGATTACATTGCATTATAAATTATTACAAGTCATTACAATAATTGTAACATACCATTATTATAAGTTATTGTGTATAATTCCCTGATCTCTACAAATTATCCTTGTTGCTTATCTCCTTTATGTGTACTACATTGTATGTGTCAATGTCCTACCATTAAAATGACTTTCCATTCCCCTTTGGTAAACAGTAAATTTTTTCCCATATCTTTGAGTATGCTTCAGTCTTGTCTATCTAATCTGTCAATCTCTCTATCTTTCTATCTCTCTATTTCTCTATCTATCTATCTATATTTCTATCATATATCGGTCTATCTTTGTATCTATTTATCCATCATCTATCGATTGATTGCTATAGATAGATTTACACAGATATTTATTATTCTTTAGATTCCACATATAAATTATATTATATACTTTAGTCTTTCTCTAAGTTACTTCACTAAGCATAATATTTACTAGACCCACTCGTGATTTTGAAATAGCAATGTTTTAAAATTTCTCATAGGTGAGGAATATTGCATTGCATATTTATAGAATCATCATATCTTCTTAAGTCAATAGTCTATTGTGGACTCTTAGATTGCTTCACTCTCTTGCATATTATAAACCGTGGTTTTGTGAACATAGGTTCTCCTCAATTTAGTGATTTTCCCCAGATTTTTCCTAGGAGAGGTATTAATGGGTCATATAGTAGTTCCCTTTTTAGTTTTTAAAGAAATCTGAATACTTTTCCCATAGAAGTTGTACCAAATTATATTCCTACCAGGAGTACACAAGAGATTTATTTCTTCCACATCCTCTCTAACACTACTATTTGTACTTTTGATAATCGCCATTTGACCAGTGTGAAGTGATAGCTCATTGTGGTTTTGATTTGTAATTACATAATAATTAGTAATGTTGAGCATTTTTATCACTTGCCTGTTACTCATCTGTATGTTTTCTTTGGAAAAATATTAATTCAGGTACTCTGCTCTTTTTTTGATTGGGTTTTTGTTTTTCACATTAAGTTGTGTAACTTAAATCCATGTTACATCTATTAATCTACATCTATTAACCCCTGGTCACTTGCATTGTTTGCAAATGTGTTCTCCAATTACACAGGCAATGTTAGCTTCATTGATAGTGTCCTTAGCTGTGCAGAAGTTTTCAAGTTTGTTTAGGTCCCACTTCCTTATTTTTGCCTTTATTTCTTTTGCCTTAGGAGACTGATATAAGAAAATATTCCTATGATATATATCAAATAGTGTATCACCTATATTCCCTTCTAGCAGTTTTAGAAATATCAGGTCTTACATTTATGTCCTTAAAACACTTGGAGTTTATTTTTGTATATGATGTCAGGGAATGCTCTAATTTCACTGTTTTACATGTAGATGTCCAGCTTTCCCAACACCATACATTGAAGAGACTGTCATTTCTCCACTGTGTACTCTTGCCTCTTTTATCATAGATTCATAGATCATAGGTTTGTGGAATTATTTCTAGGCTCTCTATCTGTTTATATTGACTATACCTGTGTGCCAATGTGATGCTGTTTTTTTATTACTGTAGGTTTGTAGTATAGTAAAGTGTCTGGGAGGGTTATAGCTCCAGAATTTTGTTTCATCTCAAGATCATTTTCGGCAATTTTTAATGGTTTCATGTAAAACTTAGAATTATTTTTTTCTAGTTGTGTGTAAAATACTACAGCTTTGTAACAGGAATTGCACTAAATCTGTAGGTTTCTTTGTGCAGTACAGCCTATGTTTACAATATTAACCCTTTCAATCCAAGAACACAAGGCACCTTTCCATTTCTGTTAATCATTTTTAAATTCTTTGTCAATGTTTTATAATTTTCAGTGTGTAGACCTTTCACATATGTGGTTACATTTATTCCAAGATATTTGGGGGGATGAATTTTAAATAGTATTGCTTTCAATATAAAATTTATGGTATCTCATGATTAATGTGTAGAAATGCAAGACTTCTTTACATTTATCTTGTCCCCTGCTCGCTTGTTGAAATTATTTATTGTTCATAATAGTCTGTGTGGAGCCCTTAGGACTCTCTATGTAGATCGTTATGTCATCTGTACTGGTGACAATTTTGCCTCTTTCTTTCCATTTTGCCTTTCTTTTACTTCTTTTTCTTTTCCTTTCTTCTATTACAATAAAACAGAAGTGCTGAGAGTAGGAATGCTTGTCATGTTCCTGAATTTACCTAGAAGGCTTTCAGCTTTTCCCACTGAGTATTGTGATTTGTTATAAATGGCCTATAATATGTTGAGAGATGTTCCCATTGTACTCAATTTCATGATAGTTCTGATCATGAATGGATGTTGAATTTTGTCAAATACTTTTTCTGTGTGTTTTGACATGGTCCTGTGAATTTTGTCCTTCCTTTATTAGATATGTAACATGCTGATTGATTTGTGTATGTTGAACCATCCTTGTGACTCTGGAAGGAATCCAACTGATAATCGTGTGTAATCCTTTCTATGTATTGCTGGATTAATTTGTTGTTGTTTTATTGAGGAGTTTTGAATGTA
Organism: Camelus ferus; assembly: GCF_009834535.1. Classification (NCBI taxonomy): domain Eukaryota; kingdom Metazoa; phylum Chordata; class Mammalia; order Artiodactyla; family Camelidae; genus Camelus; species Camelus ferus. The sequence continues at coordinate 100,073,245 of NC_045732.1, read as the reverse complement.
TATTCATCAAGGATATTGGCTTTCATTTTTTTTTTTTTTGTAATATCTTTGGATTTGTTATCAGGGTAATGGTGGTCACATAGAATAACTTTGGTAATTTTCCTTCCTCCTTCATTTTTTGAAATAGTTTGGGGGAAAGAAGTTTAAATGAATGCATCCAGGCATTTTGTTTAAGGGGTCTTTTTAAAATTATAGATGTTATTTAACTTATACTGATTGCTGTTTTTAAGTGTTCAGTTTTCTCTTTATTCAGTGTTGGCAGCCTGTATGTTTCTAGAAATTTGTGCATTACTTTTTGATCATCCAGTTTGTTGTCATGTTACTGCTCATACAAATTTCATAATCTTTTTTGTATTTCTGTAATATCAGATGTTATTTCTACTGTTTCATTTCTTATTTTATTTGGGTTCACTCTGTATTTCTTGATAAGCCTGGCAAAATGCTTATCAATTTCTTAATAGTTTTAAGAAAAAAAAAGCTCTTGTTTTTATGATGTTTAATTTAGTTTTTAATTTTTATGTTATTTATTTTCAACCTAATCGTTAAAGATTTCTCATCCTACTGCCTTTGGGTTCTGTTTTTTTTTATTGTTAGTTATTATGGGAGGTAAGCTTCATACTTTGTGTTAGTTATTTCTTGTTTTTTGTAGAAGGCCTTAATTGTTCTAAACTTCCCTCTTAGATTTTTCTTTGCTGCATCACATACACTTTATGAAGCTGTGTTTTCATTGTAGTTTGTTCCCAGGTATGATTTATTACCTCTTAGATTTCTTCATTGACCATTTTTTATTTTTTTAAAGGATGTGGTTTAATCTCATGTTTGTGATTTTGGTGTTCTTCTTTCTAGGGTTGATGCATAGTTTCCTACTTTTGTGTATGGAAAAATACTTGCTGAAATCTAAATTTGCTTAAATTTTCTGAGGCTCTTTTCATGACATAATATGTGATTAATTCCTTAGATAACGTCGTGTGCACACTTGAAAAGTTTATGTGTTCTGCTTTTCTGATACAGTGTCCAATAACTGAGATAGGATGAAATGATCTAATATGCTATTAAGACCTCTGTTTCCTTACAGATATTCTTTCTGGATGATCTGTCCATCAGAATAGTGAGGTGTTAAACTAGTCTACTATTATTATTTTATAATGAATTAATTCCCTAATGTCTACTAATATTTCTTTTTATATTTAGAATCTATGGTGTTGGATCCATATATAGGTTAATGAGTGTAATACCTTATTTTTATATTGATCTCTTTTTCTTTATATCATCTCATTTTAAACTTTCATTGTGGCCCTTGTTTTGAAACATATTTTGTATGAATTGAGCATTGCAGTCTGAACTTTCTTGTCATTTCCATGAAATAACTTCTCCATCTGTTTCCATGCTATGTATAACTTCCTCCATAAAGTGAGTCTTTTTTGGAAGAAGGCCAAGAAGATGGAGTAGAAGGACACTCGTAGCTCACCCTTTCCCACAAATGCAATGAGTCACACCCACAGACCCACTCAGTGAACCAGTGAACCTGCAGAACCCTGAAGGATCATTTTTCAACACAAAAGATAAAGATGCCAAAAATCTGGTAGGAGAAAAGGAATAAAGAATGAAGAAAAGTCAAAACATAGTTGGACAGGCCCCATGGGGAGGGAGCAGGAAAGAAGGACTGGCACTCATTCATGGAGTCTCACCTCTGCAACTGAGAGGCCAGTAGGATGGAGGGGGAGACTCCAAGGCTTGGATCTGTACAGAGTATCAGTTGACTGACAGAAGTAATTTAAACAGGCAAAGAGGGTCCCTTTGCTACCCAGCCCAAGATGCAGCACAGCATCTGGGGGCAGGGCCATGCTGCTCTAGCTGGGTGGAAGATGGGGATGGCTACACTGAAGCCTCCCAGGGTAATGCAGGGGGCTGTGTGCCATGGCTGTGGGTGCACAGGGCCAACAAACTGAACTCTCCATAAAACAACTGGGAAGATGTACCCTGCGGGGGAGGGTGCATAAACCATCTCTGAAAATCCACAAAAGTTTCTTGTTGAAGAGAGGTGGGGCTCATTCACAGCCACCATACCCTCTGGTGCTTTGCACCCAGGTGGCTGTGGGGGCTAAACCTACACCCACACCTCAAGACTTAGCAACCCAAATGGCCACTGGTACTTGTCTACAGCCCTAGGAAGATAGGATCATTCTATCCTGGTTCCTCAGAGAACTTGCTCCACCAAGACAAACAAGGAGCTGTGTTTTGTCCCAGACCAGCCACAGGGCTGTTCCTCAGTCTTCTCTGAGCCCACCTCCTGGGTGCAAACCTGAGGCAGTGTGCATAGTGACAGAGCAGTGGAGTGACTGGCACCCTGAGGGGATGAGTGGCCCCCCACTTTTTAGGCAGGAACGCAGCCCCTGACCATGGTGCTGGGAGAGGGTGTGGTGCCCACTCCTGCCTGGTCAGTCTGCAACATCTGACTGCAGCATCGGGCAGGGCAGTGGCAAGCCAGCCCACAGTAAAGGAGAGCTGCACCTATCCACTGTTGGATGTATGTGTGATCTCCTTGCCGACAGGCACTGGGAGCAGCACAGATGAGGGCTCCAATGGAGGGCCTCTGGAAACAGCAAGCTGAGGTTCCAAAACAGGACAAAGGCAGAAAGACTTCACATTAAAAGCACACAGTCTCCAGGAGGACACTGAAACACCCCTTTTTTAAATCTATCTTTACCTGTTTCATTTTCTATTACCCTCTTAATTTTTACTTCTTAGACAATTACATATACCCCAATTTAATCCCTTTGAAATTTTTTAAAAATATTTTTATTATTATTATTTTTCAAAATTTTGCTTCCACTTGCTTTTCTCATAGTCATTATTAAAGGTTTTCAAATTTTTATTTCTCCCTTCTTTAAAAATCTTTATCTCTCTGTCTTTTTTCTCTTTCCTAATTTATATTACTACATAGGCATTAGGTAGATAAACTCCTTTAGGATGACTGTAGATAACTGATAATCCATAAAACACAGTGCCAGAGAGGTAGGAGCAAGATGAAGAAGGAGAGAAAGCATTCCATATTAAAAGAACAAGAGAAATCCCCTGAAAGAATGATCATTCAAATAGGCATTGATAGCCTACAAGATGGAGATTTCAAAAAAGGACTGATCAAAGTACTGAAGGAAATAAAAGAGATAGAGTTTAAAGATATAAAGTATGTCAAAAATGGAATGGCAGCTATAAAGAAGAGCTTAGTAGAATAGCTAAATACATTGACTGAGATGAGGAATGATCTAAAGGCGGTGCAATGCTAACTAGATAACGCAGTGGAACGAATTAGTGACTTAGGAGACATGACAATAGGAAGCACCCAATCAAAAGAGCTGCAAGATAAACAACCAGAAACAAATGAAAAAAGCATAAGGGACCTATGGGATAATATAAAGCATGCCAATCATAGCATGATAGAAGTCCCAGAAGTGGAAGAAAGATCAAAGGGGATTGCAAAGTTATTTGAAGAATTCATGACTGAGAACTTCACAAACTTAAAGGAGGAATCAGATATCCAAGTACAGTAAACTCAGAGTGTCCCAAACAGGAAGACCTAAATACACCCTCACCAAGACATATTATCAAGATGGCCAGAGTCAAGGATAAAGAAGTGATAATAAAGGCAGCAAGAGAAAAGCAAAGAGTGAGTTACATGGGAACCCCCATAAGGACCTCAGCTGATCTCTCTACACAAACACTACAGGCCAGAAGGAATTGGCAAGATATATTCAAAGTCCTGAATGAACAAAAAGATATACTCAAAGATACTTTAGTCAACAAGGCTATCCTTTATGATAGAAGGAGACATAAAGAATTTCACAGACAAGAAAAAGTTACAAGAGTTTAGCAACACTAAACCCATGCTAAAAGAAATATTGAAAGTTCTACTGTAAATAGAAAAGCAGCAGAATGCTACAGAAATTAGATACTCACAGCTGGAAAGGTGATAACTCATGAATTACAAATAAAATAAACACAAAATTATAAAATAAGACATACAAATCATTGATAGTGTGAGAGGGAGGCAGGAAATTACATAATTTTTTTCTGTCTTTCCTTTTAAAAATTTTTGTTCCCTGTAGATGGGTTTCAGATCATGTTACTGTCAGTTTAATAAAATCAGTTATAGTAATGGGCTAATAGACTTAAACAAATGGTAACAACAAGACAAATACTTATCAGGGAGTCACTAAAACTAAATAAAATTCATGATAATACAAAAGAAAATTACCAAACCATAAAAGGAAGATGAAAGGAATAAAGAGGAAATACCAAATCAACTGCAAAGATAAGGTCAAATTGGCAATAAACACAAACCTATCATCAATTACTGCAAATGTGAATGGACTAAATGCTCCAGTCGAAAGACATAGACTGGAAGGCTGGATAATAAGGCAAGAAACATAAATATGCTGCATACAAGAGACACACTTCAGGGAGAAGTACACATATAGATTGAGAGCGAAAGGATGGAAAACGGTATTCCATACAAATGGAAAAGCCAGAAAAGCAGGTGTTGCAGTACTTATCTCAGACAAAATAGACTTTAAAACAAAGTTCATAAAGAAAGACAAAGAAGGACATTTTATAATGATTAAAGGAGTGAACAAAGATGAGGATAGTACACTCATTAATACATATGCACCAAATAGAGGAGCACCTAAGTACATAAAATAATTACAAACAGTAGAAAAATCAATTATATTTGGTTTTTGTTTTCTTTTTAAGATAAGCAAAAGGAAAAAACCTCTTGCCAAGTGCATCTTGTAGAAAACAGGGATGCTCCAATGCAATAAAATAAGAAATAAAAGAAGAGAAACAACAATTGTTACCTCAGATATACAAAAAAGGGATCATTTGGTCAACAGTTTCATGATAATAATCTGGACAACTTAGAGGAAATAGACAAATGTCTAGAATGAGACAGAGATAAGGAGAAACAGTTAACTTGAACAAACTGTTTATTAGAAGAAAGATAGAATCTGCATTTAAAAAAATCTTTAAATACAAGTGGAGATTTAAACAGCTCCCTTGGAGAACTGTACAAAAATAAAAAGCAGATCTTATACTCTTCAAACTGTTCCAAAATACTGAAGATGAGGGAAACTCCCAAATTAATTCTATGAAGCTATCATCACACTGATAGCAAAGCTAACAAACAAAGTAAGGGAAAGAGAACTTCAAGCCAATATCTTTGATTGATATAGATGCAAAAATTCTACAAAATATTATTAGCAAACAACATCCAGCAATACATAAAATTTATCATAAACCATGACAAATTGGATTCATAGCATGGTCACAAGTGAGGTTCAAAATACAAAAATCAATCAGTTTGATACAACACATTAACCAAAGAAAAAGGGAAACAACGTGGTCATCCCAATAAACCCATAAAAAGCATTTCACAATTTTCAACATTTATTCATTAAAACAACAAAAACAACAACAACAGCAACAACAATAGAAACCGCTTACCAAAGTAGGATACAGGAAACATATCTCAACATAACTAAATTCATTTATTACAGACCCACAGACAACATAATTTGGAAAGGTGAAAAACTGAAAGCCAAATTAAGGAATAAGACAAGGATGCCCACTCTCACCATTTCTATTAAACACAGTATGGGAAGTCCTAGTAAAAGCAATTGGAAAAGAAAAAAGTTATTCAAGTTGAATTGAAAGAAGTAAAACTGTTACTATTTCAGATGACATGATTATCTATATAGGGAACTCTAAAATTTCCCCACACAAAAATAACTAAAACTAATAAATACATTTATCAAAGTAGCATGATTCATGATTAATATACAAAAACTGTCACATTTCTTTACACTAACTATGAAATACTTCATAATTTTAAAAAATCCATAAGAAATCACATCAAAAAATGAAATACCTGTGAATAAACCAATTTAATAAAATCTAGAAGACACTGAAAAAGGAATTTGAAGATGATACAAAGAAATGGAAAGAAATCTCAAGGTCTTATTTTAGAAGAATTAATATTTTTAAAATATGCATAATACAAAACATGTCTACAGATATAATTTGATTCAGATAGAAATACATGATATTTTCCACAAAATTAAAAACAGTCCTAAGATTTACATGGAACTGCAAAAGAACCACAACTGCAAAAGGAACATTGAGGAAAAAGAAAAAAGTTGGAGGCATAACCCTCCCAGATCTCAGACTACATAACAAAAATACAGTAATCAAAACAGCACAATACTGGAAAACAAACAAATATCTATATCACTGGAACAGAAAACAGAGGTAGAAAAAAAACAGCACAACTATGGTCAATTAACATATGACAAAGAAACAAAAATATACAATACCAAAAAGACAGCCTTCAACAAGTGATGTTGAGAAAGCTAGATAGCTACATGGAAATCAATGAAATTAGAACACTCCCTCACACATTACAAAAATACACTCAAAATGTTTTAAAGATCTGAATCTGATACATGACACAATAAAACTCCTAGAAGCTAACATAGGCAAAACAAGACATAAATTGTAGCAAAATTTTCTTAAGTCACTCTCCAAAGTCGAAAACTATGAATGCAAAATAAACAAATAGGTCCTAATTAAACTTACAAGTGTCTACACAGCAAAATAAACAAAATGAAAAGATAAACTTCCAAATGGGAGAAAATATTTGGAAACAATGTAGTCAACAAGAGGCTAATTTCTAAAATACACAAATCATTCATACAACCCCATTTCAAATATTTACAAACAACTCAGCCAGAAAATGAGCAGAAGACAATTCTCTAAAGAAGACACACAGATGACAAACAGGAACATAAAATCATGCTCACATTTCTAATCATTATACCAAGGCAAGATAAAAATAAAATAATATTTTACCTCACACAAATGAGAAGGGCTGTCTTCAAAATGTCTACAAATGATAAATGCTGGGCAGATTGTGGAGGAAAAGGAACTCTCCTATGCTGCTGGTGGGAACGAAAATTTTTGAAACCACATTGGATACAGTATGGAAGTTCTTTTAAAAAATAAAAATAGACATCATATGACCCAGCAATCCCACTCCTGGGCATATAAAATATTTAAAACCTGAAGACAAAGAATCCTAGGGTAAAACATAAGAAGTACACTGTGACATTGGTCTTAATTGGATTCTACGTATATCTCCTATGGCAAGGGAAGCAGAAGCAAAACTAAAGAAACATGATTGTATCACTCTAAACAGATTTATGCTGCAGAGGAAATGATCAATAAAATGAAGTCAACCAACACAATGGGAGGATATATTTTCAAGTGATATTTTCCAATCAAGGGTTAATATCCAAAATATATGGCAAACTCATACCCCAAAACAACAACAAAAAAGACCAAAAAATCCAATTTAAAAAAATGTCCTTAGGAACTGAATAGTTAGATCTGACTCAAATTTGCATAGATAATATGCAGTTGGTTAAATCATGCAAGAAAATATATTCAGAGTTATAAATTATTTGAAAAGTAATAAACCAAAAATGAGATAAGACCTCACACTTGTCAGAAGTCTCTCATCAAAAAAAAAGAAATAGATGTTGGTGGAGAAAAAGGAACACCATGAACAGTGTAGATAGGATTGTAAATTATTGATTCCACTTTATATATATATCAAATTTTCTTCATCCACTTTTCTGTCAAGGGATGTTGGGTTTGCAGGCCCCTGTCTGAAGGCTCTAGAGAATAAGCCCATGGGCTGAACTGATAAACAAACTGTTTGGAATGTCACATATCCAGGCTGGATAAGAAATGGCCTACTCAATGTATCCAGTATGGATTGCTGGATAGCCAATGATGGGTAAGTTCCTCAGAGGAGGACAACCTAAGACAGGCACAGCTGGCTGGATAAGAGATGGCCTATTTAATGAAGTTTCATGATGAACTTTAAAATAATCCTTGATCATTTATCATCCTGTGCTTACTGCAGGAGCATGGGGACACAAATAGCTTCAGATTATTAACATTGTTATAATTTAGATGATATGTGAGGCATTGTGCATGTGATATATGAACCCTTTTTCTAAGAATCAATAAACAGAGAAATGTATAGCTTCTCTACACACACTGTGTGTATATGGTATCATGCCACTGACAGGGTTAATTTAATTTGTTGGGAGAATCATAAAAGATATTATATTATATACAAGGAACTTTCTGCACCTACTGAGATGATTATGTGATTTTTATTTCTCATTATATTAGTCTGGCACTTCAAATTTATTGATTTGAACATTTTGAAGTATCCTTAAACCCAGGGATAAATCCTTTTACTCATAATGTATGATACGTTAAATGTGTTGTTGAACTCATTTTGCTTGTGTTTTGTTGAGAATTTTGGCACATACATTCATCAGGGTTATTATACTATACTTTGCATATAATGTCCTTTCTAGCTTTGTTTTGCAAATAAAGCTGGCATCATAATACCAGTTTGGAATCTTTCACCCCTTCAAATTCTTGGAAGGTTTGGGGAAGAATTGGTGAAAAATTCTCTTCAAATGTATGACAGAATTCACTAGTAAAGTCATCTTGTAAATAATTACTGTTTTGGGAGGTTTGGATTACTGATTTACTCATACACACTTTTGCTCTGTTTAACTTTCTAATTTCTTCTTGAGTCAGTATTGGAAGACACATGTTTGTGGGAATTTGTCTTTTGTTCTAGGTCATTGAAATTTTGGCTAGTGGTAATTTCTTATGATCCTATGTATCTGTGTAACATCAGTGGTAATATCTTCTCTTTTATTTCTAATTTTATTTGAGTCTTTATTTTCTTAGCCAAACTAAACGTTTCTCCAATATATGTTTAAAAGAAACAGACTTAGTTATTTTTTCTTTTTATCATTTCCATTGATTCTGTTGTTATTTGCCTTACTCTGATTCATTCAATTTTCTTCCTTATCCCTTCTTTTTTCTCCTAGATTCTTGAGGTATAAAGTTAAGTAGTGTGAATCTTTGTATTCCTTTTCTTATTAAATATTATATATTTATTTATTTATTTATTTATTTACTCATTTTGCTTATTTACTTATTATTTATTCGTTTATTTATCATTGAAATACTGCCATTTACAATGTGTCAATCTGTGGTGTATAGCACAGTGTCCCAGTTCATGCATATATTTGTGTTCCTATTAAAGGTTACTTCACGGTATTTAACATACAGCCCTGTGTCATACAAAACAACTTTTGAAAATATCTATTTTTATATATAGTGGATAACATGTATAAACTTACAGCTCCCAAATATATCGTTTCTCAGCCCCTTTCCGCAGGAACCATAAGAATATTTAGTAGATCTGTGAGTGTGTTTCAGTTTTGTAGATGGAATCATAGTGCCCTCATCTAACATTTTTTTTAAGGTTCCATATATGTCATGTCATGTGTTATTTTTATTTCTCTTTCTGGCTTACTTCAATTAGAATGACAATTTTTGGGGACACCCATTTTGCGGCAATGTCATTGTTTTATCATTTTTTATGGCAGAGTATTATTCTGTTGTGTAAATATGCCACTACTGCTCTATCTTGCCATCTGTTGATGGACAATTAGGTTGCTTCCATGTCGGGGGTGTTGTATATAACACTGCTATGAACATTGGGGTGCAGCTGTCCTTTTGAATTAGGGTTCTCTTTGATATATACCCAGAAGTGGAATTGCTGGATTGTACGTTAAGTCTATTTTCAGTCTTTTGAGGAATCCCCATGCAGTTTTCCACAATGAGTGCTCCAAACTACATTCTTACCAACAGTTTAGGAGGGATCACTTTCTCCACAGCTTCCCCAGCATTCATTGTTTGTGGACTTTTGGATGATGGCCTTTCTAACTATTGTGAGGTGATACTTCATTACAGTTTTGACTTGCATTTCTCTGATAATTAATGATAGTGAGCATTTTATTTTTCATGTATCTCTTTGGCATTTGTATGTCTTTATTGGAGAATTGTTTATTTAAGGTTTCTGCCCATTTTCAGATTGTTTTTCTTTTTTTTTATTATCATTAGGTTGTATGAGCTCTTTATATTTTGGAAATAAAACCTTTGCTAATTGCATCAATTCTAAATATTTTCTTTCATCCTGTAGCTTGTCATTTATCTTTGTTTTATGGCTCCCTTTGTTGTGCAAAAGCTTATATGTTTAATTAGGTCCAATTTATTAATTTTGCTCTTATATCCATTACCTGGTTAGGCTGTTCTAGGAGATCATTGCTGAGATTTATCTCAGAGTGTTTTGCCTAAGTTTTCTTCTAGGATATTTACTGTTTCTTGCCTTACATTTAAATCTTCAAGCCATTTTGAGTTTATTCTTGTGTATGGAGTGAAGGAGTGTTCTAATTCCATTGCTCTGCATGCTGCTATCCAGTTTTCCCAACACCAGTTGGTGAACAGATTGTCTTTTCTGTGTCATATTCTTGGCTACTTTCTCAAAGTTTATTTTAGCATAGGCCTGTAGATTTGTTCCTAGGTTCGCTTTTCTGTTCCATTGGTCCATATGCCTGTTTCTCTTCCAATGTCATGTCATTTTGATTATCGTCTAGCTCTGAAATAGAGTATAGAGACCAGGCTTTTTATTCCTCCAGCCTTTATCTTTTACTTCAATATTGCTTTGGAAATTATGAATCTTTTCTGATTGCATATAAATCTTAGGATCATTTGTTCCAGGCCTAAAAAGAAATGTTTTGCATAATTTGGTAGGAACTCGCATTAATTCTGTGGATTGCCTTGGGCATTATGGGCATTTTAACAATATTGTCTCTTCCTTTATAAGAACATTGGGTATCTTTTAAAGTCTTCTAGTTCTCCATGTGTAAGTAATTCACCTCCTTGGTCAGATTTATTCCTAAGCATTTTATAATTTTGGGTGCAGTTATTAAAGTTGTTGTTTCTATACTTTGTTTTCCTGTTGATTCACTGTTAGTTAAAAGAAAAACAATTGATTTTTGTACATTATTCTGGCTACCTTGCCCAGTTCCTTTATTAGCATAAGTATTTTTTTGTGAGGCTTTTTAAGTTTCCTATGTATAGTGTCATGTCTGCATACCGTAACAGTGTTACCTCTTCCTTTCCAGTCTGAATCCTTTTATTTATTTTTCTTGCCTGATCGTTGTTGCTAGGAATTCCAAGACTATATTGAATAGAAATTGTGAGAATGGGCAACCTTGTCTTGTCTCAGATTTTTGTGGGAAGGGTTTCAGTTTTTCACCCCTGAGTATTTTGCTGGCTATATGTTTATCAAAAATAGTTTTCATCATGTTGAGATATGGTCCCTCTATGACCACTGGGATAAGAATTTTTATTGCAAATAGGTTTTAGATTTTATCAAATGCTTTTTCTGCATCTACTGAGATGATCATGTGGTTTTTGTCCTCTTTTCTGTTGATATGGTGTATCACAATTGATTGATTTGCATATGCTAAACCATCCTTGTTTTCCTGGGATGAACCTAACTTGATCATGGTGTATGATCTTTTTTTACATGCTGTCGGATTCTGTTTGTTAATAATTTCTTAAGGATTTTACATCTATGATTATCAATGATATTGGCCTATAATTTTCTTTTAGGGTATTGTCTTTGTCTGGTTTTGGTATCAGGTTGATATTGGCCTTATGTTGTGAGTTTTGGAGTACTCTCTCCATATCAATCTTTTGGAAGAGTTTGAGGAGGACTGGTATGGATTTTTTTTTGTATGTTTGGTCAGATTCCCCAGTGAAATTATTTGGTTCTGAATTTTTGTTTGCAGAGATTTTTGTATTTTATTGATAATTCTATTCCTTTCTGGTGATCTGTCTGTTCAAATGGTCAATTTCTTCTTGATGCAATATTGGTGGGCTGAATGTTTCCAGAAACTTCTCCATTTTTTCTAGGTTATCCAGTTTCTTTCCTTACAGTTGTTCATGGTAGTCCCTTATGAAATTTTGCAAATTTGTTGCACTCTTTGTAGTTCTTTCATTTTCGTTTCATATATTTCTTGTGTTCTCTCTCAATTTTGTTTACAATTTCAAAAAAGTGTTTGAATACTTTTCTGTGTTTTTTAATCTCTATATGAATTCTTTCATCATTGATCATTATTATTTCCCTCTTTCTGCTGACTTTTGGTTTTGTTTGCTCTTCTTTTCATGATTATTTTACATACAACGTTAGATTATATATTTGAAATTGCACTTCTACTTTGAGGAGTGCCTTGTCACTTTGGACCTTCCCTGTTAAGCCTGCTTTAAGTGTATTCCATAGACTTTTTGTAGTGTTTGTGTCATTTTTCTCAAGATGTGTTTTTATTTCTTCTTTAACTTCATCAACATCCTTGTTTTAGTATCATGTAGTTTAATCTACATGGTGTCATTTTTTTCTCCCTGGTTTTTCTGTGATTGATTTCTAGTTTCATGGTATTCAGAAAAGATGCTTGAAATAATTTTTATCTTCTTAAATTTGTTGAGGGTTTTTCTGTGCCTGAGTACATAATCTTTCCTAGAAAATGTTCCATGTGCACTGGAAAAGAATGTATATTCTGTTTTGGGGAGATGTACTGTTTTGAAAATATCAACCAAGTCCTAATATTTTATTTTATCTTTTAGTGTCTTTGTTCCCTTATTAATTTTCTTTCTGAAAGACAACTCCAATGATGCTAATGGGGTGCTATAGTCTCCTACTATGATTGTTGTCCCATCAATTTCTCCCTGTTTATCTATTAATATTTGCTTTATATATTTAGGTGCTAAAATATTGAGTGCATATATCTTAAAGTGTATAATACCCTAATTTTGTATTGATCACTTAATCATTATAGCATGTTCTTGTTTATCTTTCTCTGTGGCCTTTGTTTTAAATTCTATTTTGTGTGAAATCAGTACTGCTAGTCCTGCTTTCTTGTCATGTCCTTTTGCATGGAATATATTTGTCCATCCTCTTACTTTCAATTGATGTGTGTTCCTCTCCCTAAAGTAGGTCTCTTGTATGCTTCATAATGTAGGGTCTTGTTATATTATCCCATTTGACAATATAGGTCTTTTTATTGAAGTACTTATTCTGTTAACATTTGTGATAATTATTGATAGACGGTTGTTTATTTCCATTTTGAACATCATTTTCCAGTTGATTTGGCATTTCCTTTTTGTTCATTACTTTTTCTTTTTGTGGCTTGATAATTTTCTTTTTTTTCTTGGATTCTTTTTGGTTTTGTGAGTTCATTGTAAGCTTTTGACTTATGGTTACCATTTTTGTGTGTATAAGGGCTCATTTCTATATCTGTTTATTTTAACTGATAGTAATACAAATTCTAACCCATTCTACAGAGAACAGAAAAAAGAAGATAATAGTCTGTGTTGCTCTGTTCAATCTCTGACCCTTTAAAATTTTGATGTCCTGTTTTACAACGTCATGTTTATTTTTTTGTAAGTCATTGTAGCTATTGCCTTTCTAATTATGCCTTTCTCCTTTTTATAGCATCCTGCTTCCATTGTATTTAGAGTAGATCTCTCATTATTTTCTTTCTGTTGCTATTTTCTTTTAGTATTTGCTTGTGTAGAAGTTATTTATCTCTCCTTCTATTCCAAGGTATAGTCTTGCTTGATAAGTATCTTAAATTACAGCTTCCTTTCATTCAGGATTTTGAATATGACTTGAACTGCCTTCTGACTGCTGTATTCATGTAGGAAACATGTTTAGAAATATTATGTATATAATTATATATGTATGTAAAGAATACCTAGAAATGAAGTTAACACATAATGTGAAAACCTATACATAAAAAAAGAAAACTGTGCTGAAAGAAATTAAAAGTGATCCAAAGAAGTGAAAAGATCTCTTATGTTAATGATGTGAAACTATGTGTTTAAACAACCTTACTACCAAAAGCAATCTACATTTAGTGTGATTCATATCAAAATACCCATGAGAATTTTCAATTAAATAGAACAAATAATTTCAAAATTTATATGTAACTACAAAGATCATGAGTTGCCAATACAACTTTGAAAAAAGTATTAAGTCTAATAGTATAAGGTTTTCTGATTTTAAACTGTAATACAAAGCTTTAGTAATTAAAACAACATGATACTGGCTCTAAAACAGATGCCAATGAATAGAAGAGAAGTAGAGTAAGCAGATATAATCCCTAACACCTATGATCAATTAACCCATGAAAAAGAAGCAAGAGTATAAAATTAAGAAAAGGCATTCTCTTCAATAAGTAGTGCTGGGAAGATTGATAATGTAAAAGATAGATTAGGATATTTCCTCATATTGCATACAATCCATGAGCACAGAATATCTTTCTATTTAATTTGTTTACTTATATTTCTTGCACCTGTAACTAATAGATTTATGTTTATCTCTTTTATTTCACTTATTAAATTATTCCTATTTTATTCTTTTTGATATAATTGTACACACAATTGTTTTCTTAATTTCCCTTTCTGATAATGTGTTGTTAGTATATAAAAGTGCAACTGATTTTTGTATATTGATTCTGTATTCTGCAAGTTTAATACGTTTGTTCATTATTTCTAACAGTCACTTGAGGAGTCTATGGAGTTTTCTATCTATGTGAAATTATGTCATCTGTAAAAGTTTTACTGCTTTTTTACAAGTTGGATGCCTTTTATGTTATTTTCTTGACTGAGTTGTTCTGTCTAGGACTTCTATTAGTGTAATTTAGGACTTGTGAGAATGAGCTACTTTTTCTTATTACTGGTCCTGAGGAAAACATTCCTGTATGTTAACATTGAGCTTGATGTTAGTCATGGTTTTCTTCATATATGGCTGTTATTATGTTTAGTTACATTCTACCTAGAGCGAATTTGTTAAGAAATTTTTCATAAAAAGTTGTTAAGTTCTGTCAATAATTTTCCTACATCTATTGAGATTATTATTTTTGTATTCATTGTTTTTTAAGGGATGGTATCACATTTATTGATTTGCATATGTTAAATAATATTTATGAATCAGAATTATCTTCCTACTTAACTATATTTTATAATACTTATAATATGCCATGATTTCAGGATGCTAATATTTATTAGAATAGAATATACATACACTGAAGAAAAAATTACATTATAGCTTGAGTGTATATTTATTTATTTAAAAATTTTATGTCTCATTTTGAATTTGGCTTATGTTTAATGGAATTTATGTCTAAATAAAAATATAATTTTGGTAGAACTGGATTTACTACAGTTTACTGATAGAGAACATAGCTATTATTTACAAGTAGAGCACAAAATACTTGCCATAAAATGCCATATTTTACTAACAATGCAAACTGTTTCAGGACTGAGAAACAAATTTCTTCCTGAAATGTATTTAGCTGGTCTTTTCCACACCAAACCATATTTACTGTTATTTATTTGTTTGTTTGTTTTGTTTGCCCCTTAATGGAGGCACTGGGTATGGAACCCAGGATCTTGTGCAAAAGTTTACTTATCAACATCATTTCAGTACAATGAACTGGAGCCACAAGAGTGTGGATTATTAATATGACTAGAAAATTTATTCCTTGTACGGACTGAAATACCTGTCAGTGAATGAATGACAAAAATAAACATTTGTAAGTATAGAATAAGATTTTCTCTTTTGTAATTTTAAATTAGAATATTAAATTAATTCTTTTTACTTATAATGCTGAACTACAATTTAAAAAAATTACCCCCTTAGGGATTTCTTAAATTTGATTGATTAATTTAATCGTTTTATTTCATAAGTATTTACCATTTATATATAACATATCAAATAAACTGATATTTATTCTGCTCATTTTTCTGAATATAGAGCTACTTAATATAAAGCACACTGATAAATAACTACTTCCATATCCAAATCAAATTATGTTTCCTTTTAATTACAAATGATAGTGAAATAGCTATACCTTTTTTGTACAGGTTTTACACAAATTTCAATTTACATTCCAAAACTTTAAAATTTGTTTACTTATTTAGTTCATTATTTATTCTCTGTTCTCAAATCTGTTATATATTTGTGTACAAAAGGAAGGGGATTGGTTTAATTTTATAGACCCCAAATTTAATTTATTTGAAAAGATTTAGTGGGAATAATATTTGCAGATCACACTATAAAAATAAACATCCTATAGGTTTCAATTTAACTGGATGAATGAGAAGTAAACACTGGCTGAATGTTACACTAGGGTTGCTAGGTGAGAAGTCATTTTGTGATGTCACAGCTACTCAGGTTGAGAACCACTGTGATGGCCTAGCAGTTTATGTGTGCAGGCCTGCCAAAGCAGCATTTGAAACTGCAGTGCTCAAAATCATGCAGATTAGAAAAGGAGCTGCAGAAAAAGTTATTTGAGATGGCACATGTTTCTTCAGAAATTCAAGATGTGTCTCCTAAAGATGGACCAAATGGTTCAGGAAAGTCCAGTATATCTCTATTGTGTGATCAAACATTCTCTGGGGACTTGGATTTGAGGTCTATGATTGAAGAAAATGCTTTTCAGACTTTGTGTGAAGAATCCTTGATAAAAAGACCATGTTACACACATTGTGTCTCTGAACCAGATGAAGATAATGATTTTCGTTCTCTGACATTTCCAAGAAAACTCTGGAAAATGGTTGGGAGTGACCAATTTCAATCCATCTGGTGGGATGATAATGGAACTTCCATAGTGATCGATGAAGATGTCTTTAAGAAGGAAGTTTTGGAAAGAAAGGCCCCTTTCAGAATATTTGAAACTGGATGTGTGAAAAGTTTACTTAGACAGCTTAACCTTATGGGTTTAGTAAAGTGTGGCAAATTTTCAAAGATCTGCTTGTCTAGCTGACTTTCTGGCAGAAGAAAAAGAAGTCTTTTTTTTAAGCAAGGTATTCACAAATTTTAGTCACCTCTTCTTAACTTATAAATAAAATTTTATTTTGTTCATCAATCTATGGTAGTATAAATGTAAAGCTAGATTTTGAAAATTGCATAAAACTACTAAGGCTAAAATACTTTATTTTTTCTAAAATATGAGACAGTGCTTTAAGTATTCAAGATTATGAGAAACATTGCTAGCAACTATGAATCTTATCAGAAATCTAAATAAAAGTGTTAAAGCTGCTTTTAAAAAGGGCATTCACCGTTACTGCAAATGCTAACGTTTCAAATTTGATGACAATTCTATTTAAATGTGTATTTTCTAAATAAGAAACTTCAAAAAATAGTCAGCAATGTTCATATTTTGATTATATTATCTTTGTATATTAAGCGTGAAATCTGAGGTTGTATACATTAGGCTTATTTTAGTCTTGTATTTTGTTTTAAATAAATACTAAAATATTTCTCCTTTGTTTTAAACTGCAGTTCTATCATAATCCAAATTTTAAATGAGGCTGTCCCCAGATTTTAGTGAGAATAAAATTAGAGTTGGGATTAAAAATGCTTCCCTGGTATCTCATTGGCTCAAGATTTCAACAAGAAGCACTTTAAAGAAGGGAGTAATGTGGATAATAATATTTCTGGTTTTGTGGCTGACACTAGAGGAGAAAGTGCATTTTTACCTTCTGCAAATTTAAACATGCCACTAAAAAGAAAGCCCTCTACTAGCCACATAATTGGTGATACAATTACCCCAATGAGAGGTGATATTCTCCTACATCATCAATGTCATTTAGAACACCAAAACAAATTGCAGTGGATCAACATGCTATTTTAAATCAGTTGACCACTTTCCAAGTGCACTCACAAAGCAGCTACACTGAAGCAAATGGCCGTGTTGTGAATTTCATTACAACTACAACTTCTTACTTCTCAGTACAGCACCTTATCTCCCATACAGAGCAATTATCTTGGGCTGATGGTGGATCCTTCTACTTTTCCGAATACATATCACAACATATCGGCCAATGAAGGTCCTTTTTCTAAATTTCAAGCAGAGAGCAACCCATTGTTTCCAGTGCCAGTGATAACTGATACATCAGCTATCTCTCTTTCATGGCCAACTCATCAGCCAACTGCAGGATATGAACGTCATCCTAATTACAACTGTTCTACCAGAGACTACCAGATTATACAGGATAACAAAGATTAAATTGATGTTTGCAAATGTCAACAAATATCTGCTATTTTCATATTTGAACAATAAACATACATGTGTACCTGTATTTTCCTTATTTTTTTAAAATATATTTAAGAGTAAAATGGGAGAGTAAGTTACCATTTAAAGAAAAAAAGGAATATTTGATTGATATGATCATTTGATGGAACAATATGGGAGTAAATTTGAATAATTTTTGTAAGGAAGAAGAGAAAAAGGAAGAATTTGGGAAAAGACTAAAAAATGTGGAGATGGAAAAGTACTAAGTGGCTTCTGGTTCATTCTGGAAAGTATTAACTGGTGTTAAGTTAGGATAGGTTGGAACAGGAGGTAAATGCAGGAACCGGCCCAGGGTTCATGGTCTCTATTATCTCGTCCCTGGAATCATAAAGTTCACATGATGTAGTCTCAGATGGCACATTCAACATGTGGTAGAGTTTAAGAAGAAATTTTATCTATGGTCTTCTTTGTGCTGTTCTCAAAGCATTCCAATTGGTGCTTTCATTTCCTCCCCTCAAGGGTCTACATTATATTTTCTGGTGAAAACTTTATGTTGATCTTATGTTGCAGTCAAATTCAAGCTTACATCCTCTGGGTGGCACTTAATGCCTTTCCAAATCTAAGCCCACAAACACAACATAGTTTAGTCATTTCTTTATAGATCTAGCATCTGACTACCTTGGCATATCTTTATGTTTCACTGTATCTGGAGATACATCCAGGCAAATGCTTGTCAACAATGTTAACTCCAAACTCACAACTTCTGCTGCAGCTCATCCTTGGACTTAGGATGTCCTCCTTTTCCCTTCTTAGACTTTCCCAGTCACAGCACAGGAACCACCTCCTCAAGATGTTTTCTGTCTATCCCCCTTTCATTGTCTAACTTGAGTACCAGCACAGTAAGCACAGCACATGCCACAGGATGCATTTTAGTATTTAGTGAATGAAAAATACATGTTGACTTTAAGCAAAATCTTCTTTCTGAAACAACAAAACTCTCATGGTTTTCAAACTATTTCAGTTATGGTCTTTACTCTTCACCACAAACTAGCTGTTTTCATAGCCCAAGGACTAGTCACTCAAGACAGTAAGTGGAGGTAGATACAGGAGACTAAGTATTATTTTGTTCTTTATTAATGCTTCCAGAGGCCTAAAACATTCCATTCTCATTTGCTGGATATTTTCCTGTCTCTTCCTCACCCACCCACCCCAAAATAACTGATTCTCATCCCCATAAAAATAACTATATTGCCTTCTAATTAATTTACTTCTTAGAGTCAGAGCTTTGTCCAGAAGGGACAGTGACATCACAAACATTTAAATTAGGTTTATACACCCCAGATAACTTGTGTCCATTCTTACCTACTGAAAGGAATTTTCTAAGAGTTACTACACCCTTATTTGGGGTGGTCATATTCAGTAACCAAATTGCAATCTAAATTGTGTGGGCTAGAAAGAATTGAGGGTGGTAGAATTAAAAATTTGTCCAAATGCAAGAATAGCAAATTTCTGCAGATATTAGGAAATATAAAATATTCATGGAAGACTTTATTTCCCATTAATTTAAAACAAAAACGTGAAGCATTTTGAGAATGTGATATGCCCTAAAATGCTGGAAAAATTGTAGGCAATGTCAGGGAGCTAAGGCTTCTGTTCACCATCATGCAGCCAGTGTCAGCTAATAAGACAGGAATGGCAATATTGAGTCCTGAAAATTTGTCACCAGTTGTGAAGAAAGCCTTTGATAATCTGGAGAATGGGCAAATTTGCCAGGCTATTCTCTAGCCACATCCCACCAATATGACTTTTACCAAGAGAATAAAAGTGCCCACTTGCAGCAGGAGAAATGTGTCTGGACAGTAGTGGTTGTTCCTTCAACAGAAACATGAAGCTTTTAAATTGCCAGCTCAATTCTGATGATGGCTATATTGTTGTTTAAATTATCAGTCTCGGGTTCAGATGGGCTGGTTCAGCAGCTAGTTTCCAGCTCTCTTATCAGACAGTGTGTCTTACCGTGATCATCTTAACAGGTTCTATACTGATAAGTCAAAAGCTACAGTTTAGTTTCAAAATTAGAAATCCTAGAGAAGAATATTGTTGTTTGTCCATCTGTAGTTTTCTACATAGGTAAATCTAGAGTATTGGCAAAAGTACAAAGGTTGGCTGGCGCTTTGAAAAGTATTCTGTGATTTCTGCCCACTGAATTCTTCCCATAAATACTACAAACTTGTCTATCACTGTGTGTGTGTGTGTGAAGATGGCTTGTTAAGCAGTAACTAATTTTTTCTTAGTTGAGTCATCAGTGAATTATTCTTCTGCATCTGGCAGGATCTTTGTTAATTAAGAGTTTCATTGAGCCACCAGATTTTCTTCAGATCAGGGAGAGGTAGATTTTATTTCTCCCAGTATACTAATTGTTACCTGTTCACTGAATCCCGAGTTGATGCTAGGGCCAAGCCAATGAATCTTTGAATTGGACTGAGGCATATACATTCTCCATTCCCCAGAGACCAGCACAGGACTGTGTCTCCTTTTTAAGATTATGTGGAAGAATTTTTTCTTTTAATTCTCATTGTTGACACAACTTATTTTTGCTTTGAACTCCCCTTGACTAATTTATAGACCCTGAATACTGACTTATTCCCGTTCACCTAGAAATTGCAATAACCTTTATTCCTTGGACTACCTGGATTAGAGTGAGCATAGTCATCATTTTGAAAGCAGTCCTCAGTCCTTATAATGCAGAACCTTTACATTTCTTTGCCTAGCACTTGAGCAAGAATATTTGTTGTGGATCACAGGGATTCTCCTCACATCCCCTAATGCAACCATGAGAAAACATCACATTGTTATCCAAAATCAAGTCTTTGTCAGTATTGCATTCCCATTGCCAAACAGTTAAGAAGTGTAGGAGTTCTGGGATTTTACCATGCTGAGATTTTTAGCAACCGAGCATGTTCCTTCCTTACAGATGCTGTCGGGGAGATGAGAACCTCGGTCAGAGACAGTGAACTTTATCACTCACAGCAAAAGCAGTCAGGGCTAACTTTTGTATCCATTCCCTAATTTCAGATGAATACACAGAGTGAAATTTTGATGCCTGAAGAAGCAGTGGGCTGTTATCATGTAGAAAGTTTAAGGCATGGGAAAACACTAATTTTATTAGATTTTTATGTATTATTTATTAGAATCACTTATTTATTTTTATCTTTACATAGGATAAATACATCATGACTCAAGGTTACTCGCTGAAAAAACAATCGTGAGAAATGACATGGAAAAAACTGATCATTGCATTTCCATTTCTCCTTCCACTTTTGTTAATATATAATTGGCATAAAACTTTGTGTAAGTTTAGGTGCACAGGAAATTGATTTGATTTACATGTATCATGAAATAATATCATAGCAACTTTTGGGAGATTTCATTATCTCTTTTAGATACAATATTAAAGATATACAATTTGGTTTTTGGTTGTGATGAGTAATCATAGGGTTTACTCCCTTAACAACATTCATATATATCATAAAGCAGTACTAATTGTATTTATCATGTTACTATGTGGCCTCCCTAGAACACATGTATTTTATGGCTGGAGGTTTGTACGTTTTGAGTGTATTAATCCATTTCTCCTTTTGCAACCCCTGCCTCTGTTAACAACAAATCTGATTTTTTTCTATAATTATTTTTGTTTGTTTTTGAAGTTTACTTTAATCTATAACACTATGCTAGTTTCTCATACACAAAATAATTTTTGCTATATTTAATACATTTCAAACTGATAAGCAGAATAAATCTTGTTATGATATGTTGCTATTTAAATATATTTCATATTTATTGACTATTCCCCATACAGTACATTTCTTGTCCCTGACTCATTTAATATGCAACTGGAAAATTTTCTCTCTTAAGTTTCCTCAACTATTTCTTTTTCCTCACCCCATTTCCCTCCTTCTTGTGAACAACCTGTTTTTTCTATATCTATAACTCCTTTTCTGTTTTGGTATGTTCATTTGTTTTAAATTCCAAATATAAGTAAAATCATTAACATTTGTATTTCTGTCTGACTTATTTAACTTAACATATTACCCTCTTGGCCTACCCATTTTTGCAAATGACAAGAATTTATTCTTTTTATAGCTGAGTAATAACCCATTGTATTTTTATTTGTGTGTGTGCATATATCTCTATATCTATCTATCTATCTATCTATCTATCTATAATATAGATAAATCTGTAATTACTAGATGGGTATATATATAAACTATCAACACAAATCTTATTTATTCTACATCTACTGATGAGCAAATATATTTTTTTTCTATTTCCTGGCTATTGTAAATATTACTCCAGTGAATATAGGGTTAAATTTATTTTTTCTGATTAGTGTTTTTATCACTTGGTATATTCTTTTTCTTACATCCTCACCAACACTTATATTTGTTATCTTTTTGATAATAGTCATCCTGACAGGACTGACATAAAATCTCATTGTGTTTTGGACTTGCATTTTTCTGATGGTTAGTGATGTTGCACGTTTTCATGTGCCTGTTGGTTATATATACACACTGTATATTCATTTGATTGTAATGGGCTACATAACCATATTGTCTGATTTCATTTTTAGGCACTGTGCTGTGTTCCATTATTATGCTTGTTCAGTGCCAGTACCATATTCTTTTTTATTACCGTAGCTTTGTATTCTTGTTTAAATCAGGGAATGTGATACATCCTCTTTGTTTTTCTCAAAGTAGTTTGTGTTTTTTGTTTGTTTGTTTTCTTTTTTAGTGTTTTCAACTCTTTTGTGATTACATGTAAATTTTAGAATTATTTATTGTAAGTTTCTGAAATTGCCCCTGGTATTTTGATAGGCACTGAGTTTAATTTGTGTATTTTCTTGGTTAATACTGTCATTTAAACAATAATTTTTCCTAATCTATGAACACAGTTTATCCTTTCATCTATTTGCATCATCTTCAATTTCTTTTATAAATATTTTGTTGTTTTCTGAGTACAGGTATTTTACCTCCTTGGTTGGATACATTTCTAGATATTTTACTTTTTGTAATGCAACTGTGAATGAGACAGTTCCCTCAATTTCTCTGTTAGCTTGTTAGTGTGTAGAAATGCAATATTTCTGTATATTAATTTTCCATTCTGAAATTTTACCAAATGCGTTGATAAGCCCTAGTAGTTTTGTCATGCCATCTTTAGGATTTCTGTTTAAAGTATGTCCTCTGCAAACAGATACTTTTAATCATTTTGTTAATTAGTTATATTTTATTTACTTTTATTTTGGATAGCTATGGCTGGAATTTCCAATACTATATTGAATAAAAGTGGTAAGAGTGAGAATTCTTGTCTTCTTGCTGCTCTTACAGGAGATTCTTTCAGCTTTTAATCAGTGAGTGTCATGTTAGCTGAGTTCTTGTCACATATGACCTTAAGTGTGTTAAGATATGTTTCCTCATGCCCACTTTGAGGGGAAATATAATCATAAATACATACTGATTTTGTCAAAGTATTTTATAATTCTATTGAGGTGACCATAAAATTTTTATTCTACAGTTTGTTAGTTTGGTTCATCATATTGATTAATTTGTAGGTATTGAATCAGTTTGGCATCCCTGGAATAAAATGGACTTAATCATATTGCATAAACTTTTAATGTATTGTTTGGCTTGCTAACAATTTAGTGATGATTTTTGCATCTATGCTTATCAGTAATATTTAACCTGTAATTTTTTGAGGTATTTGTTCCAGTTATAGTAGTAGTGTGATATGGAAAGTTGGGGTAGGAAGCCTTCATTCCTCTGCAAATTTTTGGAATACTCTGAGAAGTATAGGTGATTGCTCTTTAAATGTTTGACAGAAGTCACCTGTGAAGATGTCTAGGCCTGGAATTTTGTTTCTTGGGAGATTTTGTTTAATTATTTATTCAATTTCATTAGTGATATTCGGTTCATATTTTCTATTTCTCATTCCATCCTGGAGAATATGTCTTTCTAAGAATTTGTCCATTTCTTCTAGGGTTTCAATTTTATTGGCATATAATTTGTTGCATCCTCTTATGATGCTTTGTATTTCTGTGATATAAGCAGTACTTCTCATTTATTTCTGAGCTTATTAATCTGTATTCTCTTTTTTGCTCATTAGTCTGGTTAAAGTTTGTGAATTTTATTTAGCTTTCAAAAACCATTACTTAGATTGATTAAATATTTCTATTTTTAATCTTTATTTTATTTATTTATCTTCTGAACTTTCAGGTGACTTTCCTTCTACTAACAAGTTTGTTTATTATCTTGTTACATTTTTGGTTGTAAGACTATGTTATAAGAGAGAGATGTTTCTTATTTGTATAAGTGGGATTATTTTGCTATAAACATCCCTATTAATACTGCTTTTGCTAAACCCCATGAACTTTGTTTTTGTTATCATTTTTCTTTATATATTTTTTCTTTGATTTATACAGCAATTCACTGGTAGTTTAATATTGCATGATTTATTCTCCACATTTAAATATTTTCTCAGTTTTTTTCTATTAGTAAATTTGTAGTCTCACAGAATCCATCAGTTTCTTCACAAAACAAGGAGACAAATAATAAAATTTATACAAAAACTTGTAAGACCCAAATTTTCTGAAATAATCTTTGAAAAATTAACAAAGGTGTGGGCATTATCCATGCTGACTTTAGAACATACTGCAAAGCTACAGTAATGAAAACATCAAAATATGGCACTAGAAGAGACACATAGATCAATGGAAAAAAATAAAGAATCCTAAAATAAACCCACACACTTATGGTCAATTAGTCTACAATGAAGTAGGCAAGAGTATACAATGGAAAAAAGGCAGTCTCTTCAACATGTAGTTCTGGGAAAACTGGACAGTACATGTAAAAGGAAGATTTAACAGCACTTCCTTCCATACTAGACAAACTAAGAAACAAATGGATTAATTTCCTAAATGTTAAATCTGAAACTACAGAATTTCTGACCAAGAACATGAGCAGAACTGACTTTCAGGTAAATCATAGCAATATTTATTTTTGATGTGTCTCCTAACAAAAAAAAAAACATAAAAATAAACAAAACTTATAGTAACAGTTTATAGTTTGGTGAGGAAAAACTAGATGGACTATGTGATACAAGGATTCTACTTCTTGTACAAATGTGAAGTGCAGAAACTTTTGCAGAGGAAAGGAAACCTTCAACAAGAGATATGACAACACACAGAATAGAAGGAAAAATTTCAGACAATGAGACCAACAAGGTGTTAATATCCATAAAATATATAAAGCATATTAGACTCAATATTTAAAAAACAAAGAGCCCAACATAAAAATAGTTGAAGGATCTTCATGGAAACATTTCAAAAACAGACATGTGGATGATTTTCATGCACATAAAAAGATACATAAAGTTGCTATTAATTAGGAAAACATAAAACCAGAATGAAATATAATCTCACAGCATTCAAAATGGCTATTAACACAAAGTCTACAAATGACAAACATTAATAAGAATGTTCAGAAAAATGATCCCAGGTACACTGTTGGTGGAAATATAAATTGATGCATCCACTATTATAAAAGTGTGGACAGTGTTCAGAAAACTAGAAATAGATGCATTATATGCTGCAGCAATTCCAGTTTTTTTATAAATCTGAAAAAAAAAACAATAACTTTAAAGGATATATTACCCCCAATGTCCTAAACATCAACATTTATAATAGCAAAGAATAGAAGCGCAACTCAAATGCCCATCAACAGATGATTGGCTGAAGATTATGTGAGATATATATATAATATAATAAATAATTAACTGTAACAAAAAATAAAATTCTGCCATTTGGAACAATGTGACTGGACCCTGAGGATGTTGCACATAGGAAAATAAGTCATACAGAGGAAAACACTGTACGTTATCACTTACATAAGGAAACTATAGATATAAGAGAAATAATCATTAAAAAAAAAAACAGGAACTGACCCATGTATACATATGTAGTGTTCCAAGTAGTGGTTTCCTGTGGGGACAGATAAGAAGAATGGAAAAGATTGTCCATAATTATGCAAGCTACTAGTTAGAAATTAGAAAAGCAAAGGGCTATATTTATAGCACTGAGAAGTATTTTAATAGTTTAAATGGTCTTAAAGAGATTATAGGCACATATTATAGGAAAATGTGCATGCATGTGGGAAAAACATTGAAGAAAGAACCCAGGAAAAACTGAAAATATTTTGTAGTTCTCCGATTTTAAGGGAGGTGATTTGTTCAATTTCTTTACTGATATTATTATGTCCTTAGTAGAATTTAAGCTATTCAATGAAAAATTATGTACTTTTAAAAAGTGACATAAGTTTAAACTATTTTTGTCTCTCCCCTTAAATCTACAGTCAGTAAAATGTTCACATCTCAACGAAATAACTACAACACAAAACAGTACTCCAGAATGAATGTGTAGAGCTGAAATGTGGTGGAGTAAAACACATAAAGAAGGCTGAATTGAGGGAAGAGCAGAGTTGGTGCCTGCAACCAAGGCCCACTGACTAGGGTATCTGAGCCCACAGGTTCAGAGAACCCAGTAGAAATCAGGGTCTCAGTGGTTCACACAGCTTCACCCTCCAACTGCACCAGTACTCATGGTCACACATAACTAGGAGGGAGCCACAATGGAGACAGAAATTCCATCCTTCAGACACTCAGACATTCATGACACTGTCCCTACTCCCCATTCACAGTGGTGGAGACAAGGTACCTTGCAACACTGGACATGGCAAAGGCACTTGCCTGATTCCAACTACCCACCTGCCTTTACACCTTTCCTCAATGTTTACACTGAGTCTCAAGGGATATCAGATAAAAGGAAGGTTTCCCCATCCCAGTGACAAGAGTGGCATTAACTACCAGAGAATTCTAAGAAGTGACAATGAAAGCACATCTTTTATCCAGACAGTAGTGACTGGAAAGTGCCATTTTGAAATATTATCAGAGGTAGCTCTGGTAAGGAAAACTAAATATTGTGCAATATTGCAAACTACCAGAAAACAAAAGCAAGGACTCGAGCACCCAATCTGTTATTTAGTGTCATCAGAGCAATAATTTAAAAGATCATAACCTATCACAGTAACATTATAGGGCATGCACACACACAGACAGACACACACACACACAGAGTCACACAGACACAGACACACACACACACACACACACACACACACAATGTCAACCCAGAAGCAAACAAACTTAAAGTCATGGAATATTGCCATATAACTAATAGAGAATTCAAAATAGGTGTCATACAGAAACTCAATACACAAAACAAATCTCAGAAAGCAGTTTAGTGAAGTCAGGAATAAATTAAATGATAATAAGGAATACATTACCAAAGAGACTAAAACTATAAATAACCAAACATTATTGGAGGACCAGAAGAACTTAATAAATGAGATGACGAATGCAATAGAAATCATTGGAAGTAGACTGTCTTTGTGGAAGAGAGATTACCAATCTCACCAATACAAAACTAGAAATGATTGGAAAGGGCAGAGATACAAGATTTTAAAAAGTGAGGAAATTCTACAATAGCCATCAGACTTCTTCAGGAAGTGCACATTAGAGTCAAATCCTGGAGGGAGAAGAAAGGTAGAAGGCAGCTGATGGTTAATTTAAAGAAGTAATAGTCGATAACTTCCCTAACCTGGGTAAGGAACTGATAGACAAGTCCATGAGCCAACAAATCACCAATAACTTTAAGGCAAAGAGACCTCCTTCAAGATGCATCATATGCAAATTGGCATCAATGACAATGTAAAATTTTAAAGGCAGCCAAAAAAGTTATGATAATCTACAAAGGAACCCCCATTAGGCTATCTGCAGATTTCTCAGCAGAAAACATAGGCCAAGGGTAAATAAAATGACATTTTCAAACTACTGACATATGAAATCTCTCACCCAAGAATACTCTAACTTGCACAGTTATCTCTTAGATACAAAGTAAAAATAAAACTTTACTAGACAAACAAAGCCTGAATGAGATTTAAAACAAAACAGAGACACCTTACAAGAGATGTAGGAAAGAGCTCTTCTGTGAAAAATAAAATGAAAAAAATATGCAAAACTTTGACCAAAATGCTAATGTAGGGACCTCGAGAAAGCTGCAACTGTTTATTTGGGGATGTCTTAAAATGCTACTATACTATATGGATTAAAGAGAGAAAAATAGGAAATCAGGGGCAATAAATATAGATATATAAATCTGGTAACACCCTCTCAACAGTAAAAGAAATAATTTGTGACAATAATCAGAAAAAGTAAAGAGTAAAATTAAAACAACTTTAAAGAAGACGCTATCAGAGGAAAAATTACACAATTAAACATGAGATATTTTATTTTAAATGAAGTACAGTAGATGTTCTATATTGTGTATTTTCAGAAGGAGAGCTTGGTGATTCCAACTGTTTTGTAGATTATATTTCATTATAAATTATTACAAGTTATTATAATATTTGTAACATACAATTGTTATAAAATATTGTGTATAATTCCTTGATCTCTACAGATTATCCTTGTTGCTTATCTCCTTTATGTGTACTGTTTTGTATGTCTTAATGTCCTTCCATTAAAAAGACTTTCCCTTCCCCTTTGGTAAACATAAACTTTTTCCCATATCTTTGAGTCTGCTTCAGTCTGGTTTAGCTTATCTCTCAGTCTCTCAATCTCTCTTTTTATCTCTCTATTTCTCTGTCTATTTCTCTATCTATCTATCTTTCTATGTATCTATCTATCTATCTACCTTTCTATCTATTTATCTGTCATCTATCAATTGATAGCTATTGATAGATATACACAGATATGTGTTATTCTTTAGATTCAACATATATATTTTAATATATACTTTTGTCTTTGTCTAAGTTACTTCACTAAGCATAATATTTACTAGGCCCATTCATGATTTTGAAATAGCAATGTTTTATACTATTTCATGACTGAGTATTATTCCATTGCATATTTATAAACACGTCATATCTTCTTAAGGCCATAGTCTATTGTGGACTCTTGGATTGCTTCCGTCTCTTGTGTATTATAAACAGTGCTATTTTGCACATTGGTTCTTCTCAATTTAGGGATTTTCCCCAGATTTATCTAGAAGAGGTATTACTGGGTCATATGGTAGTTCCCTTTTTAGTTTTTAAAGTACTCTGAATATTGTTTTCCTTAGAAATTGTAGCAATTTACATTCCTACCAGGAGTATACAGGAGCTTTGTTTCCTCCATATCCTCTCCAACACTTTCTAATTGTAGACCTTTTGATAATCGCCACTTGATGAGTGTGAAGTGGTACCTCATTGTGGTTTTGATTTGCAATTACCTAATAATTAGTAATGTTGAGCATTTTTATCACTTCCTGTCACTCATCATGAATGTTTTCTTTGGAAAAATATTAATTCAGGTACTCTGCTCTTTTTTTGATTGGGTTTTGTTTTTCACATTGAGTTTTGTAACTTAAACCCATATTACATCTAGTAACCTACATCTATTAACCCCTGACCACTTGCAGTGTTTGCATATATGTTCTCCAGTTTCACAGGCAATGTTTTCATTTCATTGATAGTGTCCTTAGCTGTGCAGAAGTTTTCAAGTTTGTTTAGGTCCCACTTGCTTATTTTTACTTTTATTTCTTTTGCCTTAGGAGACTGATATAAGTAAATATTCCTATGATATATATCCAATAGTGTATCACCTATATTCCCTTCTAGCAGTTTTATAGTATCAGGTCTTCCATTTACGTCCTTAATACACTTGGAGTTTATTTTTGTATATGATGTCAGGGAACGTTCTAATTTCACAGTTTCACATGTACATGTCCAGCTTTCCCAACACCATCCATTGAAGAGACTGTCTTTTCTCCACTGTGTACTCTTGCTTCTTTTATCATAGATTCATAGATCATTGGTTTGTGGAATTATTCTTAGGCTCTCTATCTGTTTGTGTTTATTATACCTGTGTGCCAATGCCATGCTGTTTTTATTACTGTAGTTTTGTAGTATAGTAAGGTATCTAGGAGGGTTATACCACCAGATATTTTGTTTTATCTCAAGATCATTTTGGCAATTTTTAATGGTTTCATGTGAAACTTATAATTAGTTTTTTCTAGTTGTGTGGAAAATACTACAGCATTGTAACAGGAATTGCACTAAATCTGTAGGTTTCTTTGTATAGTACGGCCATGTTAACAGAATTAACTGTTTCAATCCAAGAGCACAAGACATCTTTACATTTCTTTGAATCATTTTTTAATTCTTGTCAATGTTTTATAATTTTAAGTGTGTAGACCTTTCACATAAGTGGTTATATTTATTTGAAAATATTTGTGGGGATGGGATATTAAATAGTATTGTTTTCAACATCCAATTTATGTTATCTCATGATTAATGTCTAGATAAGCAAGAGACTTCTTTACATATACCTTGAACCCTGCTCCCTTGCTGAAATTATTTATTGTTCATAATAGTCTGTGTGGAGCCCTTAGAACTCTCTATGTAGATTAGTTATGTCATCAGTACTGTTGACAATTTTGCCTCTTTCTTTCCATTTTGCCTTTCTTTAACTTCTTTTTCTTTTTCATTTTTCTATTTCTATTAAACAGAAGTGGTGAGAGGAGGAATCCTTGTCATGTTCCTGAATTTACCCAGAAGGCTTTCAGCTTTTCCCACTGAGTATTATAATTTATTATATATGGCCTTTAGTATGTTGAGAGATGTTCCCATTGTACTCACTTTCATGAGAGTTCGGATCATGAATGGATGTTGAATTTTGTCAAATGCTTTTTCTGTGTGTATGGACATGGTCCTGTGAATTTTATCTTTCCTTTATTAGATATATATCATGTTGATTGATTTGTGTATGTTGAACCATCCTTGTGAGTCTGGAAGGAATCCAATGGATCATTGTGTATAATCACTTTCTATGTATTGCTGGATTAATTTGTTGATGTTTTATTGAGGAGTTTTGAATGTATATTCATCAAGGTTATTGGCTTTTCATTTTCTTTTCCTTTTTTTTTTTTGTAGTGTCTTTGACTGGATTTGTTATCAGGGTAATGATGGTCTCATAGAATATATTTGAGAATTTTCCTTCCTCCTTCATTTTAGAAATAGTTGGGGGGAAAGAGATTTTAATGAAGGCATCCATGCATTTTGTTCATGGGGTCTTTTTAAAATTATAGATTTTATTTACCTTATACTGATTGCTGTTTTCAAGTTTTCAGTTTTCTCTTTATTCAGTGTTGGCAGGCTTTATGTTTCTAGAAATTTGTCCATTTCTTTTTGGTCATAAAGTTGGTTGTCATATAACTGCTCATACGGGTTTCATAATCTATTTTTATATTTCTGTAATATTTTTTCTAATCTTTCAATTCTTATTTTGTTTGGGTCCACACTCTGTATATCTTGATAAGCCTGGCTAAATGCTTATCAAAATGTTAATAATTTTAAGAAAAAAATGCTCTCGATTTTATAATTGTTAATATATTTTTTAATTTTTATTTTATTTATTTTCAAACTAATCATTAAAGATTTCTCATTCTACTGTCTTGGGATTTTGTTTGTAATTAATAGTAGTTATTATGGGTGGTAAGCTTAGTCCTTTGTGTGAGGTTTTTTTTATATCTTATAGAAGGCATGATTTGTTCTAAATTTCCATTATAGATTTGTCTTTGCCACATCCCATACATTTTATTAAGCTGTGTTATCGTTGCAGTTTGTACCCAGGTATAATTTTACTACCTGTTAGATTTCATCATTGACCATTTATTATTTTTTTAAAAGATGTGGTTTAATCTCATGTATGTGTTTTCCTGTTCTTATTTCTAGATTTGATGCATAGTTTCATACTTTTGTGTATGGAATAATGCTTGCTGTCATCTATATTTGCTTAAAGTTTCTGAGGCTCTTTTCATGACATAATATGTGGTTAATTCCTTAGATAACATCCTGTGCACACTTGAAAAGTTCATGTGTTCTGCTTTTCTGATGCAGTGTCTAAAACTCAGTTAGGTTGAAATGGTCTAATATGCTATTAAGACCTCTGTTTCCTTACAGATATTCTTTCTGGATGATCATTCCATCAGAATAGTGAGGTGTTAAACTCATCTAGTATTATGGCTTTAGAATGA
Organism: Camelus ferus; assembly: GCF_009834535.1. NCBI lineage: Eukaryota > Metazoa > Chordata > Mammalia > Artiodactyla > Camelidae > Camelus > Camelus ferus. Next base: position 100,040,983 of record NC_045732.1, on the reverse strand, counting down.
ATTAATTCCCTAATGTCTACTAATATTTCTTTTTATATTTAGAATCTATGGTGTTGGGTCCATATATAAGTTAATGAGTGTAATACCCTATTTTTCTATTGATCCTTTTTCTTTATATAATCTCATATTAAACTTTCATTGTGGCCCTTGTTTTAAAACATATTTTGTATGATTTGAGCATTGCAATCTGAACTTTCTTGTCATTTCCATGAAATATCTTCTCCATCTACTTCCAGGCTGTGTATATCTTCCTCCATAAAGTGAGTCTTTTTTTGGGGGAGGCCAAGATGTTATAGAGAAGGATGCTCAGTAGCTCACCCTTTCCCACAAATGCACAAAGACCCACATCCAGAGACTCACTCAGCTAACCAGAGAACCTGCAGAACTCTGAAGGATCATTGTCTTCTTCAAAAGATAAAGATGCCAAAAATCTGGTAGGAGAAAATGAATAAAGAAGGAAAAAAAGGCAACACAGAATGGGACAGGTCCCATGGGGAGGGACCAACAAAGAAGGACAGGCACTCATTCACTGAGTCTCCACTCTCCAACTGAGTGGTCAGTAGGATGTAGGGGTAGCCTCCAAGGCTTGGATCTGTACAGAGTATCAGTTGACTGAAAGAACTAATTTAAACAGGCACAGAGGTTCCCTGTGACACCCAGAACAAGATGCAGCCCAGCAGCTGGTGTCAGGGCCATGCTGCCCGAGCTGGGTGGAAGATGGGGATGGCTGCACTGAGGCCGCCCAGGGGAAATGTAGGTGGCTGTGTGCCATGGCTGTGTGTTCATGGGGCAGAACAAACTGGGCCCTCCATAAAACAACAGGGCAGATTGCCCTGGGGGGAAGGGTGCATACCACCACCTCTGAAAATCCACAATGTTTTCTAGGTGAAGAGAGGTGGGTCTCATGCACAGCCACGATACCCTCTGGCACTTTGCTCCCACTTGGCAATGGGGTCAAAACCTGCAACCACACCTAAGGACTAAGCAGCCTCAAGGGCCAGACACAGTCTTGTCTACAGCCCGAGGCAAATAGGATAATTCTGTCCTGGATCCTCTCAGAACATGTTCAACCAAGACAAACAAGGAGCTGTGATTTGTCCCAGACCAGGGACAGGGATGTTCCTCAGACTTCTCTGAGCCCACCTCTGGGGTGCAAACCCAGTGTGGAGTGCACAGTGTCACAGAGCATTGTAGTGACCGGAAACCTGAAGGGGAGGTTGGCTCCAAAATTTTAGGGCTGGAAAGCAGCCTCTGACCATGGTGCTGGGAGTGGGGGTGATGCCCACTCCTGCCTGGTCAGTCTGAAACATCTGACTGCAGCATCGGGCATGGCAGTGATAAGCCAGCCCACAGTAAAGGAGAGCTGCACCTGACCCATTGTTGGGAGTAGGTGTGTTCTGCTTGCCGACAGGCACTGGGAGCAGCACAGAAGAGGGCTCCAGTGGAGAGCCTCTGGAAACTTCAAGCTGAGCTTCCAAAACAGGATGAAGGAAGAAAGACTTCACATTAAAAGCACACAGTCTCCAGGAGGATTCTGACATCACCCCCTTTTTCTAATCAGTTTTTACCTGTTCCATTTTCTATTACCCTCTTAATTTTTACTTCTTAGACAATTATATATAACCCCATATTCATCCCTTTGAAATTTTATAAAAATATTTTTATTATTATTTTTCAAAAGTTTGCTTCCACTTGCCTTTCTATTATTCATTATACAATGTTTTCAAAATTTTATTTCTCCCTTCTTTAAAATTCTTTATCACTCTGTCTCTTTTTTCTCTTTCCTAAGTTGTATTTCTACATAGGCATTAGGTAGATTAACTATTTTAGGACCACATTAGATACCTGATACTCCATAAAACACAGTTCCAGAGAGCTTGGAGCAAGAGGAAGAAGCAGAGAAACCATTCCCAATTAAAAGAACGAAAGAATTCCCTGAAAGAATGATCAGTGAAGTAGACATCGATATCCTACTAGATCGAGATTTCAAAAAAGGAATGATCAAAGTACAGAAGGAAATAAAAGAGATAGTGTTTAGAGATGTAAAATATGTCATTAATGAAATGGCAGCTATAAAGAAGAGCAGAGTAGAATAGGTAAACTCATTGACTGAGTTGAGGAATGATTTAAAGGCAGGGCAAGACTGACTAGATAACGGAGAGGAATGAATTAGTGATTTAGGAGACAGGACAATAGAAAGCACCCAATCAGAAGAGGTACAAGAGAAACAACCAGAAACAAATGAAAAAAGCATAAGTACATATGGGAATATATAAAACATGCCAATTTTACTTGATAGAGGTCCCAGAAGGGGAAAAAAGATCAAAGGGGTTTGCAAAGGTGTTTGATAAAGTCATGACTGAGAACTTCCAAACTTAAAGAAGGAATCAGATATCCAACTACAGGAAGCTCAGAGGGTCCCAAATAAGAAGACCCCAAATACACCCACACCAAGACATATAATTAAGATGGCCAGAGTCAAGGATAAAGAAGTGATCCAAAAGGCAGCAAGAGAAAAGCAAAGAGTGAGTTACAAAGGAACCCTCATAAGTATCACAGTTGGTTTCTCTACACAAACACTACAGGCCAGAAGGGCAGTGGCAAGATATATTCAAAGTCCTGAATGAAAAAACAGATATAATCTAGGATACTTTATCCATCAAGGCTATCCTTTATGATAGAAGGAGACTTAAAAATTTCACAGAGAAGAAACAACTACAAGAGTTTAGCAACACTAAACCCATGCTTCAAGAAATATTCAAAGGTCGACTCTAAATTGAAAAGCAGCAAGATGTTACAGAAATGAGAAACTCAACAGCTGGAAAGGTGATAACTCATGAATTACAAATAAAATAAACACAAAATTATAAAAAAAAAAGACATACAAATCATTGAGAGTGAGACAGGGAGGCAGGAAAATACAGAACTGTTTTCTTTGTCTTTCCTTTTAAAATTTTTTGTTCTTGGTAGAATGGGTTTGAGATCAAGTTACTGTCAGTTTAATAAAAGCAGTTATAATAATGGGCTAATAGATTTATAAAAAAAAGTAAAAACAAGACAAAAACTTATCAGGGAGTCACTAAAACTAAATAAAATTCATGATAATACAAAGGAAATTTACCAAACCATAAAAGGAAGATGAAGGGAACAAACAGGAATACTAAGTCAACTGCAAAGGTAAATTCAAAGTGGCAATAAACACAAACCTCTCACAAATTACTGTAAATGTGAATAGACTAAATGCTCCAGTCAAAAGACATACAGTGACAGGCTGGATAATAAAGCAGGAAAGTTAAATATGCTGCATACAGGAGACCCACTTCAGGGAGAAGGACACATTTAGATTGAGAGTGAAAGGATGAAAAAAGGTATTCCATACAAATGGAAAAGCCCAAAATGCACTTGTTGCAGTACTGATTTCAGACAAAATAGACTTTAAAACAAATTCATAGGGAAAGATAAAGAATGACATTTTATAATGATTAAAGGAGTGATACAAGATGAGGATAGTACACTCATTAACACATATGCAGGAAGTAAAAGAGCACCTAAGTACATAAAATAATTACCAACAGTGATAAAGTGTGATAGTGATGGGAATAGAATCATAGTTGGAGATTTCAACACTGCATTAATATCACAGGACAGATCACCGAGACAGAAAATAAATAAGGCAACAGAGAAGTTAAATAATACAATAGGAATATTAGACTTGGTGGATATTTTCAGAGCATTGCATCCCCCCAAAGTAGGATATACATTCTTTTCAAGGGCACCTGGAACATTTTCCAGGATTGATCATGTACTTGGGCACAAAAGAAACCTCAGCAATTTTAAGAAGATAGAAATTACCTCGAGCATCATTACTGCACACAATGCCATGAAGCTAGAAATCATCAACAGAGAAACAAAGAGAACAAAAGGAAAATATGGAGATTAAACAATATGTTTTTAAAAACCAACTGGTCAATGAAGAAATCAAACTGAAATAGAAAAAATACCATGAGACAAAAGAAAATGAAAGCAAAACCACACAAAATTTATGGGACACAGCAAAAGCAGTGCAAAGAGGGGAGTTTATAGCAATACAGGCCTTCCTCAAAAAAGAAGAACAATCACGAATAAACAATTTAACCCACCAGCCGAATGAACTAGAAGACAAAGAACAAAAAACCCCAAAATGCAGCAGTAGGAAAGAAAGTATAAATATTGTGGAGGAAATAAATAAAATGGATGTTCCAAAGACCATAGGAAAAAAATCAACCAATCCAAAAGCTGGTTTTTTGAAAAAGTAAGAAAAATCAACAACTTCTGCCCAAACTATAAAAGAAGAAAAGAGAGAGAGCACAAATTACCTAAATAAGAAAGGAGAATGAAGAAATTACAACAAATAAAATAGAAATACATAATATCATAAGAGAATATTATGAAAAACTCCATGGAAACAAACTGGATAACCTAGAAGAGATGGACAAGTTTCTGGAAACATACTGTCCACCAAGAATGAATCAAGAAGTAACTGATCCCTTGAACAAACAGATCACTAGGAATGAAATCAAAATAGCAATATAAAACCTCCCTACAAATAACAGTCCAGGACCGGATGGCTTCACGGCAGAATTCTACTAAACATACAAAGAAGAAATCATACCAGTCCTTCTCAAATGCTTCCAGAAGATTGAAAAGGAGGGAATACTCCCAAAGTCATTCTATGAAGCCAGAATCACCCTGATTCCAGAACCAGGAAAAGACACTACCAAAAAAGAGAATTATAGGCCAATATCACTGATGAGCTTTGATGCCAAAATCCTCACAAAAATAGTAGCAAATAGAATCCAACAACACATATAAAAGATTATACATCATAACCAAATGGGGTTCATCCCAGATACACAAGGATGGTTCAACATATGCAAATCAATCAATGTAATATATCACATCAAGAGAAAGGGCCAAAATCACATGATCATCTCAATAGATGCAGGAAAAGCTTTTGATAAAATTACAGCACCCATGTATGATAAAAAAGCTCACCAAAGTGGGCATAGAGGGAACATATCTCAACATCATAAAAGCTATATATAACAAACATACAGCCGGCATAGCACTCAAAAGTGAGAAAACCAAATCTTCCCACTAAAGCCTGGGACAAGGCAAGGTTGCACACTATCACCACTCCTAATCAACAAAGTCTTGGAAGTCCTTGCTATGGCAATCAAACAAGAGAGAGAAGGAAAAGGGATCCAAATTGGTAAGGAAGAGGTAAAAGTCTCACTATACGCAGATGACATGTTACTATATATAGAAAACCCAACAAGATCCACAGAAAATACTACTACAGCTGATCAAAGAATTCAGCAAGGTAGCAGGTTACAAGATTCAGGTTGAAAAATCAGTAGCACTCCTTTACGTTAACGATTCAGATAATACTATAGAGCTACAGTCAACATGACAGCACTGTATTGGTACAAAAACAGACATATAGACCAATGGAACAGAATAGAGAGCCCAGAAATGAACCCAAAAACATTTGGTCAATTAATTTTTGACAAAGGAGGGCAAAAATATACAATGGAATAGAGACAGTCTCTTCTGCAAATGGTGTTGTGAAAGCTGGACAGCAGCATGTAAATCAATGAAGCTAGAACACTCACTTACACCAGACACAAAAATAAACTCAGAATGGATCAAAGACTTAAACATAAGACAAGATACAGTAAACCTCCTAGAGGAAAATACAGGTAAAAGTGTATCTGACATACCTCTTGAAACTTTTCTCATAGAAGAAATGAAAGGAAGAATAAACAAAAGAGACAGAATGAAACTTGGAAGCCTTTACACAGTAAGCAAATCAGAAGTAAAACAAAAAGAGAACCTACAGAATGGGAACAAATTTTGCAAATGAAACTGACAAAGGCTTGATCTCCAGAATATATAAGCAGGTCATCCAACTGAATAAGAAAAAAAAAAAAAAAACCCAATCCAAAAATGGGCAGAAGACCTTAAACAAGCCATTCTCCATGAAAGACATACAGATGATCAACAGGCACATCAAAAAATGCTCAATATCACTGATTATCAGAGAAATGCAAATCAAAACTACAGTGATGTAACATCTTACACCAGTCAGAATGGCCATCATTCAAAAATCCACAAATGACAAATGTTTGAGAGGCTGTGGAGAATAGGGAACCTCATACACTGCTGGTGGGAATGCAGTTTGGTGCAGCCACTGTGGAAAACAAGATGGAGATTCCTCAAAAGCCTAGGAATGTACATATCACTTGAAGCACGAATACCACTCCTGGTCATAAATCCAGAAGGAACCCTAATTCAGGATGATACCTGCACCCCAATGTTCATAGCCAGCACTATTTACAATAGCCAAGACATGGAAACAGCCTAAATGTCCATCGACAGATGACTGGATAAACAATAGGCAGTATATTTATACAATGGAATACTACTCAGCCATATAAACCGACAACATAATGCCATTTTCAGGGACATGGTTGCTCCTGGAAAATGTCATTCTAATTGAAGTAAGACAGAAAGAGAAAGATAAATAACATATGAGATCGCTCATATGTGAAATAGAAAAACAAAATGAAACAAAACAACCCAAGCATAAATACAAAACAGAAATAGACTCGCAGACATAGAATACAAAGTTTTGGGTGCCAAGGGTGCGGCGGTTGGGAAGATATAGACTGGGATGCCAAAATTGTAGAATACATAAGCAAGATTTTACTGTATAGTACAGGGAAATATGTAAAAGATATTATGGCAGCTCACAGAGAAAAAAATGTGACAACAAATATATATATGTTCATTGTAACTGAAAAATTTTGCTGTACTCTGGAATTTGAGGTAAATTTTTAAAATGAATGTAAATAAATAAGAAAAAGTTAAAAAAAGGAAAAACATGATCCGAATATTACAGGCATAATTATAAATTAGATAGAAAAAAGATACAAAAGTGAAGTAAAACCAGTTTTTTGGTTTTGCTTTCTTTGAAGATAAGCAAAATCAAAAAACGTCTTGCCAGGTGCATCATTAAGAAAAGAGTGATGCTCCAAAGCAATAAAGTAAGAAATAAAAGAAGAGAAAAAACAATTGTTACCTCAGATATACAAAAAAGGGATCATTTTGTCTACAATTTCATGCCAAAAATCTGGACAACTTAGAAGAAATAGACACATGTCTAAAAAGAGACAGAGATAAGGAGAAACAAATAATTGGAACAAACTGATTAGTAGAAGAAAGATGGAATCTGCATTTCAAAAAAATGGTTAAATAGAAGTGCAGATTTAAACAGCTCACGCAGAGAATTGTACAAAAGTACAAAGCAGAAATTATACTTTTCAAACTATTGAAAAATAGTGAAGATGAGGGAAACTCCCAAATTAAATCTATGAAGCTTTCATCACCCTGATAGCAAAGCCAACAAACAAAGTACGGGCAAAGAGAAATTCAAGCCAATATCTTTGATTGTTTTAGACGCAAAAATTCTACAAAGCATTATTAGCAAACTAAATCCAGCAATACATAAAATGAATCATGCACCATGATCAAATTGGATTCATTGCAGTGTCACAAGGGAGGTTCAACATACACAAATCAATCAGTTTGATACAACACATTAACCAAAGAAAAAGGGAAACAACGTCATCCCAATAAACCCATAAAAAGCATTTCACAAAATTCAACGATTTATTCATTAAAGCAACAACAACAACAAACAGCAACAAAAATAGAAAACTTTTACCAAAGTAGGATACAGTAAATACATCTCAACATAACTAAAGTCATTTATTACAGACCCACATACAACATAATATGCAAAGGTGAATATCTGAAAGACCAATTAAGAAATAAGACAAGGATGCCCACTCTCACCATTTCTATTAAATACAGTATGGGAAGTCCTAGCAACAGCAATTAGACAAGAAAAAAAGTTATTCAAGTTTGATTGAAAGAAGTAAAACTGTTATTATTTTAGATGACATGATAATCTATATAGAGAACCCTAAAGTTTCTCCACACAAAGACAACTAAAACTAATAAATACATTTAGCAAAGTAGCATGATTCATGATTAATATAGAAAAACTGTCACATTTCTTTACACTAACAATGAAATATTCCATAATTTAAAAAAATCCATATGAAATCACATCAAAAAATGAAAAACCTATGAATAAACCAATATAATAAAATCTATAAGACAGTGATAAACAAATTTGAAGATGATGCAAAGAAATGGAAAGAAATCTCATGGTCTTAGTTTACAGGAATTAATATTGTTAAAATATACATACTACAAAAGATGTCTACAGATATAAAGTGATTCAGATAGAAGTACATGATATTTTCCACAAAACTAAAAACAGTCCTAAAATTTGTATGGAACTGCAAAAGAACCAGAACTGCAAAAGAAATATTGAGGAAAAAGAACAAAGTTGGAGGCATAACCCACCCAGATCTCAGACTGTATTACAAATATACAGTAATCAAAACAGCACAATACTGGAAAACAAACATACATCTATATCACTGGAACAGAAAACAGAGGCAGAAATATAACATCACACCTATGGTCAATTAAAGTTTGACAAAGGAAACAAAAATATACAATGCCTAAAAGACAGTCTTCAGCAAGTGATGTTGAGAAAGCAAGACAGCTACATGGAAATCAATGAAATTAGAACACTCCCTCACACTGTACAAAAATAAACTCAAAATGTTTTAAAGATCTGAACTTAATACATGACACAATAAATCTCCAAGAAGCTAACATAGGCAAAACAAGACATAAATTGTAGCAAAATTTTCTTATGTCACTCTCCCAAGCTGAAAACTATGAAAGCAAAATAAAACAAATAGGTCCTAATTAAACTTAAAAGCTTCTACACAGCAAAATAAACAAAATGAAAAGATAAACATCCAAATGGGAGAAAATATTTGGAAACAATGCAGTCAACAAGAGGCTAATTTCTAAAATACACAAATTGTTCATACAACTCCATTTCAAAAATTTACAAACAACTCAGCCAGAAAATGAGCAGAAGACAATTCTCTAAAGAAGACACACAGATGACAAACAGGAACATAAAAACATGCTCACATTACTAATCATTTTACAAAGGCAAGACAAAAATAAAATAAAGTTTTACCTCACATTAATGAGAAGGGCTGTCATCAAAATGTCTACAAATAATGAAGGCTGGGGAGGTTGTGGAGGAAAAGGAACTCTCCTATGCTGTTGGTGGGAATGAAAATTGGTGCAACCATTTTGGAAACAGTATGGAAGTAACTTTAAAAAATAAAAATAGACCTATCATATGACCCAGCAATCCCACTCATGGTCATATAAAACATATGAAACCCGAAGGCAAAGAATCCTAGGTTTAAACATAAGAAGTACACTCTGACATTGGACTTAATTGGATTCTACATATTTCTCCTCTGGCAAGGGAAGCAGAAGCAAAACTAAAGAAATATGATTGTATCACTCTAAACAGATTTACCCAGCAGAGGAAATGATCAATAAAATGAAGTCAACCAACACAATGGGAGGATATATTTGCAAGTGATATTTTCCAATCAAGTGTTAATATCCAAAATATATGGCAAACTCATACCCCACAACAACAACAAATACGACCAAAGAATCCACCAAAAAGAAAATGTCCATAAGAATTGAATAGATAGTTCTGACTCAATTTTCCATAGAAAACATAGAGTTGGCTAAATGATGCATGAAATTATGTTGAGTTATAAATTATTAGGAAAGTAATAAACCAAAAATGAGACAAGAACTCACACTTGTCAGAAGGCTCTCATCAAAAAGAAGAGAAATAGATGTTGGTGGAGAAAAAAGAACACCATGGACACTGTTGATAGGAATGCTAAGTATTGATTCCATTGTATATATACATATCAAATTTTCTTCATCCACTTTTCTGTTAAGGGATGTTGGGTTTGTAGGCCCCTGTCTGAAGGCTCTAGAGAAGAAGCCCAAGGGCTGATCTCATAAACTATCTGTCAGGAATGTCACATATCCATGCTGGATAAGAAATGGCCTACTCAATGTATCCAGTATGGATTGCTGGTTAGCCAATGATGGGTAAGATCCTCAGAGAAGGACAACCTAAGACAGGCACAGCAGGCTGGATAAGAGATGGCCTATTTAGTGAAGTTTTGTGATGAACTTTGAAACAATTCTTGATCATTTAACATCCTGTGCTTTCTGCAGGAACATGGGGACATAAATAGCTTCAGATTATTAACATTGTTATAACTTAGATGATATGTGAGTCATTGTGCATGTGATATATAAATCCTTTTTCTAAGAATCAATAAACAGAGAAGCTGCTTCGCTTCTCTCCACACAGTGTTTGTGTGTATATGATACTGTGCCACTGACAGAGTTAATTTAATTATTGGTAGTATCATAAAAAGATGTTGCATTATATACAATGCTCTTTCTGCACCTATTGAGACGATTATGTGATTTTTATTTCTCATTCTAGTAGTGTGGCGTGTCACCTTTATTGATTTGAAAATTTTGAAGTATCCTTAAACCCAGGGATAAATCCTTTTATTCATAGTGTATGGTACTTTAAATGTGTGGTTGAATTCATTTTGCTTGCGTTTTGTTGAGAATGTTGGCACATATGTTCATCAGGGATATTATTCTTTACTTTGCATATAATATCCTTTCTAGCTTTGTTTTGCAAATATAGCTGGCATCATAAAACCAGTTTGGAATCTTTCACCCCTTCAAATTCTTGGAAGATTTGGGGAAGAATTGGTGAAAAATTGTCTTCAAATATATGAGAGAATTCACTAGTGAAGTCATCTTGTAAATATTATCTGTTTTCGGAGGTTTGGATTACTGATTTACTCATACACACTTTTGCTCTATTTAACGTTCTAATTTGTTCTTGACTCAGTATTGGATGACATATGTTTCTGGGTATTTGTCTTTTGTTCTAGGTCATTCAAATTTTTTGGCTAGTGGTAATTTCTTATGATCCTATGTATCTCTGTAACATCAGTGTTAATATCGTCTCTTTTATTTCTTATTTTATGTGATTCTTTATTTTCTCAGCCAAACTGAACGTTTGTCCACCTTATGTTTAAAAGAAACAGACTTAGGTTTGTTTTTTTTTTTTATCATTTCCATTGTTTCTCTTGTTATTTGCCTTACTGTGATTCATTCAATTTTCTTCCTTATTCTTTCTTTTTTCTCCTAGATTCTTGAGGTGTAAATTTAAGTAGTGTGAATCTTTGTATTACTTTTAATATTAAGTTTTATTCATTTATTTATTTATTTAATTTACTTATTTACTTATTTATTCATTTATTTATCATTGAAATACTGCCATATTCAATGTGTCAATCTGTGTTGTATTGCACAGTGTCCAAGTTGATGCATATATTTGGTTCCTATTAAAGATTACTTCATGATATTTAACATACTTCCCTGTGTCATACAAAAGACCTTTTGAATATATCTTTTTTTATATATAGTGGAAAACATGTATAAACCTACAGCTCCCAAATGTATCCTCTCCCAGCCCCTTTTCGGCAGGAACCATAAGAATATTTAGTAGATCTGTGAGTGTGTTTCAGTTTTATAGATGAAATCATAGTGCCCTCATCCAACTGTTTTTTTTTAAGGTTGCATATATGTCAAGTCATGTGTTATTTTTCTTTCTCTTTCTGGCTTACTTCAATTTTAATGACACTTTTTCTGGACACATATTTTGCTGCAAATGTCATTGTTTTATCATTTTTTATGGCAGAGTATTATTCCATTGTGTAAATATGCCATAACTCCTATATCCTGTCATTTTTTGAGGACAATTAGGTTGCCTCCATGTCGTGGGTGTTGTATATAGCACTGCTATGAACATTGGGGTACAGGTGTCTTTTTGAATTAGGGTTCTCTTTGATATATACTCAGAAGTGGGTTTGCTGGATCATATGTTAAGTGTATTTTCAGTCTTTTGAGGAATCCCCATCCTCTTTTCCACAATGACTGCACCAAACTACATTCTTATCAACAGTTTAGGAGGGTTCTCTTTCTCCAAAGCTTCCCCAGGATTTATTGTTTGTGGACTTTTCAATGATGGCCATTCTGACTATTGTGAGTTGATTCTTCATCATAGTTTTGATTTGCATTTCTCTGATAATTACTGATAGTGAGCATTTTTTTTCATATATCTATTTGGCATTTGTATGCCTTTTTTGGAGGATTGCTTATTTAAGATTTCTGCACATTTTCAGATTGTTTTTCTTTTGTTTTTTATAATCATTAGGTTGTATGAACTCTTTATATTTTGGAAATTAAGGCTTTGCCAGTTGCATCACTTCTAAATATTTTCTTTCGTCCTCTAGCTTGTCATTTTGCTTTGTTTATGGCTCCTTTTGCTTTGCAAAATCTGATAAGCTTAATTAGGTCCCATTTATTAATTTTGCTCTTGTATCCATTACCTGGGTAAGCTGTTCTAAGAGATCATTGCTGAGATTTATCTCAGAGGTTTTGCCTATATTTTCTTCTAAGGGATTTACTGTGTCTTGCCTTACAGTTAAATCTTGAAGCCATTTTGAGTTTATTCTTATGTATGGAGTGAAGGAGTGTTCTAATTTCATTGCTCTGCATGCTGCTATCCAGTTTACCCAACACCAGTTGGTAAAGAGTTAGTCTTTTCTGTGTCATATTCTTGGATATTTTTACAAAGATTATTTGAGCATAGGCCTGTACATTTATTCCTAGGCTCTCTATTCTGATCCATTGGTCCAATGCCTGTCTGTGTTCCAATATCATGTCATTTTGATTATCTTCTAGCTCAGCAATTGTGTATGGAGACCAGGCTGGTTATTCCTCCAGCCTCTTACTTTTTCTTCAATATTGCTTTGGAAATTATGAATCCTTTCTGATTCTATATAAATCTTAGGATCATCTGTTCCAGTTCTAAAAAGAAATGTTTAGCATAAATTGATAGGAACTCACATTAATTCTGTGGATTGCTTTGGGCAGTATGGCCATTTTAACAATATTGTCTCTTCCTTTATAAGAACATTGGGTATCTTTTCAATTCTTCAAATTTATTTAATTTCCTCAATCAATGTTTTCTAGTTCTCCATGTATAAGTCATTCACCTCCTTGGTCAGATTTATTCCTAAGCATTTTTTACATTTGCGTGCAGTTATAAAAGTGGTTGATTGTATACTTTGTTTTGCTGTTGATTCACTGGTAGTGTAATGAAATGCAATTGATTTTTGTACATTATTCTGGCTACCTTGACCAGTTCCTTTATTAGCATAAGTATTACTTTGTAAAGCTTTTACAGTTTCCTATGTATAGTGTCATGTCTGCATACCGTGACAATTTTACATCTTCTTTTCCAGTCTGAATCCTTTTATTTCTTTCTCTTGCCTGATCGTTGTGTCTAGGACTTCCAAGGCTATATTGAATAGAAATTGTGAGAATGGGCAACCTTGTCTTGTCTCAGATTTTTGTGGGAAGGTTTCAGATTTTCACCCCTAAGTATTTTGCTGGCTATATGTTTATCATAAATAGCTTCCATTATGTTGAGTTATGGTCCCTCTATGACCATTGGGATAAGAATTTTTATTGCAAATAGGTGTTAAATTTCATCAAATGCTTTTTCTGCATCTACTGAGATGATCATGTGGTTTTTGTCCTCTCTATTATTGATATTGTGTATCACAATTCATTGATTGATTTGCATATGTTAAACCATCCTTGTGTTCCTGGGATGAACCTAACTTGATCATGGTGTATGATCTTTTGTTACATGCTGTTGGATTCTGTTCGTTAATAATTTCTTAAGGACTTTACATCTGTGTTTATCAAAGAAATTGGCCTATAATTTACTTTTAGGGTAGTGTCTTTGTCTGGTTTTGGTATCAGGTTGATGTTGGCCTTATGGTGTGAGTTTGGGAGTACTCTCTCCATATCAATCTTTTGGAAGAGTTTGAGGAGGACTGGTTTAGATTTTTCTTTGTATGTTTGGTCAGATTCCCCAGGGAAGCCATTTGGTTCTGAATTTTTGTTTGCAGAGTTTTTTTTTTATTTTATTGATAATTCTATTCCATTTCTGGTGATCTGTCTGTTCAAATGGTCAATTTCTTCTTGATGCAATATTGGTGGGCTAAATGTTTGCAGAAAGTTCTCCATTTCTTCTAGGTTATCCAGTTTGTTTCCATACAGTTGTTCATGGTACTCCCTTATGAAATTTTGCAAATTTGTTGTACTCTTTGTAGTTTCTCCATTTTCATTTCATATATTTCTTGTGTTTTTTCTCTTTTCTTCTTGGTGATCCTGTGCAGAGATTTGTCAATTTTGTTTACTATTTCAAAAAAGAGTTTGATTTTTTTTTCTATTTTTTAAACTCTATATGAATTTTCCATCCTTAATCATTATTATTTCACTCTTTCTGCTGACTTTTGGTTTTGTTTGCTCTTCTTTTCACGATTATTTTACATACAACATTAGATTATTTATTTGAAATTGCTCTTCTACTTTGAGGAGGGCCTTTTCAGTATGAACTTCCCTCTTAAGCCTGCTTTAAGTGTATTCCATAGACTTTGTGTAGTGGTTTTGTGATTTTTCTCAAGATATTCTTTAATTTCTTCTTTTACTTCATCACCCCCTCTTGTTTTAGTATCATGTTGTTTAATCTACATGGTGTCATTTTTTTCTCCCTGAGTTTTCTGTGATTTATTTCTAGTTTCATGGTAGTATATTCAGAAAAGTTGCTTGAAATAATTTTTATATTCTTAAATTTTTGATGCTTCTTCTGTGCCTGAGTACATAATCTTTTCTAGAAAATGTTCCATGTGCACTGGAAGAGAATGTATATTCTGTTTTGGCGAGATGTACTGTTATGAAATTATCAACAAAGTCCAATTATTTTGTTGTATCTTTTGGTATTTTTGTTCCCTTATTAATTTTCTTTCTGAAAGACAAATCCAGTGATGGCATGGGGTGTTATAGTCTCCTACTATGATTGTGTTCCCATCAATTACTCCCTTTTTATCTATTAGTATTTGCTTTATGTATTTAGGTGCTCCAATATTGAGTGCATATATCTTAATGTGTATAATACCCTCATTTTGTATTTCTCCTTTAATCATTTTATCATGTCCCTGTTAATCTTTCTCTATGGCCTTTGTTTTAAAGTCTATTTTGTGTGAAATCTGTACTGCTTGTCCTGCTTTCTTGTCATGTCCTTTTGCATGGACTGTATTTTTCTATCCTGTGATTTTCAATCGATGTGTTTTCCTCTCCCTAAGTGGGTCTCTTGTTTGATTCATAATGTATGGTCTTGTTATATTATCCCATCTGACAATATATATCTTTTGATTGAAGCACTTAGTCCATTAACATTTATGAAAATTATTGATACACGTGTGTTTATTTGCATTTTGAACTTCATTTTCCAGTTGATTTGGTATTTCCTTTTTGTTTATTTCTTTTTCTTTTTGTGGCTTGATAATTTTCTTTTATTATTTTGGTTTCTTTTTCGTTTTGTGACTTCATTGTAAAACTTTGACTTATGGTTACCTTTTTGTTGTATGTTTATGGACCCATTACTATATCTATTTATTTTAACTGATAGTAATACAAATTCAAACACATTCTACAGAGAACAGAAATAAGAAGATAATAATCTAAATTGTCCTGTTTCACTCTCTTACCCTTAAAATTTTTGATGTCCTGATTTACAACGTCATGTTTATTCTGTTGTAAGTCATTGTAGCTATTGCCTTTCGAATATACATTTCTCCTTTCAATAGCATCCTGCTTCTTTTGTATTTAGAGTAGATCTCCCATTATTTATTTTTCTGTTGCTAAGTTGTTTTAGTATTTTCTTGTGTGGAATTTATTTATCCCTCCTTCTATTCTAAGGAATAGCTTTGCTTGATAAAGTATCTTAGATTACAGCTTTCTTTCATTTAGGACTTTGAATAAGTCTTGCCACTGCCTTCTGACTGCTGTATTTGTGTTGGAAACGTGTTTACAAATATTATATATATAATTACATATATGTAAAGAATACCTAGAAAAGAAGTTAACAAATAAGGTCAAAACATATACATTAAAAAATAGAAAACTTTGATGAAAGAAATTAAAACTGATCCAAAGAAGTGAAAAGATCTCTTATGTTAAGGATGTGAAACAATGTGGTTTAAACAACCATATTACCCAAGGCAATCTAGTTTTAGTGTGATTCATATCAAAATACCCATGAGATTTTTCAATTAAATAGAACAAATAATTTCAAAATTTATATGTAACCACAAAGATCATGAGTTGCCAATATAATCTTGAAAAAAAGTATTAAATCTTATAGTGTAAGATTCTCTGATCTTAAAGAGTAGTACAAAGCTTTTGTAATTAAAACAACATGATACTGGCTCAATAACAGACACCAATGAATAGAAGAGAATATATCAACCAGATATAATCAATCACATGATGATCAATTAACCCATGAAAAAGGAAGCAAGAGTATAAAATGAAAAAAAGACATTCTCCTCAATAAATAGTGCAGGGAAGATTGACAATATACAAGATAGATTAGGATATTTCCTCACATTGCATACAATCCATGAGCACAGAAAATGTTTCTATTTATTTTGTTTACTAATAATTCTTCCACCTGTAATTAATAGATTTATGATTAGATCTTTTATTTCACTTATTAAATTTATTCCTATTTTATTCTTTTTGATATAATTGCACACACTATTGTTTTCCTAATTCCTCTTTCTGATAAATTGTTGTTAGTATATAAAAGTGCAACTAATTTTTGTATATTGATTTTCTATTCTTCAAGTTTAATACGTTTGTTCACTATTTCTAACAGTCACTTGAGGAGCTATGGAGTTTTCTATCTATGTGAAATTATGTCATCTGTAAAAGTTTTACTGCTTTTTTACAAGTTGGATGCCTTTTATGTTATTTTCTTGACTAATTGTTCTGTCTAGGACTTCTAGTAGTGTAATTTAGTACTTGTGAGAATGAGCTACTTTTTCTTATTACTGGTCCAGAGGAAAACTTTCCTGTATGTTAACATTGAGCTTGATGTTAGTGATGGGTTTTACATATATGGCTATTATTATGTTTAGTTACATTCTATCTACGAGCGAATTTGTTAAGAACTTTTTTCATAACAAGGTTAAGTTCCGTCAATAAATTTCCTACATCTATTGAGATTATAATTTTTGTATTCTTTGTTTTTTAAGGGATGGTATCACACTTATTGATTTGCATATGTTAATTAATATTTATGAATCAGGACTAATTCCCACTTAACTATAGTTTATAATACTTATAATATGCCATGAATTCAGGTTGCTAATATTTATTTAGAATTGCATATACATATACTGAAGGAAAAAGTTACATTGTAGCTTTGGTGTACATTTATTTATTTAAAAATTTTATCTTTCATTTTGAATTTGGCTTATGATAAATGGAATTTATTTCTAAATGAACAATATAATTTTTGGTAGAACTGGATTTACTACAGTTTACTGATAGAGAACACAGCTATTATTTACAATTAGAACACAAAGTGCTTGCCTTAAAATGCCATATTATACTAACAATGCCAACTGTTTAAGGATTGAGAAACAAATTGCTTCCTAAAATGTATTTAGCTGGTCTTTTCCACCTCAACCCACATATACTGTTATTTCTTTGTTTGTTTGTTTGTTTCCCCTTAATGGAGGCAATGGGTATGGAACCCAGGATCTTGTGCATAAATGTATTTATCAACATCATTGTGGAACACATAAGAGGACCCACAAGGGTATGGAGTATAAAGATGACTTGAAAATTTATTCCTTCTAGGGACTGAAAAACCTCTGAGTGAAAGAATGGCAAAAATAAACATTTATAAGAATACAAAAAGATTTTCTCTTTTGTAATTTTAAAGTAGAATATTTAATTACATTTGTTATACTTATAATGCTGAAGTATAATTTAAAATAAATTCCCAACTTTGGGATTTCTTAAATTTGATTGATTATTTTAACATAATTTTATTTCATAAATATTTACCATTTATTTATAAACATACCAAATAAACTGATATTTATTCTGCTCATTTTTTGAATATAGAACTACTAAATATAAAGCACACAAACAAATAATTAATTCCATAGGCAAATCACATTATGTTTCATTTTAATTACAAATGATAATGAAATAGTTATACCATTTTTGTACAGCTTTTACACAAATTTCCATTAAATTCCAAAAATTTAAAATAAGTTTATTTATTTATTGCATTATTTATACTCTGTTCACCAATCAGGTATATATTTGTGTACAAAAGGAAGGAGATTTATTTTATTTCATAGACCCCAAATTTAATTTTTTAAAAAGATTTTGTGAGAATAATACTTGTAGGTCACACTAAAAATAAACATCTTATATGTTTCATTTTAACTGGATGAATGAGAAGTAAACTCTGGCTGAACTGTTACACTTGGATTGCTAGGAGACCAGTCATTTTGTGATGTCACAGCTACTCAGGTTGAGAACAACTGTGATGGCCTAGCAGTTTATGTGTGAAGGCTTGCCAAAGCAGCATTTGAAGCTGCAGTGCTCAAAATTATGCAGATTAGAAAACGAGCTGTAGAAAAAGTTATTTCTGATGGCACATGTTTCTTCAGAAATTCAAGATATGTCTCCTAAAGATGGACCAACTGGTTCACGAAATGGCAGTAGATCTCTATTGTGTGATCAAACATTCTCTGGGGACTTGGACTTCAGGTCTATGTTTGAACAAAATGCTTTTCAGACTTTGTGTGAAGAATCCTTGATAAAAAGACCAGGTTACATACATTGTGTCTCTGAGCCAGATGAAGATAATGATTTTCGTTCTCTGACATTTCCAAGAAAACTCTGGAAAATGGTTGGGAGTGACCAATTTCAATCCATCTGGTGGGATGATAATGGAACTTCTATAGAGATTGATGAAGATGTCTTTAAGAAGGAAGTTTTGGAAAGAAAGGCCCCTTTCAGAATATTTGAAAATGGAAGTATGAAAAGTTTAGTTAGACAGCTTAACCTTTATGGGTTCAGTAAAGTGCGGCAGAATTTTCAAAGATCTGCTTGTCTAGCTGACTTTCTGGCAGAAGAAAAAGAAGTCTCTGTTTTAAGCAATGTATTCAGAAATTTTAATCACCACTTCATAGTTTATATACAAATTTTTTTTTTACATCAATCTATGGTAATATAAAAGTAAAGCTAGATTTTGAAAATTGTATAAAACTACTAAGGCTAAAATTCTTTATTTTTTCTAAAAAATGAGGACAGTGCATTAAGTATTCAAGATTATGAGAAGCTTTGCTAGCAACTATGAATCTTATCAGAAATCTAAATAAAGGTATTAAAGCTACTTTTAAAAAGGGGCATTCACCATTACTGCAAATGTTAACGTTTTAAATTTGATGACGATACTATTTAAATGTGTATTTTCCAAATAAGGAATTTCAAAAAATAGTCAGCAATGTTCATATGTTGATGATATTATCTTTGTATAGTAAGCGTGAAATCTGAGGTTTTATAGAGTATGCTTATTTTAATGTTGTATATTTGTTGAAAGTATTACTAACTTCTTTCTCCTTTGTTTGTAGCTGCAATTCTATCATAATCCAAAGTTTAAACGAGGCTGCCCCCAGATTTAGTGAGAATAAAAAGAAGAGTTGTGATTAAAAATGCTTCTCTGGTATCTTCATTGTCTCAAAATTTCAACAAGAAGCACTTTAAAGCAGGGGGTATTGTGGACAATCATAATTCTGGTTTTGTGGCTGACACTAGTGGAGAAACTGCATTCTCCTGCATCACCAATATCATTTAGACCACCAGAACAAATTGCAGTGGATCAACGTGCTATTTTAAATCAGTTGACCACATTCCACGTGCACTCACAAAGCAGCTACCCTGAAGCAAATAGCCATGTTGTGAATTTCATTACAACTAAAACTTCTACTTCTCAGTATAGCAACTTATCTCCCATACAGAGCAATTATCTTGGACTGATGGTGGAGTCTTCTACTTTTCCGAATAGATATCACAACATATAGGCCAATGAAGGTCCTTTTTCTAAACTTAAACCAGAGATCAATGCACGGTTTCCAGTGCCGGAGATAGCTGATACATAAGCTACCTCTCTTTCATGGCCAACTCATCAGCCAACTGCAGTTTATGAACATCATCCTAATTTCAACTGATCTACTAGAGGACTACCACATTATGCAGGATAACAAAGATTAAAATTGATGTTGGCAAATGTTGACAAATATCTGCAATTTTTTTATTTGAACAATAAACATACAAGTGTACCTAATTTTTCCTTGTTTTTTTAAAAATACAGTTAAGAGTAAAGTGGGAGACTAAGATAACATTTAAAGAAAAAAAGATATTTGATTGATATGATCATTTGATGGAACAATATGGGAGTAAATTTGAATAGTTTCTTGTAAGGAAGAAGAGAAAAAGGAAGAATTTGGGAAAAGACTAAAACATGTAGAAAGGGAAAAGTGCTAAGTAGCTTCTGCTTCATCCTGGAAAGTATTAACAGTGTTAAGTTAGGAAAGGTTGGAACAGGAGATTAATGCAGGAACCGGCCCTGGGATCATGGTCTCTATTATGTCATCCCTGGAATCATAAAGTTCACTAGATGTAGTCTCAGATGGCACATACAGAATGTGGTATAATTTAAGAAGTAATTTTATCTATGGTCTTCTTTGTGCTGTTCTCAAAGCATTCAAATTGGTGCTTTCATTTCCTCCCCTCAAGGTTGTATACTATATTTTCTGGTGAATACTTTATGTTGCTTTTATGTTGCAGCCAAAGACAAGCTTATATCCTCAGGGTGGCACTTAATGCCGTTCCAAGTCTAAGCCCACAAACTCAACCAAGTTTAGTCATTTCCTTATAGATCTGGCATCTGACTACCTTGGCATGTCTTTATGTTTCACTGTATTTGTAGATACATCCAGGCGAATGATTGTTAGCCATGTTAACTCCAAACTCACAACTTTTGCTCCAGGTCATTCTTGGACTTAGGATGTCCTCCTTTTACCTACTTAGAGTTTCCCAGGCTCAGCACAGAAACCACCTCCTCCAGATGTTTTCTGTCTATCCCCCTTTCCTTTTCTAAATTGGGTACCAGCACAGTAAGCACAGCACATGCCACAGGATACATTTTAGTATTTAGTGAATGAAAAATACATGTTCACTTTAAGCAAAATCTACTTTCCGAAACAACAAAACTCATGGTTTTCAATCTATTTCATTATGGTCGTTTGTCTTCAAAACAAACTAGCTCTTTTCATAGCCCAAGGACTAGTCACTCAAGACAGTAAGTGGAGGTAGATACAGGAGACAAAGTATTAGTTTCTTCTTAATACATGCCTCCATAGTCCTAAAGCATTCCATTCTCATTTGCTGGATATTTTCCTGTCTCTTCCTCATCCACCCACCCCAAAATAACTGATTCTCATCCCCATATCAATAACTATATTGCCTTCTAATTAATTTAATTCTTAGAATCAGAGCTTTTTCCAGAAGGAACAGTGCCACTGGAAATATTTAAAGTAGGTTTATACACACCACATAACTTGTGCCACTTCTAACCTTCACAAAGTTTGTATCTAAGGGGTACTAGACCCTTACTTGGGGTGGTCATATTCACTAACCAAGTTGCAATCTAAGTTGTGTGGACTAGAAGGAGTTGAGGGTGGTAGATTTAAAAATTTGTCCAAATGCAAGATTACCAAATTTCTGCAGGTATTAGGAAATATAAAATATTCATAGAAGACTTTGAATTTTCCCAGTAATTGAAAATAAATGGTGAAGTGTTTTCAGAATGTGAAATGACCTGAAATGCTGGAAAAATTAAAGGCAAGGACAGGGAGCCGAAGGCTTCTGCTCACAGTCATGCAGCCAGTGTCAGCGAATAAGCCTGGAATGGCAATATTGGGTCCTGAAAATGTGTCACCAGTTTTGAAGAAAGCTTTTGAGAATCTGGAGATTGGGCAAATGGGCCAGGGTAAGCTCTAGCCTCATCCCAACAATATGACCTTTACCAAGAGAAGAAAAGAGCCCACTTGCAGCAGAAGAAATGTGTCTGGACAGCAGTGGTTTTTCCTGCAACAGAAACATGAAGCTTTTAAATTTGCCAGCTCAAATCTGATGGTGGCTATGTTGTTGTTTACAGTAGCAGTGTCAGGTTCATATGGGCTGCTTCAGCAGCTAGTTTCCAGATCTCTTGTCAGACAGTGTGTCTTACTGTGATCATCTTAACAAATTCTATACTGATAAGTCAAAAGCTACAGTTTACTTCAAAATTAGAAATCCTAAATAAGAAAATTGTTTGTTCATCATCTGTAGTTATCTACCTGGGAAATCTAGAGTATTGGCAAAAGTACCAACTTTGGCTGGTGCTTTGAAAACTATTCTCTGAGTTCTGCTCACTGTATTCTTCTCACTAAATACTACAAATCTGTCTACCACTGTGTGTGTGTGTGAAGATGGATTGTTAAGCAGTAACTAAGTTTGTCTTAGTTGAGTCATCAGTGAATTATTCTTCTGCATCTGGCAGGATCTCTGTGAATTAAGAGTTTCATTGAGCCAGCAGATTTTCTCAGATCAGGGAGAGGTAGATTATATTTCTCCCAGTATACTAATTGTTACCTGTTCACTGAATCTGGAGTTGATGCTAGGGCCAAGCCACTGAATCCTTGAATTGGACAGTTGCATATGCATTCTCCAGTCCCCAAAGCCCAGTACAGGACTGTGTCTCCTTTTTAACTTAAGCTTATGTCTAAGATTTTTTCTTTTAATTCTCATTGTTGACACAACTTATTTTGGCTTTGAACTCCCCTTGATTAATTTATAAACACTGAAACACTGACTTATTCCCTTTTACCTAGAAATTGCAATAACCTTTCTTTCCTTGGACTACCTGGATTAGAGTGAGCATAGTCATCATTTTGAAAGCAGTCCTCAGTCCTAATAATGCAGAATCTTTTACACTTCTTTGCCCAGCACTTGAGCAAGAATGTTTGTTTTGTATCTCAGGGATTATCCTCACATCCCCAAATGCAACCATGAGAAAACATCACATTGTTATCCAAAATCAATTCTTTGTCAGTATTGAATTCCCATTGCCAAACAGTTAAGCAGTGTTGGTGTTCTGAGATTTTACCATGCTGAGATTTTTCACAACCGAGCACGTTCCTTTCTTGAAGATGCTGTCGGGGAGATGAGACCCTCGGACAGAGACAGTGAACTTTATCACTCACAGCAAAAGCAGACAGGGTTAACATTTGTATCCATTCCCTAATCTCAGATGAATACACAGAGTGAAATTTTGATGCCTAAAGAAGCAGTGGGCTGTTATCAATGAAGAAAGTTTAAAGCATGGGAAAACACTAATTTTATTAGTATCTTTATGTATTATTTATTAGAACCACTTATTTATTAGTATCTTTACCTATAATAAATTCTTCATGATTCAAGGTTACTTGCTGCAAAAACAATCATGAGAAATTACATGGAAAAAATGATCATTGCCTTTCCATTTTTCTCCCACTTTTATTAGATATAATTGGCATAAAACATTGTGTAAGTTTAGGTGCACAGGAAAGTGATTTGATTTACATGTATCATGAATTAAATATCATAGCAACATTAGGGAGAATTCATTATCTCATTTAGATAAATTAATCAAGATATACAATTTGGTTTTTGGTTGTGATGAGAAATCTTAGGGTCTATTCCCTTAACAACATTCATATATATCATAAAACAGTACTAATTGTATTTATCATGTTACTATGTAGCCTCCCTAGAACACATTTATTTTATGGCTGTAGGCTTGTACTATTTTGAGTGCATTAATCTAATTCTCCTTTCCCAACCCCTGCCTCTGTTAAGTACAAATCTGTTTTTTTGTTCTATAATTATGTTTGGTTGTTTTTGAAGTGTACTTTAATCTATAACACTATGTTAGTTTCTCTTTCACAACATTGTCTTTGCTTTCTTTAATACATTTCAAACTGATCAGCACAATAAAACATAATTATGATATGTTGCTATTTAAAGATATTTCATACAATTTGACTATTCCCCATACAGTGCATATCTTGTCCCTGACTCATTTAATTTGCAACTAGAAAATTCTCTTTTAAGTTTCCTCAACTATTTCATTTTCCTCACCCCATTTCCCTCCTTCTTGTGAATAACCTGTTAATTTCTGTATCTATAACCCCTTTTCTGTTTTGTTATGTTCATTTGTTTTAAATTCCAAATGTGAGTAAAATCATTAACATTTGTCTTTCTCTGTCTGACTTATTTCACTTTGCATATTACTCTCTTGGTGTACGCATTTGTTGCAAATGACAAGAATTTATTCTTTTTATAGCTGAGTAATAACCCATTGTATTTTTATGTGTGTGTGTGCTTGTATCTATCTATCAATCTATCTGTATAAATATCTATAAATATAGATAAATCTGTAGTTATTAGATGGGTAGATATATATACTATAAATGCACATCTTCTTTATCCATCATCTACTGATGAGCAATTAATTTTCTTCTATTTCCTGGCTATTTTAAATAATGCTGCAGTAAATATAGGTTTGAATTTATCTTTTCTGATTAGTGTTTATATCTGTTGGAATAAGTATCCAGATATGAAATTTTTGGAACACATTTCATTTTAAATTTTTACATAAAACTGCATACTGTTTTGCACAGTGGCAGTAGAAATTTACTTTCACTCCAGCAGTCCATCAGTGTTCTTTTTCTTACATCCTCACCAACACTTATATTTGTTATCTTTTTGATAATATTCATTTTGACAGCACTGACATAAAATCTTATTGTGTTTTGGACTTGCATTTTTCTGATGGTTAGTGATGTTGCACGTTTTCATATGCCTGTTGTTTATCTTTCCCCCACTCTATATTCATTTTTTTTGTAGTGGGCTACATAACCATATTGTCTTATTTCATTTTTAGGCACTCTGTTGTGTTCCATTATTCTGTTTGTTCTGTGCCAGTAACATATTATTTTTATTACCGTAGCTTTGTATTATAGTTTATAATCAGGGACTGTCACACATCCTCTTTGTTCTTTCTCAAAGTAGTTTGTGTTTTTTGTTTGTTTGCTTTCATTTTTTTCTTTTTCCTTTTTTAGTGATTTCAACCCTTTTGTGATTTCATGTAAATTTTAGAATTACTTATTGTAAGTTTCTGAAAATGCCCTTCATATTTTGATAGGCACTAATTTAATTTGTGTATTTTCTTGTTTAATACTGTCATTTAAACAATAATTTTGTCTTAATCTAAGGGCACAGTATATCCTTTCATCTATTTGCATCATCTTCAATTTCTTTTATAAATATTTTATAGTGTTCTGATTACATGTCTTTTACCTCCTTATTTGGATACATTTCTAGATATTTTATTTTTTTGTAATGCAACTGTAAATGAGCCACTTCCCTCACTTACTCTATCTGTTAGCTTGTTAGTGTGTAGAATGCAAGATTTCTGTATATTAATATTCCATTCTGAAATTTTACCAAATGCATTGATAAGCCCTAGTAGTTTTGCCGTGAAAACATTAGGATTTCTCTTTAAAGTATGTCCTCTGCAAACAGATACTTTTACTCATTTTCTTAATTAGCTATATTTTATTTACTTTTATTTTGGATAGGTATGTCTGGAATTTCCAATACTATATTGAATAAAAGTGGTAAGAGTGAGCATTCTTGTCTCCTGCTGCTCTTACAGGAGATGATTTGAGCTTTTAATCAGTGAGTGTCATGTTAGCGGAGTTCTTGTCACATGTGACCTTAACTGTGTTGAGGTATGTTTCCTCATGCCCAATTTGAGGGGAAATATAATCGTAAATATATACTGAAATTTTCAAAATGATTGATGACTCTATTGAGGTGACCATATAATATTAATTCTTCAGTTTGTTAGTGTGGTGTATCATATTGATTAATTTGTAGGTATTGAATCAGTTTGGCATCCCTGGAATAAAATGGGCTTAATCATATTGTATAATCCTTTTAATTTATTGTTTGGCTTACTAACATTTTAGTGATGATTTTTGCATCTATGCTTATCAGTAATATTTAACCTGTAATTTTTTGAGGTATTTGTTCCTGTTTTAGTTGCAGTGTGATATGGAAATGTGAGGTACAAAGCCTTCCTTCGTCTGCAAAATTTTGGAATACTCTGAGAAGTATACATGATAGCTCTTGTCTAATTGTTTGGCAGAAGTCCCCTGTGAAGCTGTCTAGGATTGGAATTTTGTTCCTTTGGTGATTTTGTTTAATTACTTATTCAATTTCATTAGTGATAATCCGTTCATGATTTCTATTTCTCATTCCATACTGGAGATTATGTCTTTCTAAGAATTTGTCCATTTCTTCTAGGGTTTCCATTTTATTGGCATATAACTTGTTGTATCCTCTTATGATGCTTTGTATTTCTGTGATATAAGCTGTAACTTCTCATTTATTTCTGAGCTTATTAATCTGTATTCTTTTCATGCTCATGAGTCTGTTTACAGTTTATGAATTTTATTTATCTTTAAAAAACCATTATTTATATTGATTAAATGTTTCTATTTTTAATCCTTATTTATTTAAGTTCTGAACTTTCAGGTGTCTTTTCTTCTACTAACAAGTTTTTAAATTATTTTTTTACATATTTTTGTTGTAAGATTATGTTATTATAGAGAGATGTTTTTATTTTGTATAAGTGGGATTATTTTGCTATAAACCTCCCTATTAATACTGCTTTTGCTGTATCCCATGAACTTTGTTTTTCTGGTCAATTTTCACTATATATATATTTTATTTAATTTTTACAGCAATCCATTGTTTATTTAATATTGTATGATTTATCCTCCACATTTTAATATTTTTCTCAGTTTTTTTCTTTTAGTAAATTTTTAGTCTCACAGAATCCATATGTTTCTTCACAAAGCAAGGAGACAAATATTAAAATTTATAGAAAAATATGTAAGATTCAAGTTTTCTAAAATAATCTTTGAAAAATGATCAAAGCTGTGGGCATTATCTTCCCTGACTTTAGAACATACTACAAAGCTACAGTAATCAAAACATCAAAATATAGCACTAAAAGAGACACATCATTCAATGGAACAAATTAGAGAGTCCTAAAATAAACCCACACACATATGGTCAGTTAGTCTACAATGAAGTAGCCAAGAATATACAATGGAAAAAAGGCAGTGTCTTCAAGAAGTAGTTCTGGGAAAACTGGACAGTACATGTATAAAGAAGATATAAGAGCACTTCCTTCCATAGTATACAAACTAAGATACAAATGGATTAATTTCTTAAATGTAAAACCTGAAACTATAGAATTTCTGACAAAGGACATGAGCAGAACTGACTTTGAGGTAAATCATAGCAATATTTATTTTTGATGTGTCTCCTAATTAAGAAAAATTAATAATAAACTAAGAGTAAGAGCTTATAGTTTAGTGAGGAAAACTAAATGTAGTATGTGATACAGGGATTCTACTTTATTTATAAATGTGAAGTGCAAAACCTTTTGCAGAGGAAAGGAAATCTTCAACAAGACATATGACAACACACACAATAGAAGGAAAAATTTCCAACAATGAGACCAACAAGGTGTTAATATGCATAATATATATATTTCATATTAGACTAATAGTTAAAATACAAAGACCCCAACTTAAAAATAGATGAAGGATCTTCATGGAAACTTATCAAAAACAGACATGTGGATGATTTACATGCACGTAAAAAGATACATAACGTTGCTATTCATTAGGAAATCATAAATCAATACCAGAACTGAAATATAATCTCACAGCAACAAAAATGGCTATTAACAAAATGTCTACAAATGACAACCATTAATAAGAATGTTGAGAAAACGAACCCAGGTACACTGTTGGTGGAAATATAAATTGATGCATCCACTATTATAAAAGTGTGGACAGTGCTCAGAGAAGTAGAAAAAGAAGCATTATATGTTGCAGCAATTCCAGTTATTTTTATAAATCTGAAAAAATTGAAAACAATAACTTTAAAGGATACATTTCCCACAGTGTCCTTAACATTATCATTTATAATAGCCAAGGATAGAAGCCCAACTCAACTGCCCATCAACAGATAATTGGCTGAAAATGATGTGAGATATATATATAATATAATAATTACTTAGTTATAACAAAAAATAAAATTGTGCCTTTGGAACAATGTGATTGGACTTAGAGGATTTTGCATATAGGAAAATAAGTAATGCAGAGAAAAACACTCTACGTTATCACTTACATGAGGGAACTAAAGATATAAGAGAAATAATCATAAAAAAAAGAAACAGACTCATGTATGTATGTGTAGTGTACCAAATAGTGGTTTCTTGTGGGGACAGGGAAAAAGGATGGAGAAGACAGAAATATGCAAGCTACTAGTTAAAATTAGAGAAACAACAGGGCTATATTTACATCACAGAGAAATATTTAATAATTTAAATGATTTTTAAAGTGATTATAGGCATATATTATAGGAAAATGTGCATGTATGTGGGAAAAACATTGACGAAAGGAACTCAGGAAAACTGAAAATATTTTGTAGTACTACGATATTAAGGGAGGTGATTTGTTCTATTTCTTTACTGTTCTTATAATGTCCTTAGTAGAATTTAAGTTTTTCAATTAAAAAGTATATACTTTTTAAAAAGTGACATAAGTTCAAACTATTTTTGTCTCTCCCCTTAAATCTACAGTCAGTAAAACGTTCATATCTCTACAAAAATAAATACAACACAAAACAATACTCCAGAACACTTGTGTACAGCTGAAGTGTGGTGTAATAAATCACATAAGGGAGGCTGAATTGAGGGAAGAGGAGAGTTGGTGCCTGCAACCAAGGCCCACTTAGAAGGTTATCTGAGCCCACAGGTTCAGAGAACCCAGTAGAAATAGGGTCTCAGTGGTTCACACAGCTTCAGCCTCCAACTGCACCAGTACTCATGGTCAAATGTAACTAGGAGGGAGCCACAATGGAGATCGAAATTCCATCCTTCAGACACTCAGACATTCATGACACTGTCCCTACTCCCCATTCATGACACTGTCCCTACTCCCTATTCACAGTGGTGGAGACAAGCTACCTTGCAACACTGGACATGGCAAAGGCACTTGTCTGAATCCAACTACCCACCTGTCTTTACACATTTCCTCAATGTGTACACTGAGTCTCAAGGGATATCTGATAAAAGGAAGGGTTCCCCATCCCAGTGACAAGAGTGGCATTAACTACCAGAGAATTCTAAGAAGTGACAATGAAAGCAAATCTATTAACCAGACAGTAGCAATGGCAAACTTCCATTTTGAAATATTATAAGAGGTAGCTCAGGTAAGTAAACCCGAAAATTGTGCAATATTGCAAACTGCCAGAAAACAAAAGTAAGGACTCCAACTCTCAATGTGTTATTTAGTGTCATTAGAGCAATAATTTAAAAAATCATGACCAACCACAGTAACATTATAGGGCATGCACACACACAGATACACAGACACAGACACAAACACACACACACACACACACACACACACACACACACACAGAATGTCAACCTTGAAGCAAACAAACTTAAAGTCAAGGAATATTGCCATATGACTAATAGAGAATTTATAATATGTGTCATACAGAAGCTCAATACATAAAACAAAACTCAGAAAGCAGATTAGTGAACTCAGGAAGAAATTAAATGATGATAAGGAATACATTACCAAAGAGACTGAAACTATAAAATAACCAAACATTATTGGAGGACCAGTAGAACTTAATAAATGAGATGAAGAATGCAATATAAAGCATTGGAAGTAGACTGTCTTTGTGGAAGAGAGATTAGCAAACTCACAAATACAAAACTAGAAATGATAGGAGAGGGTAGTTGTACAAGATATTAAAAAGTGTGGAAATTCTACAATAACCATCAGATTTATTCAGGAAGTGCACATTAGAGTGAAATCCTAGAGGGAGAAGAAAGTTAGAAGGCAGCTGATGGTTTATTTAAAGAAGTAATAGTCAATAACTTCCCTAACCTGGCTAAGGAACTGATAGACAATTCCGTGAGCCAACAAAACACCAATAACTTTAAGGCAAGGAGACCTCCTTCAAGATACATCATATGCAAATTGACAAGTCATTGACAGAGTAAAATTTTAAAGGCAGCCAAAAAAAGTTATGATAATCTACAAAGGAACCCCCATTAGGCTATCTGTAGGTTTCTCAGCAGAAAACATAGGCCAGGGGTAAATGAAATGACATTTTCAAACTCTTGACACATGAAATCTCTCACCCAAGAATACTCTACATTGCACAGTTATCACTTAGATACAAAGTGAAAATAAAGACTTTAACAGACAAACAAATCCTGAATGAGATGAAAAACAAAACCAAGACACCTTACAAGAGATGTAGAAAAGAGCTCTTCTGAGAAAAATACAATGGCAAAAATATGCAAAACATTGACCAAAATGCTAAGTAGAGACCACAAGAAAGCTGCAACTGTTTATTTGTATATGTTTTAGCATGCTACTATACTATATAGGATTAAAGAGGGAAAAATAGGAAATCAGGGGCAATAAATATAGATATATCAATCTGGTAATGTCCTCACAACAGCAAAAGTAAACATTTGATTCAGTAAGCAATCAAGTTAAAGAGTAAAAATAAAACAACATTAAAGGAAGATGCTATCAGAGGAAAAAGGACTAAATTATACATGAGTTATTTTATTTTAAATGAAGTAGAGTAGATATATTATATTGTGTAGGTTCAGATGCACAGCATGGTGATTCCAACCAGTTTGTAAATTATATTGCCTTATAAATTATTACAATAAATGTAACATACAATTTTTATAATTTATTGTGTATAATTCTCTGATCTCTACAGATTATCCTTGTTGTTTATCTCATTTATGTTTACTACTTTGTATCTATCAATGTCCTACCATTAATGTCTTTACATTCCTCTTTGGTAAACATAAATTTTTTCCCATATCTTTGAGTCTGCTTCAGTCTTATCTATCTAATTCCTCAATTTGTCAAACTATTATTTATCTGTCTATTTCTCTCTCTATTTCTCTATCGAATCTATCTATCTTTATATGTATCTATCTATCTAACTTTCTATCTATTTATCTGTAATCTACCGATTGATTGCTATTGATAGATATACTCAGATATTTGTTATTCTTTAGATTCCACATATAAATTATATTATATTTTTTATCTTTGTCTAAGTTACTTCACTAAGCATAATATTTACTGGACACATTCGTGATGCTGAAAAAGCAATATTTTATAGTTTTTCATGACTGAGTAATATTGCATTGCATATTTATAGAAACATCATATCTTCATAAGTGCATAGTCTATTGTGGACCCTTGGATTGCTTCCCTCTGTTGCATATTATAAACCGTGCTTTTGTGAACATAGGTTCTTCTCAATTTAGGGATATTCTCCAGATTTTTCCTAGGAGAGGTATTACTGGGTCATATGGTAGTTCCGTTTATAGATTTTTAAAGTAATCTGAATACTGTTTTCCATAGAAGTTGTACCAATTTACATTCCTGCCAGGAGTATAAAAGAGATTTGTTTCCTCCACATCCTCTCCAAAACTTACTATTTGTAGAATTTTTATTAATCACCATTTGACCAGTGTGAAGTGATACCTCATTGTGCTTTTGATTTGTAATTACCTAACAATTAGTAATGTTGAGAATTTTTGTCACTTGCCTGTTACTCATCTGAATGTTTTCTGTGGAAAAATATTAATTCAGGTACTCTGCTCTTTTTTTGATTGGGTTTTTGTTTTCCACATTGAGTTGTGTAACTTAAATCCATGTTACATCAATTAACCTTAAATCTATTAACTCCTGGCCACTTGCATTGTTTGCAAAAAAAGTACTCCAGATTCACAAGCAATGTTTTCATTTCATAGGTACTGTCCTTAGCTGTGCAGAAGTTTTGAAGTTTGTTTAGTTCCCACTTGCTTATTTTTGCTTTTATTTCTTTTGCCTTAGGAGACTGAAATAAGAAAATATTCCTATGATATATATTCAATAATGAATCACCTATATTCCCTTCTAGAAGTTTTAGAGTATCAGGTCTTCCATTTATATCCTTAATACACATGGAGTTTATTTTTGTATATGATGTCAGGGAATGTTCTAATTTCACTGTTTTATATATAGATGTCCAGCTTTCCCAACACCATCTGTTGGAGAGACTGTCTTTTCTCCACTGTGTACTTTTGCCTCTTTTATCATAGATTCATTGATCATAGGTTTGTGGAATAATTTCTATGCTGTCTATCTGTTGGTTTGATTATACCTGTGTGCCAATGTCATGCTGTTTTTATTACTCTAGGTTTTTAGTATAGAAAGTTATCTGGGAGGGTTATACCTCCAGATTTTTTGTTTTATCTAAAGATAAATTTGGCAATTTTTAATGGTTTCATGTAAAACTTAGAATTATATTTTTCTAGTTGTGTGGAAAATACTACAGCATTGTAACAGGAAATGCACTAACTCTGTAGGTATCTTTGTGTAGTACGGCCATGTTAACATTATTAACTCTTTCAATCCAAGAACACAAGACATCTTTACATTTCTGTGAATCATTTTTAAATTCTTTGTCAATGTTTTATAATTTTCATTGTGTAGAACTTTCACATATGTGGCTACATTTATTCCAAGATATTTGGGGATCGGATTTTAAATAGTATTGCTTTCAACATCCATTTAATGGTATCTCATGATTAATGTGTAGAAATGCAAGAGACTTCTTTACATATATCTTGTCCCTCTCCTCCCTTGCTGAAATTATTTATTGTTCATAATAGTCTGTGTGGAGCCCTTAGGACTCTCTATGTAGATTGTTATGTCATCAGTACTGCTGACAATTTTGCCTCTTTCTTTCCATTTTGCCTTTTATTTCATTTTCTTTTCCTTTATTTAATTACTATTAAACAGAAGTGGTGAGAGTAGGAATACTTGTCATGTTCCTGAATTTACACAGAAGGCTTTCAAATTTTCCCACTGAGTATTATAGTTTGTTATAAATGGCCTTATGTATGTTGAAGGATGTTCCCATTGTACTCACTTTCATTAGAGTTCTGATCATGAATTGATGTTGTATTTTGTCAAATGCTTTTTCAGTGTGTATTGACATGGTCCTGTGAATTTTGTCCTTCCTTTTTTAGATATTTATCATGCTGATTGACTTGTGTATGTTGAACCATCCTTGTGACTTTGGAAGGTATCCAAAGGATCATCGTGTATAATCCTTTCCATGTATTGCTGGATTAATTTGTTGATGTTTTATTGAGGAGTTTTGAATGTATATTCATCAAGAATATTGGCTTTCATTTTCTTTCTTTTTTTTTTTTGTAGTGTCTTTCACTGGATTTGTTATCAGGGTGATGGTGGTCTCATAGAAAATCTTTGGGAATTTTCCTTCCTCCTTCATTTTTTGAAATAGTTGGGGGGTAAGAGGTTTTAATGAAGGCATCAAGACATTTTGTTCAAGGGGTCCTTTTTAAAATTATACATTTTATTTAACTTATACTGATTGCTGTTTTCAAGTTTTCAGTTTTCCCTTTATTCAGTGTTGGCAAGCTGTATGTTTTTAGAAATTTGTCCATTTCCTTTAGGTCATCCTGCTGGTTTTCATGTAACTGCTCATATGGATTTCATAAACTTATTTTGTAATTCTGTAATATGAGATGTTATTTCTACTCTTTTGATTCTTATTGTGTTTGGGTCCACTCACTTTATATCTTGATAAGCCTGGCTAAATGCTTATCAATTTGTTAATATTTTTAAGAAAAAAATGCCATTGAATTTATGATTTTGAGCTTATTTTTTAATTTTTATTTTATTCATTTTCAACCTAATCATTAAAGATTCCTCATTCTACTGCCTTTGGGTTTTGTTTGTTATTATTAGTAGGTATTATGGGTGGTAAGCTTGGTCCTTTGTGTGAGGTTTTTCTTATTTCTTATAGAAGGCCTGATTTGTTCTAATCTTCCATCATAGATTTGTCCTTGCTTCATCCCATACATATTATGAAGCTGTGTTTTCATTGTTGTTTGTCCCCAGGTATGATTTTATTACCTTTTTGATTACATCATTGACCAGTTTTTTTTTTTAAATAGGTTGTTTAATCTCATGTTTGTGCTTTTCCTGTTCTTCTTTCTAGAGTTGATGCATAGTTTCATACTTTTGTGTATGGAATAATGCTTGCTGTCATCTATATTTGATTAAAGTTTCTGAGGCTCTTTTCATGACATAATATGTAGTTCATTCCTTAGATAACTTCCTGTGCAGACTTGAAAAGTTTATGTGTCCTGCTTTTCTGATGCAGTGTCAAATAGCTCAGTTAGGTTGAAATGATTTAATATGCTATTAGGACCTCTGTTTCCTTACAGAGATTCTTTCTGGATGATCTGTCCATCAGAATAATGAGGTGTTAAACTCATCTACTATTATTGTATTATAATGAATTAATTCCCTAATGCTTACTAATATTTCTTTTTATATTTAAGATCTATGGTGTTGTGACCATATAAAAGTTAATGAGTGTAATACCCTATTTTTATATTGATCTCTTTTTCTTTATATAATCTCATATTAAACTTTTTATTGTGGCCCCTGTTTTAAAACATATTTTGTATGCTTTGAACTTTGCAATCTGCACTTTCTTGTCATTTCCATGAAATAACTTCTTCATTTATTTCCAGGCTGTGTATATTCTCCCCCATAAATTGAGTCCTTTTTGGGGGAGGCAAAGATGGTGGAGTAGAAGGAGGCTCATAGCTCACCCTTTCTCACAAATGCAAAAAGACTCACATCCACAGACTCACTCAGCTAACCCAGAGAACCTGCAAGACTCTGAAAGGAGATTGTCCTCTTCAAAAGATAAAGATGCCTAAAATCTGGTAGGAGAAAATGAATAAGAAGGAAGAAAAGACAACACAGAGTGGGACAGGTCCCTTGGGGAGGGAGCAATAAAGAAGTTCTGGCACTCATTCACTGAGTCTCTCCTCTCCAACTGAGATGTAAGTAGGATGGAGGGGGTGTCTCCAAGTCTTGTATCTGTACATAGAATCAGCTGACAGACAGAACTAAGTTAAACAGGCACAGAGGGTCCCTGTGACACCAAGCCCAAGATGCAGCCAAGCATCTGGGGGCAGGGCCATGCTGCACTAGCTGTGTGGAAGATGGGGATGGCTGCACTGAAGAAGACCAGGGGAAATGAATGTGGCTGTGTGCCATGACTGTACATTCATGGGGCAGAAAAATCTGGGCCCTCCATAAAACAACATGGCAGATGTGCCCTGGGGGAAGGATGCATACACCCATCTCTGAAAATCCACAAAATTTTCTAGGTGAAGAGAGGTGGGTCACATGCACAGCCACCATACCCTCTGGCAATTTGCACCCACGTGGCAGTGGATGAATAACCTGTATCCACACCTAAGGACTACATAGTCTCAAGGGCCACACATAGACTAGTCTACAGCTTGAGGCAAATAGGATAATTCTTTCCTGGTTCCTAAGAGAACTTGCTCCACCAAGACAAATAAGGAGCTATGTTTTGTCCCAGACCAGGTACAGGGCTGTTCCTCAGTCCTCTCTGAGCCCACCTCCAGGGTGCAAACCGAAGGCTGGAGTGCACAGTGGCACATAGCAGTGTAGTGACCGGCACCCTGAGGGGGAGGGTGGCCCCAAACTTTTGTGCAGTAATGCAGCCCCTGACCATGTAGATGGGTGAGAACATGATGCCCAATCCTGCCTGGTCGGTCTGCAACATCTGACTGAAGCATCAGGCAGGGCAGTGACAAGCCAGCCCACAGTAAATGAGAACTGCACCTGACCCACTGTTGGGAGTATGTGTGATCTGCTTGCTGACAGGCACTGGGAGCCGCACAGATGAGGGCTCCAATGGAGGGCCTCTGGAAACAGCAAGCTGAGCTTCCAGAACAGGAAGAAGGCAGAAAGACGTCACATTAAAATCACACAGTATCCAGGAGGACACCGATATCCCCCCTTTTTTAAATCTGTTTTTACCTGTTCCATTTTCTATTACCTTCTTAATTTTTACTCAGTAGACAATTATATATACCCCAATTTAATCCCTTTGAAATTTTATAAAAATGTTTTATTATTATTATTTTTCAAAATTCTGCTTCCACTTGCTTTTCTATTATTCATTATACAATGTTTTCAAACCTTTATTTCTCCCTTCTTTAAAATTCTTTATCTCTCTCTTTCTTTTTTCTCTTTCCTAAGTTGCATTACTACATAGGCATTAGGTAGATAAACTCCTTTAGGACAACAGTAGATAACTGATAATCCATAAAACACACTGCCAGAGAAGTAGGAGCAAGATGAAGAAGCAGAGAAAGTATTCCCAGTTAAAAAAACAAGAGAAATCCCCTGAATGATCAGTGAAATACACATTGATAGCCTAATAGATCGAGATTTCAAAAAAGGACTGATCAAAGTACAGAAAGAAATAAAAGAGATAGTGTTTAGAGATATACAATATTTCAAAAATGGAATGGAAGCTATAAAAAAGACCTAAGCAGAATAGCTAAATTCATTGACTTAGACGAGGAATGATCTAAAGGTGGTGCAATGCTGACTAGATAACACAGAGGAACGAATTAGTGACTTAGGAGACAGGAGAATAGAAAGCACCCAATCAGAAAGCTGCAAGATAAAAAACCAGAAACAAATGAAAAAAGCATAAGGGACCTATGGGATAATATAAAGCATGCCAATCTTTGCATGATAGAGGTCCCAGAAGGGGAAGAAAGATTAAAGGGGATTGATTGCAAAGGTGTTTGAAGAATTCATGACTGAGAACTTCTCAAACTTAAAGGAGGAATGAGATATCCCTGTACAGGGAGCTCAGAGTGTCCCAAACAGGAAGACCTAAATACACCCACACCAATACATATAATTAAGATGGTCAGAGTCAAGGATAAAAAAGTGTTCCTAAAGGCAGCAAGAGAAAAGCAAAGAGTGAGTTACAGGGGAACCCCCATAAGGATCTCAGCTGGTTTCTCTTCACAAACATTACAGGCCAGAAGGGAGTGGCAAGATATATTCAAAGTCCTGAATGAAAAAAAAGATATACTCTAGGATACTTTATCCATCAAGGCTATCCTTTATGATAGAAGGAGACATAAAGAATTTCACAGACAAGAAAAAGCTACAACAGTTTAGCAACACTACACCCATGCTAAAAGAATAGTTGAAAGTTCTACTCTAAATAGAAAAACAGAAGAATGCTACAGAAATGAGAAACTCACAGCTGGAAAGGTGATAACTCATGAATTACAAATAAAATAAACACCAATTTATAAAGCAAGACATACAAATCATTGAGATTGGGAGAGGGAGGCAGGAAAATACAGAATTGTTGTTTCTTTTCTTTTAAAATTTTTTGTTCTCGGTAGTACGGGTTTGAGATCAGGTTACTTTCAGTTTAATAAAAGCAGTTATAGTAATGGGCTAATAGGCTTAAAAAAATGGTAACAACAAGGCAAAAACTTTTCAGGGAGTCACTAAACCTAAATAAAATTCATGATAATACAAAGGAAAATTACCAAACCATAAAAGGAAGATGAAAGGAACAAAGAGGAAATAACAAATCAACTGCAAAAATAAGGTCAAAGTGGCAATAAACACAAACCTATCATCAATTACTGTAAATGTGAATGGACTAAATGCTCCAGTCGAAAGACATAGACTGGCAGGCTGGATAATAAATCAAGAAACTTAATTATGCTGCATACAAGAGACCCAATTCAGGGAGAAGGACACATATAGATTGAGAGTGAAAGGATGGAAAAGGTTATTCCATAAAAATGGAAAAACCAGAAAATCAGGTGTTGCAGTACTGATCTCAGACAAAATAGAGTTTAAAACAAAGGTCATAATGAAAGATAAAGAAGGATATTTTATAATGATTAAAGAAGTGATACAAGATGAGGATAGTACACACATTAACACATATGCACCAAATAGATGAGCACCTAAATACATAAAATAATTACTAACAGATATAAAGGGGGATAGTGATGGGAATAAAATCATAGTTGGAGATTTAAACACTGCATTAACATCACTGGACAGATCACCGTGACAGAAAATAAATAAGGCAAAATAGAAATTAATTAATAGAATAGAAATATTAGTCTTGGTGGATACTTTTAGACCATTGCCCTCCCCCTCAAAATAGGATATACATTCTTTTCAGGTGCACATGGAGAATTTTCCACATTTGATCATTTACTTGGACACAAAATAAACCACAGCAATTTTAAAAAGCTAGAAATTACCTCAAGCATCTTTA
This sequence comes from Camelus ferus, assembly GCF_009834535.1. Taxonomy (NCBI): domain Eukaryota; kingdom Metazoa; phylum Chordata; class Mammalia; order Artiodactyla; family Camelidae; genus Camelus; species Camelus ferus. The sequence goes on along the minus strand of NC_045732.1, from coordinate 100,002,454 downwards.
CTGACCACAATGGCATGAAGCTAGAAATCAGCAACAGAAAAACAAAGACGAACAAAAGGAAAACATGGAGATTAAACAATATGTTTTTAAAAACCAATGGGTCAATGAAGATATGAAAGCTGAATAGAAAAAAAAAATACCTTGAGAGAAAAGAAAATGAAAGCAAAAACACACAAAATTTATGGGACACACCAAAAGCTGTGCTAAGAGGGGAGTTTATAGTGATAGCATCCTTACTCAATAAAGAACAATCACAAATGAAAAATTAAACCACCGGCTGAATGAACTTGTAAAGGAAGAACAAAAAAGCCCAAAAGGAAGCAGCAGGAAGGAAATCATAAATATTGTGGAGGAAATAAATAAAATGGAGTTTACAAAGAACATAGGAAAAAATCAACCAATCCAAAAAATGGTTTTTTGAAAAAGTGAGATAAATGGACAACCTTCTGGCCAAACTCAAAAAGAACAAATGAGAGAGAGCACAAAGTAGCAAAATAAGAAAGGAGAATGAAGAAATTACAACAATAAAATAGATATACAGAATATCATTTGAGAATATTATGAAATAATCCATGGAACCAAACTGGATAACCTAGTGAAGATGGACAAGTTTCTGGAAACATACAGTCCACCAACAGTGATTCAAGAAGAAACTGACCCCATGAACAAACAGATCACTAGAAATGAAATAAATATAGCAATATAAAACCTCCCTACAAATAACAGTCCAGGACTGGATGGCTTCACTGCAGAATTCTACCAAACATACAAAGAAGAATTCATACCAGTCCTTCTCAAATGCTTCCAGAAGTATGAAAAGGAGGGAATACACTCAAAGTAATTCTATGAAGCCAGAATCACCCTGATACCAAAAACAGGCAAAGACACTACCAGAAAAGAGAATTATAGGCCAATATCACTAATGAGCTTGATGTTAAAATCCTCACCAAAATACTAGCAAATAGAATCCAACAACACATATAAAAGATTATACATCCTAACCAAATAGGGTTCATCCCAGGGACACAGGGGTGGTTCAACATATGCACATAAATTAATGCAATATATCACATCAACAAGAGAAACGGCCAAAACCACATGATCATCTCAATAGATGCAGGAAAAACATCTGATAAAACTCAGCACCTATGTATGATAAAAATGCTCACCAAAGTGGGCATAGAGGAAACATATCTCAACATCATTAAAAGCTATATATAACAAATCTACAGCTGGCATAAGCACTCAACTGTGAGAAACTCAAAATGTTCCCACTAAAATATGGTACAAGACAAGGTTGCACACTATCACCACTCCTACTGAACAAAATATTCGAAGTGCTAGCCACAGCAATCAAAGTAGAGAGAGGAGGAAAAGGGATCCAAATTGGAAAGGAAGAGGTAAAAGTCTCACTATACGCAGATGACATGTTACTATATATAGAAAACCCTACAAGATCCATATAAAAACAACTACAGCTGATCAAAGAATTCAGCAAGGTAGCAGGTTACATGATTAAGGTTCAGAAATCAGTGGCATTTCTTCACGCTACCGATTCAGATAATATTATACAGCTACAGTCAACATGACAGCACTGTATTGGTACTAAAAGAGACATATAGGCCAATGGAACAGAATAGAGAGCCCAGAAATGAACCCACAAAATTTTGGTCAATTAATCTTCGACAGAGGAGGCAAGAGTATACAATGGAATAGAGACAGTCTCTTCAGCAAATGGTGTTGTGAACACTGGACAGCAGCATGTTAATCAATGAAGCTAGAACACTCCCTTACACTAGACACAAAAATAAACTCAGAATGGATCAAAGACTTAAACATAAGAAAAGATACAATAAACCTCCAAGAGGAAAATAAAGGCAAAATATTATCTGACATTCATCTCGAAACTTTTCTCGTAGAAGAAATGAATGCAGTAAGAAACAAATGTTACCTAAAGAAACTTGCAAGCCTCTACACAGTAAGCAAAACACAAGTAAAACAAAAAGACAGCCTTAGGAATGGGAAAAAAATTTTGCAAATGAAACTGAGAAAGGCTTGATCTCCAGAATATATTAGCAGCTCATCCAACTGAATAAGAAAAAACAAACAACCCATTCCAAAAATGGGCAGAAGACCTAAACAAGCAACTCTCTAAGGAAGACATACACTTGATCAACAGGCACATCAAAAAATGCTCAATATCACTGATTATCAGAGAAATGCAAATCAAAACTACAATGAGATATCAACTCATACCAGTCAGAATGGCCATCATTCAAAAATCCTCAAATGACAAATACTGGATAGGCTGTGGAGAATACGGAACCCTTCTACACTGCTGACTGGAATGCAGTTTGGTGCAGCCACTCTGGAAAACAGGATGGAGATCCCTCAAAAGCCTAGGAATAGACTTATCATATGACCCACGAATACCACTCCTGGTCATGAATCCAGAAGAAACAAAACTTCAGGAAGATACCTGCACCCCAAAGTACATAGGCAGCACTATTTAAATAGCCAATACATGGAAAAAGCCTAAATGTTCATCGACAGATAACTGGTTAAAAAAAGGAAGTATATTTATACAATGGAATACTACTCAGCCATATAAACCAACAGCATAACATCATTTTCAGTGAAAAGGATGTTCCCGGAGAATGTCATTCTAATTGAAGTAAGCCAGAAAAGAAAGAAAAATACCATATGAGATCACTCATATTTGAAATCTAAGAACAAAATGAAATGAAACAGAACAAGCATAAATACAAAACAGAAATAGACTCACAGATATAGAATGCAAAGTTTTGGGTGACAAGGGTGCGGGAGTTGGGAAGAGATAGACTGGGATGCCAAAATTGTAGAATAGATAAGCAAGATTTTACTGTATAGCACACGGAAATATATAAAAGATCTTATGGCAGCTCACGTAGAAAAAGATGTGACAACAAATATATATATGTTCATTGTATGTGAAAAAGTTTGCTCTACATTGGAATTTGAGGCAACTTTGTAAAATGATTGTAAATCAATAAAAAAGTTAATGGAAGGAAAAACATGATCCTAAATATTACAGGCATAAATAAAATTAGAGAGAAAAACAGTATGCAAAACAGTAATTACACCAAAGATTTTTTCGTTTGTTTTCTTTTTTAAGATAGGCAAAATCAAAAATCCTCTTGCCAGGTGCATAATGAAGAAAAGAGAGATGCTCCAAAGCAATAAACTATGAAATGAAAGAAGAGAAATAACAATTGTTACCTCAGATATATAAAAAGGGATCATTTTGTGAACAGTTTCATGCCAATAAACTGGACAAATTAGAAGATATAGACACATGTGTAGAAAGAGACAGAGATAAGGAGAAACAAATAATTTGAACAAACTGATTAGTAGAAGAAAGATAGAATCTGCATTTAAATAAATTCGTTAAATACAAGTGCAGATTAAAAGCTCGTCTGGAGAACTGAACAAAAATACAGAGCAGAACATATAATCTTCAAACTACTCAAAAATAGTGAAGATGAGGGATTCTCCCAAATTAATTCTATGAATCTTTCATCACCCTGGTAGCAAAGCCAACAAACAAAGTATGGGCAAAGAGAAATTCAAGCCAATATCTTTGATTGATATAGATGCAAAAATTCTACAAAATATTGTTAGCAAATTAAATCCAACAATATATAAATGAATCATAAACCATGATAAAATTGGTTTCACTGCAGTGTCACAAAGGAGGGTCAACATATACAAATCAATCAGTTTGATACAACATATTAAAAAAAAGTAAAAGGAAAAACAAATTGGTCATCCCAATAAACCCATAAAATCATTTCACAAAATTCAACATTCATTCATTAAAACAACAACAACAACAACAACAGCAACAACAGTAGAAACTTCTTACCAAAGAAGGATACAGGAAACATATCTCAACATAACTAAAGTCACTTATTACAGACTCACAGACAACATAATATGCAAAGGTGAAAATCTGAAAACCAAGTTAAGGAATAAGACAAGGATGCCCACTCTCACCATTTCTATTAAACACAGTATGGGAAGTCCTAGCAACAGCAATCGGAAAAGAAAAAAGTTATTCAAGTTTAGATGAAAGAAGTAAAAGTGTTATTATTTCAGATGACATGATAATCTATATAGAGAATCCTAAAATTTCTCCACACATAAGCAACTAAAACTAATAAATACATTTAGCAAAGTAGGATGATTCATGAATAATATACAAATACTGTCACATTTCTTTACACTAACAATGAAATATTCCATAATTAAAAAAATCCATATGAAATCACATCAAAAAATGAAAAATCTATGAATAAACCAATATAATAAAATGTATAAGACAGTGATAAAAAATTTGAAGATGATGCAAACAAATGGAAAGAAATTTCATGGTCTTAGTTTAGAGGATTTAACATTGTTAAAATATACATACATACAAAAGATGTCTAAAGATATAAAGTGATTCAGATAGAACTAGGTGATATTTTCCACAAAAATAAAAACAGTCGTAAGATTTGTATGGAACTGCAGAGGAACCAAAACTGCAAAAGAAACATTGAGGAAAAAGAGCAAAGTTGGAGGCATAACCCTCCCAGATCTCAGAATATATAACAGAAATACAGTAATCAAAACAGCACAATACTGGAAAACAAACAAACATCTATATCACTGGAAGAGAACACAGAGGCAGAAATAAAACATCACACCTATCGTCAATTAAACTATGAAAAAGGAAACAAAAATATACAATGCCTAAAAGACAGTCTTCAGCAAGTGATGTTGAGAAAGCTAGACAGCTACATGGAAATCAATGAAATTAGAACACTCCCTCAAACTTTACAAAAATAAACTTAAAAAGTTTTAAAGATCTGAATCTAATACATGACAGAATAAAACTCCTAGAAGCTAACATATGCAAAACAAGACATAAATTGTAGCAAAATTTTCTTATGTCACTCTCCCAAGCTGAAAATTATGAAAGCAAAATAAACAAATAGGTCCTAATTAAACTTAAAATCTTCTACACAGCAAAATAAACAAAATGAAAAGAAAAACTTCCAAATGGGAGAAAATATTTGGAAACAATGCAATCAACAAGAGGCTAATTTCAAAGATACACAAATATTTCATACAGCTCCATTTCAAAAATTTACAAACAACTCAGCCAGAAAATTAGCAGAAGACAATTCTCTAAAGAAGACACACAGATGACAAACAGGAACATAAAAACATGCTCACATTACTAATCATTATATAAGAGCAAGAAAACATAAATTAATGTATTTCCTCACAGTAATGAGAAGGGCTTTCATCAAAATGTCTACAAATAATGAAGGCTGGGGAGGTTGTGGAGAAAAAGGTCCTCTCCTATGCTGTTGGTGGGAATGAAATTTGCTGCAACCACTTTGGAAATAGTATGGAAGTTCTTTAAAAAATAAAAATAAACCGATCGTAAGACCCAGCAATCCCACACCTGGGTATATAAAAGATACAAAACCAGAAGACAAAGAAACTAGTTTGAAACGTAAGAAGTACTGTCAGACATTGGACTTAATTGGATTCTACATATGTCTCCTCTGACAAGGGAAGCAGAAGCAAAACTAAAGAAATATGATTGTATCACTCTAAACAGATTTACACTGCAGAAGAAATGATCAATAAAATGAAGTCAACCAACAAAATGGGAGAATATTGTTGCAATTGATATTTTCCAATCAAGTGTTAATATCCAAAATATATGGCAAACTCATACCCCACAACAACACAAAAAAGACCAAACAATCCAATTTTAAAAAGTCCATAGGAACTGAATAGATAGATCGGACTCAATTTTCCCTAGAAAACAGAGTTGGCTAAATGATGCATGAGAATATGTTCAGAGTTATAAATTATTAGGAAAGTAATAAACCAAAAATGAGGCAAGACCTCACAGTAGTCAGAAGGCTCTCATCAAAAAGAAAAGAAATATTTGTTGGTGGAGTAAAAGGAACACCATGGACAGTGTTGATAGGAATGCAAAATATTGATTCCATTTTATATATACATCAAATTTTCTTCATCCACTTTTCTGTCAAGGGATGTTGGGTTTGTAGGCCCCTGTCTGAAGGCTCTAAAGAAGAAGCCCAAGGGCTGAACTGATAAATAAGCTGTTAGGAATGTCACATATCCATGCTGGATAAGAAATCGCCTACTCAATGTATCCAGCATGGTTGGCTGGATAGCAAATGATGGGTAAGATCCTCAGAGGAGGACAACCTAAGAAAGGCACTGCAGGCTGGATAAGAGATGGCCTATTTAATGAAGTTTCATGATGAACTTTAAAACAATCCTTGATCATTTAACATCCTGTGCTTATTGCAGGAGCATGGGGACAAAAATAGCTTAAGATTATTAAGATTGTTATAACTTAGATGTGAGAATTTGTGCATGTCCTACATAAAACCTTTAAGAATCAATAAACAGAGAACTGCTTCGCTTCTCTCCACACAGTGTTTTTGTGTATATGATATCGTGCCACTGACATGGTTATTTAACTTTGGGAGTATCATAAAATGATGTTGCATTATACACAAGGCTCTTTCTGCACCTATTGAGTAGATTATGTAATTTTTATTTCTCATTGTATTAGTGTGGCATGTCACATTTATTGATTTGATGATTTTGAAGTATCTTTAAACCCAGGGAGAAATCGCTTTACTCATGGTGTATGATAGTTTAAATGTGTTGTTGAATTCATTTTGCTTGTGTTTTGTTGAGAATGTTGGCACATAAGTTCATCAGGGATATTATTCTATAATTTGCATATAATGTCCTTACTAGCTTTGTTTTGCAAATAAATCTGGCATCATAATTCCAGTTTGGAATCTTTCACCCATTTAAATTCTTGGGAGATTTGGGGAAAAATTGGTGTAAAATTGTCTTCAAATGTAGGGCAGAATTCACCAGAAAAGTCATCTTGTAAATAATTTCTGTTTTGGGAGGTTTGGATTACTGATTTACTCATAGAAACTTTTGCTCTATAACTTTTTAATTTCTTCTTGATTCAGTATTGGAAGACATATATTTCTGGGAATTTTCTTTTGTTTTAGGTCATTCAACTTTTTGGCTAGTGGTAATTTCTTATGATTCTATGTATCTCTGTAACATCAGTGGTAATATCTTCTCTTTTATTTCTAACTCTATTTGAGTCTTTATTTTCTTAGCCAAACTAAACGTTTGTCCACTTTATGTTTAAAAGAAACAGACTTAACTTGTTTTTTATCATTTCCATTGTTTCTCTTATTATTTGCCTTACTCTGATTCATTCAATTTTATTCCTTATTCTTTCTTTTTTCTCATAGACTCTTGAGGTTTAAATTTAAGTAGTGTGAATATTTATATTTCTTTTATTATTAAATATTATTTATTATTTATTATTTATTTATTATTTATTTATTTATTACATTTACTTATTTACTTATTTATTATGTGTTCATTTATTTACCATTGAAGAACTGCCATTTACAATGTGTCAATCTGTGTTGTATAGCACAGCGTCCCAGTTCATGCATATATTTGTGTTCCTATTAAATATTACTTCATGATATTTAACATACTGCCCTGTGTCATGTAAAAGAAATTATGATAAAATCTAATTTTATATATATTGGATAACATTTATAAACCTACAGCTCCCAAATATATCCTCTCCCAGACCCTTTCTGCAGAAACCATTAGAGTATTTACTAGATCTGCGAGTGTGTTTCATTTTTGTATATGAAATCATAGTGCCCTCATCCAACATTTTTTTAAGGTCCCTTATATGTCATGTCATGTGTTCTTTTTCTTTCTCTTTCTGGCTTACTTCAATGAGAATGACAGTTTTTGTGGACACCCATTTTGCTGCACATGGCATTGTTTTATCATTTTTTATGGCAGAGTATTATTCCATTGTGTAAATATGCCACAACTCCTGTATCTTGTCATCTGTTGATGGACAATTAGGTTGCTTCCATGTCGTGGGTGTTGTATATAGCACTACTATGAACATTGGGGTGCAGGTTTCTTTTTGAATTAGGGTTCTCTTTGATATATACCCAGAAGTGAAATTGCTAGATTGTATGTTAAGTCTATTTTCAGTATTTTGAGGAATCCCCATCCTATTTTCCACAATGATTGCATGAAAATATATTCTTACGAACAGTTTAGGATGGTTCCTTTTCTCCACAGCTTCCCCAGCATTGATTGTTTGTGGACTTTTGAATGATGGCCATTCTAAATATTGTGAGTTGATACTTCATTACAGTTTTGATTTGCATTTCCCTGATAATTAATGATAGTGAGCATTTTATTTCATATATCTATTTTGCATTTGTATGTCTTTTTTGGAGAGTTGCTTATTTTAGGTTTCTGCCCATTTTCAGATTGGGTTTCTTCTTCTTTTTTTTTTTTATTAGGTTGTATGAACTCTTTATATTTTGGAAATAAAGCCTTTGCCAGTTGCATCACTTCTAAATATTTTCTTACATCCTTTAGCTTGTCATTTTTCTTCGTTTATGGCTCCCTCTGCTGTGCAAAAGCTGCTAAGTTTAATTAGGTCCAATTTATTAATTTTGCTCTTATATCCATTACCTGGGTAGGCTGTTCTAGGAGATCATTGATGAGATTTATCTCAGAGTGCTTTTCCTATGTTTTCTTCTAGGAGATTTACTGTCTCTTCCCTTACACATAAGTGTTCAAACCATTTTGAGTTTATTCTTGTGTATGGAGTGAAAGAGTGCTCTAATTTCTTTGCTTTGCAGGCTGCTATCCAGTTTTCCAAACACCAGTTGGTGAAGAGATGGTCTTTTCTGTGTCATATTCTTGGCTAATTTTCAAAGATTATTTGAACATAGGTCTGTACATTTATTCCTAGGCTCTCTATTCTATTCCATTGGTCCATATGCCTGTTTCTATTCCATTATCATGTCATTTTTATTGTTGTAGCTCTGCAATTGTGTTTGGAAACCAGGCTATTTATACCTCCAGCCTCATTCTTTTTCTTCAATGTTGATTAGGAAATTATGAATCTTTTCTGATTGTATATAAATTTTAAGATCATTTGTTCCAGTCCTAAAAAGAAATGTTTTTCATAATTTGATAGGAACTCACATTAGTTCTGTGGATTGCCTTGGGCAGTATGGCCATTTTAACAATATTGTCTCTTCCTTTATAAGAACACTGGGTATCTTTTCAATTCTTCAAATCTTTTTTAATTTCCTCAATCAATGTTTTCTAGTTCTCCATGTATAAGTCATTCACCTACTTGGTCAGATTTATTCCTAAGCATTTTATACTTTTGGGTGCAGTTGTAAAAGCGGTTGTTTCTCTACTTTGTTTTCTTGTTGATTCACTGGTAGTGTAAAGAAATGCAATTGATTTTTGTACATTATTCTGGCTAACTTGCACAGTTCCTTTTATAGTCTAAGTATATTTTTGTGAGGCTTTTACATTTTCATATGTATAGTGTCATGTGTGCATACCTTGACAATTTTACGTCTTTTTTTCCAGTCTGAATACTTTTATTTCTTTTTCTTACCTGATCATTGTTGATAGGAATTCCAAGACCATATTGAATAGAAATTGTGAGAATGGGCAACCTTGTCTTGTCTCAGATTTTTGTGGGAAGTGTTTCAATTTTCACCCCTGAGTAGTTTGCTTGCTATATGTTTGTCTTAAATTGCTTTCATTATGTTGAGATATGGTCCCTCTATGCCCAATGGGATAAGAATTTTTATTGCAAATAGGTGTTAAATTTTATCAAATGCTTTTTCTGCATCTACTGAGATGATCATGTGGTTTTTGTCCTCTCTTTTGTTGATATGGTGTATCAAAATTGATTGATTTGCATATGTTAAACCATCCTTGTGTTCCTGGGATGAACTTAACTTGATCATAGTGTATGATCTTTTTTTACATGCTGTTGGATTCTGTTTGTTAATAATTTCTTAAGGACTTTTACATCTTAGTTTCTCAATGATATTGGCCTAAAATTTTCTTTTAGGGTAGTGTCTTTGGTTTTGTTATCAGGTTGATATTGGCCTTATGGTGTGAGTTTGGGAGTACTCTCTCCATATCAATCTTTTGGAAGAGTTTGAGGAAGACTGGTATGGATTTTTCTTTGTATGTTTGGTCAGATTCCCCAGGGAAGCCATTTGGTTCTGAATTTTTGCTTGCAGAGATTTTTTTTATTTCTTTGATAATCCTATTCCATTTCTGGTGATCTGTCTGTTCAAATGGTCACTTTCTTCTTGATGCAGTATTGGTGGGCTGAATGTTTCCAGAAACTTCTCCATTTCTTCTAGGTTATCCAGTTAGTTTCCATACAGTTGTTCACGGTATTCCCTTATGAAATTTTGCAAATTTGTTTTACTCTTTTTAGATTCTCCATTTTCATTTAATATATTTCTTGTGTTCTCTGTCTTTTCTTGTTGGTGAGCCTGTCCAGAGTTTTGTTAACTGTGTGTACTATTTCAAAAATAAGTTTGATTTTTTTTTTCTCTTTTATAAACACTATATGAATTATTTTATCCTTGATCATTATTATTTCCCTCATTCTGCTGACTTTTGGTTTGTTTGCTCTTCTTTTCAAGATTATTTTACATACAACGTTAGATTATTTATTTGAAATTGCTCTTCTTCTTGGAGGAGGGTCTTGTCACTCTGAACTTCCCTCTTAAGCCTGCTTTAAGTGTATTCCATAGACTTTGTGTAGTGGTTTTGTGATTTTTCTCAAGATATTTTTTAATTCTTCTTTAACTTCATCACCCCCTTACTTGTTTTAGTATCATGTTGTTTAATCTACATGGTGTCATTTTTTTCTCCCTGGTTTTTCTGTGATTTATTTCTAGTTTCATGGTATTATATTCAGAAAATTTGCTTGAAATAATTTTTATCTTCTTAAATTTTTTGAGGGTTCTTCTCTGCCTGAGTACATAATCTTTCCTTGAAATTGTTCCATGTGCACTGGGAAAGAATGTGTATTCTGTTTTGGGGAGATGTAGTGTTTTGAAAATATCAACCAAGTCCAATTATTTTATTGTATCTTTTAGTATCTTTGTTCCCTTATTAATTTTCTGTCTGAAACACAAGTCCAGTGATGCTATGGGGTGTTATAGTTTCCTACTATGATTGTGTTCCCATCAATTACTCCCTTTTTATCAATTAGTGTTTGCTTTATGTATTTAGGTGCTCCAATATTGAGTGCATATATCTTAATGAGTATAAAGTCCTCATTTTTTATTGCTCCTTTAATCAATATATGATGTCCTTGTTAATCATTCTCTATGGCCTTTGTTATAAATCTATTTTGTGTGAAATCTGTACTACTAGTCCTGTCTTCTTGTCATGTCCATTTGCATGGAATATATTTTTCCATCCACTGACATTCAATTGATATGTGTTCCTCTCCCTAGAGTGGGTCTCTTCTATGATTCTTAACATAGGGTCTTGTTATATTATCCCTTCTAACAATATATGTCTTTTGATTGAAGCACTTATTCTATTAACATTTGTGATAATTATTTTTAGATGAGTGTTTATTTCAATTTTGAACCTCATTTTCCAGTTGATTTGGTATTTCCTTTTTGTTCATTTCTTTTTCTTTTTGTAGCTTGATAATTTTCTTTTATTATCTTCGTTTCTTTTTGGTTTTGTGAGTTCATTGTAAGCTTATGACTTATGGTTGCCATTTTTGTATGTATATGGACACATTACTATATCTTTTTATTTTAACTGATACTAATACAAACTCTAACCCATTCTACAGAGAACAGAAACAAGAAGAAAATACTCTGTAGTATCCTGTTTCTCTCTCTGACCCTTAAAAATTTTGATGTCCTGTTTTACAATGTCATGTTTATTCTGTTGTATGTCATTGTAGTTATTGCCTTTCTAATTATGCCTTTCTCCTTTATATAGCGTCCTGCTTCTTTTGTATTTAGAGTCTTTCATTATTTTCTTTCATTATTTTCTTTCTGTTGCTATGTTCTTTTAATATTTGCTTGTGTGGAAGTTATTTATCTCTCTTTCTATTCCAAGGGATGGCCTTGCTTGATATAGTATCTTAAATTACAGCTTCCTTTCATTCAGGACTTTGAATATGTCTTGCCACTGCCTTCTGACTGCTGTATTTGTGTAAGAAACATGTTTCAAATTTTATGTATATAATTATATATATATGTAAAGAATACCTAGAAATGAAGTTAACAAATAAGGTGAAAACCTATACATTAAAAAAATACAAAACATTGATGAAGGAAATTAAAACTGATCCAAAGAAGTGAAAAGATCTCTTATGTAATGATGTGAAACACTAAGATTAAAACAACCATACTACCCAAAGCAATGTAAATTTACTGTGATTCATATCAAAACACCCATGAGCATTTTCAATTAAATAGAACAAATATTTTCAAAATTTATTTGTAACCACAATGATCATGAGTTGCCAATGTAATTTTAAAAAATTATTATGTCTAATAGTGTAAGGTTCTCTGATCTTAAACAGTACTACAAAGCTTTAGTAATTAAAACAACATGATACTGGCTCAAAATCAGACACCAATGAATAGAAGAGAATTGAGTAAGCACATATAATCCCTAACACCTATGATCAATTAACCCATGAAAAAGGAAGCAAGAGTATAAAATGTTGAAAAGACTTTCTCCTCAATAAACAGTGCTGGAAATATTGATAATGTAAAAGATAGATTAGGATATCTCCTTACGTTGCAAACAATCCATGAGCACAGAATATCTTTCTATTTATTTTGTTTACTTTTTTTCTAGCACCTGTTACTAATAGATTAATGATTAGCTTTTTTATTTCACTTATTAAATTTATTCCTATTTTATCCTTTATGATATAATTGTACACACAATTGTTTTCCTAATTTCTCTTTCTGATAATGTGTTGTTAGTATATAAAAGTGCAACTGATTTTTGTATATAGATTTTGTATTCTGCAAGTTTAATACATTTGTTCATTATTCCTAACAGTCACTTGAGAAGTCTATGGAGTTTTCTATCTCTGGGAAGTTATGTCATCTGTAAAAGTTTTACTGCTTTTTTATAAGTTGGATGCCTTTTATGTGATTTTCTTGACTAGTTGTTCTGTCTAGGACTTGCAGTAGTGTATTTTAGGACTTGTTAGAATGAGCTACTTTTTCTTATTACTGTTCCAGTGGAAAATGTTCCTGTATGTTAACATTGAGCTTGATGTTAGTCATGGTTTTTTTCATATATGGCTTTTATTATGTTTAGTTACATTCTACCTAGAGGGAATTTGTTAAGAATTTTTTCATATAAAATTTAAGTTCTGTCAATAATTTTCCTACATCTATTGAGATTATTATTTTTGTATTCTTTTTTTAAGGGATGGTATCACATTTATTGATTAGCATATGTTAAATAAAACTTATTAATCAGGACTGAAACCCACTTAACTATAGCTTATAATACTTATACTATGCCAAGAATTCAGGTTTCTAATATTTATTTAGAATAGAATATACATATACTGAAGGAAAAAATTACATTGTAGCTTAAGTGTGCATTTATTTATTTAAAAATTTTATGTCTCATTTTGAATTTGCCTTATGTTTAATGGAATTTATTTCTAAATAAAGAATATAAACTTTGGTAGAACTGGATTTACTACAGTTTACTGATAGAGAACATTGCTATTATTTTAAATTAGAGCACAAAATACTTGCCTAAAATGCCATATTATACTAACAATTCCAACTGTTTCAGGACTGAGAAACAAATTGCTTCCTTAAAAGTATTTAGCTTGTCTTTTCCACACCAAACTTCATTTACTGTTATTTGTTTGTTTGTTTGTTTGCCCCTTAATGGAGGCACTGTGTATGGAACCGAGGATCTTGTGCATAAGTTTATTTATCATTTTGGAACGCTTAACAGGAGCCACAAGAGTATGGATTATAAAGATGACTAGAAAATTTATTCCTTGTAGGGAGTGAAAAACCTCTGAATGAAAGAATGGCAAAAATAAACATTTAAAGTATACAAAAAGATTTTCTCTTTTGTAATTTTAAACTAGAATATTAAATTACATTTGTTTTACTTTGAATGCTGATTTACAATTTAAAAAATTCCCCCTTTGGGATTTTTTTAAATTTCATTGATTATTTTAATCTAATTTCATTTCATAAATATTTACCATTTATTTATAAAAATACCAAATAAACTGATATTTATTCTGCTCATTTTTTGAATATAGAGCTACTTAATGTAAAGCACACAGATAAATAACTACTTCCATATCGAAATCAAATTATGTTTCATTTTACTTACAAATGATAATGAATAGTTATACCTATATTGTACAGGTTTTACACAAATATCAATTTAAATTCCAAAATTTTAAAATTCGTTTATTTATTTAGTGCATTATTTCTGCTGTTTTCACCAATCTGGTATAAATTTGTGTACAAAAGGAAGGAGATTGATTTCATTTCATAGACCCCAAATTTAATTTATTTAAAAAGATGTTGTGGGAATAATATTTGCAGATCACACTGCAAAAATAAACATCCTACATGTTTCATTTTAACTGGATGAATGAGAACTAAACACTGGCTGAATGTTACACTTGGGTTGCTAGGAGACCAGTCATTTTGTGATCTCACAGCTACTCAGGATGAGAACGACTGTGATGGCCTAGCAGTTTATGTGTGCAGGCCTGCCAAAGCAGCATTTGGAGTTGCAGTGCTCAAAATCATGCAGATTAGAAAAGGAGCTCTGAAAAAGTTATTTCTGATGGCACAAGTTTCCTCATAAACTCAAGATGTGCCTCCTAAAGATGGACCAACTGATTCACGAAATTGCAGTAGATCTCTATTTTGTGATCAAACATTCTCTGGGGACTTGACATGAGGTCTATGATTGAAGAAAATGCTTTTCAGACTTTGTGTGAAGAATCCTTGATAAAATGACCATGTTACACACATTGTGTTTCTGAGCCAGCTGCAGATAATGATTTTCGTTCTCTGACATTTCCAAGAAAACTCTGGAAAATGGTTGGGAGTGACCAATTTCAATCCATCTGGTGGAATGATAATGGAACTTCCATAGTGATCGATGAAGATGTCTTTAAGAAGGATGTTTTATAAAGAAAGGCCCCTTTCAGAATATTTGAAACTGGAAGTATGAAAAGTTTAGTTAGACAGCTTAACCTTTACAGGTTTTAGTAAAGTGCGGCAGAAAGTTCAAAGATCTGCTTGTCTAGCTGACTTTCTGGCAGAAGAAAAAGGAGTCTCTGTTTTAAGCAAGGTATTCAGAAATTTTGGTCACCACTTCATAACTTATATATAAAATTTTATTTTGTACAGTAATCTATGGTAATATAAATTTAAAGCTAGATTTTGAAAATTGTATAAAACTACTAAGGCTAAATTCTTTATATTTTCTAAAAAATGAGGACAGTGCATTAAGTATTCAAGATTATGAGAAGCTTTGCTAGCAACTATGAATCTTATCAGAAATCTAAATAAAGGTATTAAAGCTGCTTTTAAAAAGGGGCATTCACCAGTTACTGCAAATGATAAGGTTTTAAAATTGATGACTATATTATTTAAATGTGTATTTTCCAAATAAGGAATTTCAAAAAATAGTCAGTAATGTTCATATTTTGATGATATTATATTAGTATAGTAAGTGTGAAATCTGAGGTTTTTAGATTATGCTTATTGTAGTCTTGTATTTTGGCTTAAAGTAATACTAAAATATTTCTACTTTGTTTGTAGCTGCAGGTCTATCATAATCCGAATTTTAAATGAGGCTGTCCCCAGCTTTTAGTGAGAATAAAAAGAAGAGTTGGGATTAAAAATGCTTCTCTGGTATCTTCATTGGCTCAAGATTTCAGCAAGAAGCACTTTAAAGCAGGGGGTAATGTGGATGATCATAATTCTGGTTTTGTGGCTGACACTAGAGGAGAAAGTGCATTTTTACCTTCTGCAAATTTAAACATGCCTCTAAAAAGAAAGCCCTCTACTAGCCACATAATTGGTGATACAAGAACCCCGATGAGAGGTGATATTTCTCCTGCATCATCAATGTCAGTTAGACCACCAGAAAAAATTGCAGTGGATAAATGTGCTATTTTAAATCAGTTGACCACTTTCCAGGTGCACTCAGAAAGCAAATACACTGAAGCAAATGGCCATGTTGTGAATTTCATTACAAATACAACCTCTACATTCTCAGTACAGCACCTTATCTCCCATACAGAGCAATTATCTTGGACTGATGGTGGAGCCTTCTACTTTTCCAAATAGATATCATGACATATCAGCAAATGAAGGTCCTTTTCCTAAACTTCAATGAGACAGCAACCCACAGTTTCCAGTGCCAGTGATAGCTGATACATCAGCTACCTCTCTTTCACGGCCAACTCATCAGCCAACTGCAGTATATGAACGTCATCCTAATTACAACTGATCTACCAGAGGACTACCAGACAAGGCAGGATAACAGATTAAAATTGATTTTGGAAAATGTCAACGAATATCTGCAAATTTCTTATTTAAACAATAAACATACAAGTGTACCTGTATCTTCCTTATTTTTTAAATACATTTAAGAGTAAAATGGGAGAGAATAGTTAACATTAAATAAAAAGATATATTTGATTGATATGATCATTTGATGGAAAATTATGGGAGTAAATTTGAATAATTTCTTGTAAGGAAGGAGAGAAAATGGAAGAATTTTGGAAAAGACTAAAATATGTAGAGAGGAAAATGTACTAAGTGGCTTCTGGTTCATCCTGGAAAGTATTAAATGTTTTAAGTTAGATTAGGTTAGAACAGGAGATAAATTCAGAAAACGGCCCAGGGATCATGGTCTCTATTTTGTCATCCCTGAAATCATAAAGGGCACATGATGTAGTCTCAGATGGCACATTAAACATGTGGTAGAATTTCAGAAGTAATTTTATTTATAGTCTTATTTGTGCTGTTCTCAAAGCATTCCAATTGGTGCATTCATTTCCTCCCCTCAAGAGTCTACACTATATTATCTGGTGAATACTTTATGTTGCTTTTATGTTGCAGCCAAGGCAAGCTTATGTCCTCAGGGTGGCACTTAAAGCCTTTCCAACTCTAAGCCCACAAACTCAACATAGTTTAGTCATTTTTTATACATCTGGCATCTGACTACCTTGGCATAACTTTATGTTTCAGTGTATCTGGAGATACATCCAGGCAAATGCTTGTCAACCATGTTAACTCCAAACTCACATCTTTTGCTCCAGCTCACCCTTGAACTTATGATGTCCTCCTTTTACCTACTTAGACTTTCCCAGTCTTAGCACAGAAACCACCTCCTCTAGATATTTTCTGTCTATCCCCCTTTCCCCAGCACATTAAGCACAGCACATGCCACAGGATGCATTTTAGTATTTAGTGAATGAAAAATAAGTGTTGACTTTAAGCAAAATCTACTTTCTGAAACAACAAAACTCATGGTTTTCAAACTATTTCGTTATGATCTTTACTCTTCACCACAAGCTAGCTCTTTCCATAGCCCAAGTACTAGTCTCTCCAGACAGTATGTGGAGGTAGGTACAGGAGAGAAAGTATTATTTTCTTCTTAATTCATGCCTCCAGGAGCCTGAAGCATTCCATTCTCATTTACTGGATATTTTGCTGTCTCTTCCTCACACACCAACCCCAAAATAACTGATTCTCATCCCCATACCAATAACTATATTGTCTTCTAATTAATTTACTTCTTTGAATCAGAGTTTTGTCCAGAAGGGACATTGCCATCGCAAACATTTAAAGTAGGTTTATACACCCCACATAAATTGTGCCCCTTCTAACTTTCACACAGGAATTTCTAAGAGGTACTAGCCCCTTACTTGGGGTGGTCGTATTCAGTAACAAAATTGCATTCTAAAATGTGTGGACTAGAAGGAGTTGAGGGTGGTAGATTTAAAATTTGTCCAAATGCAAGAATACAAATTTCTGCAGATATTGGAAATATAAAATATTCATGGAAGACTTTGTCTATTTCCCATTAATTTAAAATAAAATGTGAAGCGTTTTCAGAATGTGAAATGCCCTGAAATGCTGGAAAAATTGTAGGCAAGTACAGGGAACCTAAGGCTTCTGCTCACAATCATGCAGCCAGTGTCAGCTAATAAGAATGGAATGGCAATACTGAGTCCTGAAAATGTGTCACCAGTTGTGAAGAAAGCCTTTTATAATCTGGAGAATGGGCAAATGGACCAAGGTAAGCTCTAGCCACATCCCACCAATATGACCTTTACCAAGAGAAGAAAAGAGCCCACTTGCAGCAGGAGAACTTTGTATGGAAAGCAGTGGTTGCTCCTACAACAGAAACATGAAGATTTTAAGTTTTCCAGCTCAACTCTGATGGTAGATTTGTTGTTGTTTACATTAACAGTCTGGGGTTCAGATGGGCTGGTTAAGCAGCTACTTTCCAGCTCTCTTATCAGACAGTTTGTCTTACCATGATCATCTTAACAAGGTTCTATATTGATAAGTCAAAAGCTACAGTTTATTTTCAAAATTAGAATTCCTAAACAAGATTATTGTTTGTTTGTCCATCTGTAGTTATCTACCTGGGAATTCTAGACTATTGGCAAAAGTACAAAAGTTGGCTGGTGCTTTGAAAAGTATTCCCTATGCTCTGCCCACTGAATTCTTCCCACTAAATACTGCAAATCTCTCTACCACTGTTTGTGTGTGTGTGAAGATGGATTGTTAAGCAGTAAGTAAGATTGTGTTAGTTGATTCATCAGTGAGTTATTCTTCCCCATCTGGCAGAATCTCTGTGAATTAAGAGTTTCATTGAGCCACCAGATTTTCTTCAGATCAGGGAGAGGTAGATTATATTTCTCATAGTATACTAATTGTTACCTGTTCACTGAATCCGGAGTTGATGCTAGGGCCAAGTCACTGAATCTCTGAATTGGAGTAATGCATATACATACTCCAGTCCCCAAAGCCCAGCACAGGACTGTGTCTCCTTTAAACTTAAGCTTATGCCTAAGATTTCTTTTCTTTTAATTCTCATTGTTGACACAACTTATTTTGTCTTTGAATACACCTTGAATAATTTATAGAGAATGAACCACTGACTTATTCCCGTTCACCTAGATATTGCAATAACCTTTCTTTCCTTGGACTACCTGGAGTACAGTGAGCATAGTCATCATTTTGAAAGCAGTCCTCAGTCCTAATAATGCAGAACTTTTACACTTCTTTGCCCAGCACTTGAGCAAGAATGTTTGTTTTGGATCTCAGGGATTATCCTCACATCCCCTAATGCAACCAAGAGAAAACACCACATTGTTAACCAAAATGAAGTCTTTGTCTGTATTGCATTCCCATTGCCAGTTAAGAAGTGTAGGAGTTCTGAGATTTTACCATGCTGAGATTTATAGCAACTGAGCACGTTTCTTTCTTGTAGATGTTGTTGGGGAGATGACACCCTCTGCCAGAGACAGTGAACTTTATCACTCACAGCAAAAGAAGCCAGGGTTAACTTTTGCATCCATTCCGTATTCTCAGATGAATACACAGAGTGAAATTTTGATGCCTACAGAAGCAGTTGGCTGTTATCATGAAGATATTTTAAGACATGGGAAAACACTACTTTTATTAGTATCTTTATGTATTATTTATTAGAATCACTTATTTATTAGTATCTTTACCTAGGATAAATACATTATGACTCAAGTTTACATGCTGCAATAACAATCATGAGAAATGACATGGAAAAAACTGATCATTGTCTTTCCATTTTTCCTTCAACTTTTTTGAGATTTAATTGGCATAAATCATTGTGTAAGTTTAGGTGCACAGGAAAGTGATTTGATTTACATATATCATGAAATAAATATCCTAGCAACTTTAGGGAGAATTCATTATCTAATTTAGATACAATATTAAAGACATACAATTTGGTTTTTGGTTGTGATGAGAAAACTTATTGTCTACTCCCTTAAAAACATTCATATATAACATAGAGCAGTAGTAATTCTATTTATCATGTTACTATGTTGCCTCCCTAGCACACGATTATTTTATGGCTGGAGGCTTGTACCTTTTGAGTGCATTAATCTAATTCTCCTTTCCCAACTCCTGCCTCTGTTAACTACAAATCTGATTTTTTTCTATAATTATGTTTATTTGTTTTTGAAGTGTACTTTAATCTATAACACTATGTTAGTTTCCCTTACACAACGTACTCTTCGCTACATTTAATACATTTCAAACTGATCAGCAGAATAAATCTAGTTATGATATGTTGCTATTTAAAGATATTTCATAGTTATTTACTATTACCCATACAGTATATTTCTTGTCCCTGACTCATTTAATTTGCAACTGGAAAATTTTCTCTCTTAAGTTTCCTCAACAATTTCTTTTTCCTCACCCCATTTGCCTCCTTCTTTTGAACAACCTGTTCCTTTCTATATGTATAACTCCTTTTCTGTTTTGTTATGATCATTTGTTTTAAATTCCAAATGTGAGTAAAATCATTAACATTTGTCTTTCTCTGTCTGACGTATGTAACTTAGTATATTACCCTCTTAGTCTACCCATTTGTTGCAAATGAGAAGAACTTACTCTTTTTATAGCTGAGTAATAAGCCATTGTACTTTTATGTGTGTGTGTTTTTATATCTATCTATCTATCTGTATATATATCTATAAATATAGATAAATCTGTAGTTAATAGATGGGTAGATATATATACTATAAATGCACATCTTCTTTATGCATCATCTACTGATGAGCAATTAATTTTCTTCTATTTCCTGGCTATTTTAAATAATGCTGCAGAGAATATAGGTTTGAATTTATCTTTTCTGATTAGTGTTTATATCTGTTGGAATAAGTATCCAGATATGAAATTGTTGGATCACATTTCATTTTTAATTTTTAGATAAAATTCCATACTATTTTCCACAGTGGCAGCAGAAATTTACATTCACTCTAGCAGTGCATCAGGGTTCTTTTCCTTATATCCTCACCAACACTTATATTTGTTATATTTTTGATAATAGTCATTTTGACAGCACTGACATAAAATCCCTTTGTGTTTTGGACTTGCATTTTTCTGATGGTTAGTGATGATGCACGGTTTCATGTGCCTGTTGGTTATCTTTCCCCCATTGTATATTCATTTTTTTGTAATGGGCTACATAACCATTTTGTCTGATTTCAATTTACTGCACTCTGTTGTGTTCCGTTATTCTGTTTGTTCTGTGCCAGTACCATATTTTTTATTACCGTAGCTTTGTATTGTAGTTTTAAATCAGGGACAGTGATACATCCTCTTTGTTCTTTCTCAAAGTAGTTTTTTTGTTTGTTTGTTTTCATTTTTGTATTTTTTTTCTATTTTAGTGATTTCAACTCTTTTGTGATTACATGTAAATTTTAGAATTATTTATTGTTATTTTCTGAAAATGCCCTTGGTAGTTTGATAGGCACTGAGTTCAATTTGTGTACTTTCTTGGTTAGTACTGTCATTTAAACAATTAATTTTCCTTAATCTATGAACAGAGTATATCCTTTCATCTATTTGCCTCATCTTCAATTTCTTTTATAAATATTTTATAGTTTTCTGAGTATAGGTCTTTTACCTCCTTGGTTGGATACATTTCTAGATATTTTGTTTTTTTATAATGCAACTGTAAATGAGACAGTTCCCTCACTTACTCTATCTGTTAGCTTGTTAGTGTGTAGAAATGCAAGATTACTTTATATTAATTTTTCATTGTAAAATTTTACCAAGTGCTTTGATAAGCCCTAGTAGTTTTCTCATGCCATCTTTAGGATTTCTGCTTAAAGTATGTCCTCTGCAAACAGATACTTTTACTCATTTTCTTAATTAGCTATATTTTATTTACTTTAATTTTGGATAGGTATGGCTGGAATTTCCAATATTATATTGAATATAACTGGTAACAGTGAGCATTCTTGTCTTCTTGCTGCTCTTACAGGAGATGCTTTCAGATTTTAATCAGTGAGTGTCATGTTAGCAAAGTCCTTGTCACATATGACCTTAGCTGTGCTAATTTATATTTCCTTATGCCCACTTTGAGGGGAAATATAAACATAAATTGATAATAAATTTTTTCAAACATTTTATGACTCTTTTGAGGTGACCATATAATTTTTATTCTTCAGTTTGTTAGTGTGGTGTATCATAGAGATTAATTTGTAGGTATTGAATCACTTTGGCATCCCTGGAATAAAATGGACTTAATCATATTGTATAATCCTTTAATGTATTGTTTGGCTTGCTAGCATTTAGTGATGATTTTTGCATCTATGCTTATCAGTAATATATAACCTGTAATTTTTTGAGATATTGTTCCAATTTTAGTAGAAGTGTGATATGGAAAAGTGGGGTATGAAGCCTTCATTCATCTGCAAATTTTGGAATACACTGAGAAGTATAGGTGATAGCTCTTCTCTAAATGTCTGGCAGAAGTCACCCCTGAAGCTGTCTAGGCCTGGAAACTTGTTTCTTTGTAGATTTTGTGTAATTACTTATTCAATTTCATTAGTGATAATCGGTTCATATTTTTTGTCTCTCATTCCATCCTGGAGATTAGGTCTTTCTAAGAATTTGTCCATTTCTTCTAGGGTTTCCATTTTATTGGCATATAATTTGTTGTATCCTCTTATGATGCTTTGTATTTCTGTGATATAAGCTGTAACTTCTCATTTATTTCTGTGCTTATTAATCTGTATTCTCTTTTTGCTCATGAGTTTGTTTACAGTATTTGAATTTTATTTATTTTTCAAAAACAATTATTTAGGTTGATTAAATGTTTCTATTTGTAATTTTTATTTACTTATGTTCTGAACTTTCAAGTGTCTTTTGTTCTACAAACTATGTTTTTTTAATTTGTTACATCTTATGTTGTAAGATTATGTTATAAGAGAGAGGTGTTTCTTATTTGTATAAGTGGTATTATTTTGCTATAAACATCTTTTCTTTGATTTATACAGCAATCCATTTGTTGTTTAATATTGTATGATTTGTCTTCCACATTTTATTATATTTTTCTCAGGTTTTTTTCTTTTAGTAAACTGGTAGTCTCACAGAATCCATATGTTTCTTCACAAAGAAAGGAGACAAATAATAAAATTTATACAATAATATCTAAGAACTAAATTTTCTGAAATAATCTTTAAAAAATGAACAAAGCTGTGGCATTATCTTCCCTGACTTTAGAACATACTACAAATCTACAGTAATCAAAACATCAAAATATGGCACTAAAAGAGACACATAGATTAATGGAATAAAATAGAGAGTCCTAAAATAAACCCACACACATATGGTCAATTAGTCTACAATGAAGTAGGCAAGAGTATACAATGGAAAAAAGGCAGTCTCTTCAACAAGTAGTTCTGGGAAAACAGGATGGTACATTTAAAAGGAAGATGTAAGAGCACCTCCTTCCATAGTATACAAACTAAGATGCAAATGGATTAATTTCTTAAATGTAAAACCTGAAACTACAAAATTTCTGAAAAAGAACATGAGCAGAACTGACTTTAAGGTAAATCTTAGCAATATTTATTTTTCATGTGTATCCTAATTAAAAAAAATAATAAAATAAGAGTAAGTGTTTATAGTTTAGTGAGGAAAAAATAGATGTACTATGTGATACAAGGATTCTAATTCATGTATAAATGTGAAGTGCAGAGGAAAGGAAACCTTCAACAAGACATATGACAACACACAGAATAGAAGGAAAAGTTTCAGACAATGAGACCAACAAGGTGTTAATATCCATAATATATATATATATAGCATATTAGACTCAATATTTAAAAATCAAAGACCCCAACTTAAAAATAGTTGAAAGATCTTTATGGAAACTTTCAAAAACAGACATGAGGATGATTTTCATGCACATAAAAACATACTTAAAGTTGCTATTCATTAGGAAAACATAAATGAAAACCAGAATGAAATATAATCTCACAGCAACCAAAATGGCTATTAACATAATGTCTACAAATGACAAAAGTAATAAGAATATCGAGTAAAAAGAACACTGGGACTCTGTTGGTGGAAATATAAATTGATGCATCCACTATTATAAAAGTGTTGACAGTGCTTATAAAACAAGGAATAGAAGCATTATATGTTGCAGCAATTCCAGTTTTTGTTATAAATCTGAAAAAAGGAAAACAATAACTTTAAAGGATATATTACCCCCAAAGTTCTTAACATCATAATTTATAGTAGCCAAGGATAGAACAGCAACTCAACTGCCCATCAACAGATGATTGGCTGAAGATGATGTGAGATATATATAAAACAATAAATACTTCATTATAACAAAAAATATAATTCTGCCATTTGGAACAATGCGATTGGACCCAGAGGATGTGGCACATATGAAAATAATTAATACAGAGAAAAACACTCTACATTATAAATTAAATGAAGAAACAAATTATAAGAGAAATAATCATAAAAAAACAAAAACAGAAAAAGACTCAAGTATATATGGGTAGTTTGCCAAGTAGTGGTTTCCTCTGGGGACAGGGAAGAAGGATGGAAAAGACAGAAATATGCAAGATACTAGTTATAAATTAGAGAAGCAACAGGACTATATTTACAGCACAGAGAAATATTTTAATAATTTAAATGATTTTAAAGAGATTATAGGCATATATTATAGGAAAATGTGCATGTATCTTGGAAAAACTTTGAAGAAAAGAACCCAGGAAAAACTGAAAATATTCTGTAGTACTATGATATTAAGGGAGGTGATTTATTCACTTTCTTTACCTTTCTTATAATGGCCTTACTAGAATTTAAGCTTTTAAGTGAAAAAGTAAATACTTTTATAAAAGTGACATAAGTTTAAATTATTTTTGTCTCTCCCCTTGAATATACAGTCAGTAAAACTTTCACATCTCAACAAAAATAACTACAACACAAAACAGTACTCCAGAACGCATGTGTACAGATGAAGTGTGGTGGACTAAAACACGTAAAGGGGCTGAATTGAGGGACAAGCAGAGTTGGTGCCTGCAACCAAGGCCCACTGACTAGGATATCTGAGCCCACAGTTTCAGATAACCCAGTAGAAACAGGGTCTCAGTGGTTCACACAGCTTCGGCCTGCAACTGCACAAGTACTCATGTTCACAGGTAACTAGAAGGGAGCCATAATGGAGACAGAAATTCCATCCTTCAGACACTCAGACATTCAAGACACTCTCCCTACACCACATTCACAGTGGTGGAGACAAGGTACCTTGCAACACTGGACATGGCAAAGGCACTTGCCTGATTCCAACTACCCACCTGTGTTTACACCTTTCCTCAATGTGTACACTGAGTCTCAAGGGATATCATATAAATGGAAGGGTTCCCCATCCCAGTGACAACATTGGCATTAACTACCAGAGAAATCTATGAAGTGAAAATGAAAACACATATTTTAACCAGACAGAAGTGAATGGAAAGTGACATTTTGGAATATTATCAAAGGTAGCTCTGGTAAGTAAAACCAAAAATTGTGCAATATTGCAAACTACCGGAAAACAAAAGCAAGGACTCCAATACCCAATCTGTTATTTAGTGTCATCAGAGCAATAATTTAAAAGATCATGACCAATCATAGTAATATTATACAGCATGCACACACACAGATGCACAGACACACACACACACAGACACACACACACAAACACACATAATGTAAACCCTGAAGCAAACAACCTTAAAGTCATGGAATATTGCCATATGACTAATAGAGAATTCAAAATAGGTGTCATACAGAAACTGAATACATAAAATAAAACTCAGAAAGCAGTTTAGTGAACTCAGGAATAAATTAAATGATGATAAGAAATACAACACCAAAAAGACTGAAACTATAAAATAACCAAACATTATTGGAGGACAAGAAAAACTTAATAAATGAGATAATGAATGCAATAGAAAGCATTGGAAGTAGACTGTCTTTGTGGAAGGGAGATTAGCAAACTCACCAATAGAAAACTAGAAATGAAAGGAAAGGGCAGAGAAACAAGATATAAAAAAGTGAGGATATTCTACAATAGCCATCAGACTTCTTCAGGAAGTGCACATTAGAGTGAAATCCTGGAGGGAGAAGTAATGTAGAAGGTAGCTGATTGTTCTTTTAATGAAGTAATAGTCCAAAACTCCCCTAACCTGGATAAGGAACTGATACACAAGTCTGTGAGCCAACAAAACACCAATAACTTTAAGGCAAAGAGACCTCCTTCAAGATACATCATATGCAAATTGGCAAGTCAATGACAGAGTAAAATTTTAAAGGCAGTCAAAAATTTATGATAATCTATAAAGGAACCACCATTAGGCTATCTGCAGATTTATCAGCAGTAAACATAGGCCAAAGGTAAATAAAATGACATTTTCAAACTACTGACATATGAAATCTTTCAGCCAAGTATACTCTACCTTGCACATTTATCACTTAGATACAAAGTGAAAATAAAAAATTTACCAGAGAAATAAATCATGAATGAGATGAAAAACAAAACCGAGACATCTTACAAGAGATGTAGAGAAGAGCTATTCTAAGAAAAATAAAATGGCAAAAATATGCAAAACATTGACCTAAATGCAAAGTAGAGACCACAAGAAAGCTGCAAATATTTATTTGGGTATATTTTAAAATGTTACTATGCTATATGGATTAAAGAGGGAAAAATAGGAAATCAGGGGCAATAAATATAGATATATCAATCTGGTAACATCCTCACAACAGTAAAACAAATAATTTGAGACAGTAATCAGAAAAGGTAATGTGTAAAAATAAAACAATATTAAAGTAAGATGCTATCAGAGGAAAAAGACTAAATTATTCATGAGATATTTTATTTTAAATGAAGTACAGTAGATGTACTATATTGTGTTATTTCAGATTTACAGCATGGAGAATCCAACCACTTTGTAGATTATATTGCATTATAAATTATTACAAGTTATTACAAATAATTGTAACATTCAATTATTATAAGTTATTGTGTATAATTCCCTGATCTCTACAAGTTATCCTTGTTGCTTATCTCATTTATGTGTATTACTTTGTATCTGTCAATGTCCTACCATTAAAATGACTTTCCCTTCCCCTTTGGTAAACATAAACATTTTCCCATATCTTTGAGTCTGCTTCACTCTTTTCAATCTAGTCTCTCAATCGGTCAATCTCTCTATATTTCCAAGTCTGTATTTCTCCTTCTTTTTCTCTATTTATCTATCTTTCTATGTATATATCTATCTAGCTTTCTATCTATTTTTCTGTCATTTATCCATTTATAGCTATTGATAGTTGTACCCAAATATATGTTATTCTTTAGATTCCACTTATAAATTAAAATATAACTTTTTGTCTTTTTCTAAGTTACTTCACTAAGCATAATATTTACTAGGCCCATTCGTGATTTTGAAATAGCAATGTTTTATACTTTTTCATGGCTGAGTAATATTCCATTCCATATTTATAGGAACATTATATCTTATTAAGTCCATAGTCTATTGTGGACCTTTGGATTGCTTCCCTCTCTTGCATATTATAAACATTGCTGTTGTGAATAATGGATCTTTTCAATTTAGGGATAATCCCCAGATTTTTCTTAGGAGAGGTATTACTGGGTCATATGGTAATTCCCTTTTAAGTTTTTAAAGAAATCTGAATACTGTTTTCCTTAGAATTTTTACCAATTTACATTCCTACCAGGAGTATACAAGAGCTTTTTTTCCTCCACATCTTCTCCCACACTTAGTATTTGTACACCTTTTGATAATCACCATTTGACCACTGTGAAGTGATAACTCATTGTGGTTTTGATTTGCAATTACCTAATAATTAGGAATGTTGAGCATTTTTATCACTTGCCTGTTACTCATCTGAATGTTTTCTTTGGAAAAATATTAATTCAGGTACTCTGCTCTTTTTTTGATTGGGTTTTTGTTTTTCACATTGAGTTGTGTAATTTAAATCCATGTTGCATCTATTAACCTAAATCTATTAACCCCTGGCCACTTGCATAATTTGCAAATATGTTCTCCAGTTTCACAGGCAAGATTTTCATTCCATTGATAGTGTCCATAGCTGTGCAGAAGTTTTGAAGTTTGTTTAGTTCCCACTTGCTTATTTTGTTTTTATTTCTTTTGCATTAGGAGGCTGATATAAGAAAATATTCCTATGATATGTAACCAATAGTGTATCACCTATATTCCCTTATAGCAGTTTTATATGAACAGGTCTTCCATTTATGTCCTTAATACAGTTGGATTTTATTTTTGTATATGATGTCAGGGAACATTCTAATTTCACTGATTTACATGTAGATGTCCAGCTTTCCCAACACCATCCATTGAAGAGACTGTCTTTTCTCCACTGTGTACTCTTGCCTCTTTTATCATAGATTCATTGATCATAGGTTTGTGGAATAGTTCCTAGGCTCTCTATTTGCTTGTATTGATTATACCTGTGTGCCAATGCCATGCTGTTTTTATTACTGTAGGTTTCTATTATAGTAAGGTATTTGGGAGGGTTATACCTCCAGATTTTTTGTTTTATCTCAAGATAAATTTGGCAATTTTTAATGGTTTCATGTAAAACTTAGAATTATATTTTTCTAGTTGTGTGGAAAATACTACAGCATTGTAACAGGAATTGCACTAAATCTGTAGGTTTCTTTGTGTATTAGGGCCATGTTAACAATATTAACTCTTTCAATCCAAGAACACAAGACATCATTACATTTCAGTGAATCATTTTTAAATTCTTTGTCGATGTTTTATAATTTTTAGTGTGTAGAACTTTCACAAATATGGTTACATTTATTCCAAGATATTTGGAGGTATGGGATTTTAAATAGTATTGCTTTCAAGATCCATTTTATGGTATCTCATTATTAATGTGTAGAAATGCAAGAGACTTCTTTACATTTTTCTTGTCCCCTGCTCCCTTGCTGAAATTATTTATTGTTCATAATAGTCTGTGTGGAGCCTTTAGAACTCTTTATGTAGATTTTTATGTCATCAGTACTGGTGACAATTTTGCCTCTTTCTTTCCATTTTGCCTTTCTTTTACTTCTTTTTCTTTTCTTTCCTTCTATTAATATTAAACAGAAGTGGTATGAGTAGGAATCATTGTCATGTTCCTGAATTTACCCAGAAGGCCTTCAGCTATTCCCCTGAGTATTATATGTTGTTATAAACAGCCTTTAGTATGTTGAGAGATGTTCCCATTGTACTCACTTTCATGAGAGTTCTGATCATGAATGGATGTTGAGTATCATCAAATGCTTTTTCTGTGTGTATTGACATGGTCCTGTGAAATTTGTCCTTCCTTTATTAGATATGTATCATGCTGATTGATTTATGTATGTTGAACCAACCTTGTGACTGGAAGTTATCCAACAGATCATCCTGTATAATAATTTCTATGTATTGTTGGACAAATTTGTTGATGTTTTATTGAGGAGTTTTGAATGTATATTCATCAAGAATATTGGCTTTTCATTTTCAATTTCTTTTTGTAATGTCTTTGACTGGATTTGTTATCAGGGTAATGGTGGTCTCATAGATTATCTTTGGGAATTTTCCCTCCTCCTTCATTTTTTGAAATAGTAGGGGTGTAAGAGGTTTTAATGAAGGCATCAAGACATTTTGTTCAAGGGGTCTTTTTAAAATTATAGATTTTGTTTAACTTATACTGAATGCTGTATTCAAGTTTTCAGTTTTCTCTTTATTCAGTGTTGGCAGGCTGTATGTTTCTAGAAACTTGTCCATTTCTTTTAGGTCATCCTGCTGGTTTTCATGTAACTGCTTATATAGCTTTCATAATCTTTTTTTGTATTACTGTAATGTCAGATGTTATTTCTACACTTTTTTGCTTCTTATTTTGTTTGGGTCCACTCTCCGTATATCTTGATAAGCCTGGTTAAATGCTTATCAATTTTTTAATATTTTCAAGAAAAAAATGCTCTTGACTTTATGTTTTTTAATTTATTTTTTAATTTTTATTTTATTTATTTTCAACCTAATCATTAAAGATTTCTCTTTCTCCCCCTTTGGGTTTTGTTTGCTATTAAGGGTAGTTATTATAGGTGGTAAGCTTGTTCCTTTGTGTGAGGTTTTTCTTATTTCTTATAGAAGGACTGATTTGTTCTAAAATTCTCTCATAGAATACTCTTTGCTACATCCCGTACATTTTATGATGCTGTGTTTTCATTGTTGTTTGACCCCAGGTATGATTTTATTACCTCTTTGATTTCATCATTGACCATTTGTTATTTTTTTAAAAGATGTGGTTTAATCTCATGTTTGTGCTTTTCCTGTTTTTCTTTCTAGAGTTGATGCATAGTTTCATAGTTTTGTGTATGGAATAATGTTTGTTGTCATCTATATTTGCTTAAAGTTTCTGAGTCTCTTTTTATGACCTAATGTGTGGTTAATTCCTTAGATAACTTCCTGTGCACACTTGAAAGTTTATGTGTTCTGCTTTTCTGATTCAGTGTCCAATAGCTTACTTAGGTTGAAATGTTCTAATATGGTATTAAGACTTCTGTTTCCTTACAGATATTCTTTCTGGATGATCTGTCCATAAGAATAGTGAGGTGTTAAACTCATCTACTATTATTGTTTTATAATGAATTAATTTGCTAATGTCTACTAATATTTCATTTTATATTTAGAATCTATGGTGTTGGGTCTATATATAAGTTAATGAGTGTAATACCCTATTTTTATATTGATCTATTTTTATTTATATAATCTCATATTAAACTTTTATTGTGGCCCTTGTTTTAAAACATATTTTGTATTATTTGCACATTGCAATCTGCACTTTCTTGTCGTTTCCTTGAAATATCTTCTCCATCTATTTCCAGGCTGTGTATATCTTCCTCCATAATGTGAGTCTTTTTTGGGGGGAGGCCAATATGTTATAGAGAAGGATGCTTGTAGCTCACCATCTCCCACAAATGCACCAAGACTCCCATCCACAGACTCACTCAGCTAACCAGAGAACCAACAGAACTCTGAAAGAAGATTGTCCTCTTCAAAAGGTAATGATGCAAAAATCTGGTAGGAGAAAAGTATAAAGAGGGAAGAAAAGACAAAAGAGAGTGGGACAGGTCCCATTGGGAGGGACCAACAAAGAAGGACAGGCACTCATTCACTGAGTCTCCCCTCTCCAACTGAGAGGCCTGTAGGATGGAGAGGGAGACTCCTAATCTTGGATGTGTACAGAGTATAAGTTGACTGACAGAATGACATTAATCAGTCACAGAGTGTCCCTGTGACACGCAGCTGAAGATGCAGTACAACAGCTGGGGGCAGGACCATGCTGCCTGGCTGGGTTGAAGTTGTGGATGGCTGCGCTGAGGCAGCCCAGGGGAAATGCAGAGGGCTCTGTGCCATGGCTGTGCATTCATAGAGCAGAACAAACTGGGCCCTCCATAAAACAACAGGGCAGATATGCCCTGGGGGGAAGGGTGCATAACCCCATCTCTGAAAATACATATTTTCTACGTGAAGAGAGGTGGGGTTCATGCAGAGCCACCATACCATCTGGCACTTTGTACGCTGGTGGCAGCTGGGGCAAAACCTGCATTCACTCCTAGGGACTAGGCAGTCTCAAGGGCCAGTGGGAGACTTGTCTAAAGCCTGAGGCAGATAGGATAATTCTGTCCTGGTTCCTCGGAGAATTTCCACCACCAAGACAAACAAGGATCTGTGTTTTGTCCGAGGCCAGGGATTGTGCTGTTCCACAGACTTCTCTGAGCCCACCTCCAGGTTGCAAACTCAAGGCGGAGCACACAGTGGCACAGAGCATTGTAGTGACTGGCACCCTGAGGGGGAGGGTGGCCCCCAACCTTTTGGGCAGGAACGCAGCCCCTGACCATGGTGCTGGGAGAGTGCGTGATGCACACCCATGCGTGGTCATTCTGCAACATCTGACTGCATTATCGGGCAGGGCAGTGACAAGCCAGCCCACAGTAAATGAGAGCTGCACTTGACCCAGTGTTGTGAGTATGTGCGATCTGCTTGCCAACAGTCACTGGGAGCAGCAAAGAGGAGGACTCCAATGGAGGGCCTCAGGAAACAGCAAGCTGAGTTTGCAAAACAGGATGAAGGCAGAAAGAATTCACATTAAAAGTACACAGACTCAAGGAGGACACCAAAACCCCCCTTTTTTAATCTGTTTTAACCTCTTCCATTTTCTATTACCCTCTTAATTTTTACACATTAGACAATTATACATACCCCCATAATCATCCCTGTGAAATTTTATAAAAATATTTTTATTATTATACTTATTTTTCCAAATTCTGCTTCAACTAGCTTTTCTATTATTCATTGTACAATGTTTTCAAACCCTTACTTCTCCATTTTTTAAAATTCTTTTTTTCTCGGTCTCTTTTTTCTCTTTCCTAAGTTGTATTGCTACATAGGCATTAGATAGATAAACTCTTTTATGACCACAGTAGATAACTGATGCTGCACAAAACACAATGCCAGAGAGGTAGGAGCAAGATGAAGAAGCATAGAAAATATTCCCAATTAAAAGAACAAGAGAAATCCCTGAAATAACGATCAGTGAAATAGACATCGATAGCCAACTAGATCGACATTTCAAAAAAGGACTGATCAAAGTACTGAAGGAAATAAAAGAGGTAGTGTTTAGAGATATAAAATATGTCATAAACGAAATGGCAGCTATAACAAAGAGCCGAGTAGAATACGTAAACACATTGAGTTAGATCAGGAATGATCTAAAGGCAGTGCAAAGCTGACTACATAATTCAGAGGAACGAATTAGTGACTTAGGAGGCAGGACAATAGAAAGAAACCAATCAGAAGAGGTACAAGAGAAACAACCAGAAAAAAATGAAAAAAGGATGAGGGACTTATGGGATAATATAAAGCATACCAATCTTTTCATGATAGAGGTCCCAGAAGGGGAAGAAAGATCAAAGGGGATTGCAAAGGTGTTTGAAGAAGTCATGACTGAGAACTTCCCAAACTTAAAGGAGGAATGAGATATCCAAGTACAGGAGACTCAGATGGTCCCAAACATGAAGACCACAATTACACCCACACCAAGGTATATAATTAAGATGGCCAGAGTCAAGGATAAAGAAGTGATCCTAAAGGCAGCAAAAGAAAAGCAAAGAGTGAGTTACAAGGGAACCCCCATAAGGATCTCAGCTGATTTCCCTACACAAACACTACAGGCCTTAAGGGAGTGGCAAGATATATTCAAAGTCCTGAATGAAAAAATGATATACTCTAGGATACTTTGTACAGCAAGGCTATCCTTTATGATAGAAGGAGACATAAAGAATTTCACAAACAAGAGAAAACTAGAAGAGTTTAGCAAGACTAAACCCATGCTTAAAGAAATATTAACAAGTGTACTCTAAATAGAAAAGCAGCAGGATGATACAGAAATGAGAAACTCACAGCTGGAAAACTGATAACTCTTGAATAACAAATAAAATAAACACAAAATTATAAAATAAGACATACAAATTATTGAGAGTGGGAAAGGGAGAAAGGAAAATACAGAATTGTTTTCTCTGTCTTTAGTTTTAAAATATTTTTTCTTGGTAGAATGGTTTTGAGATCACTTTGCTGTCAATTTAATAAAACCAGTTATAGTAATGAGCCAATAGATTTATGAAAAAGTGTAACTACAAAACAAAAACTTATCAGGGAGTCAATAAAACTAAAAAAATTCATGATAATACAAAGGAAAATTACCAAACCATAAAAGGTAGATGAAAGGAACAAAGATGAAATACCAAATCAAATGCAAAGATAAGGTCAAAGTGGCAATAAACACAAACCTATCATCAATTAATGTAAATGAGAATGGAATAAATGCTCCAGTCGAAAGATGTAGAGTGGCAGGCTGGATAATAAAGCAAGAAATTTAAATATGCTGCATACAAGAGACCTAAATGAGGGAGAAGGGCACATATAGATTGAGAGTGAAAGGATGGAAATGGGTATTCCATACAAATGGAAAAGCCCAAAAATCAGGTGTTGCAGTACTGATTTCAGACAAAATAGACTTTAAAACAAAGGACATAAAGGAAGATAAACAAGGACATTTTATAAAGATTAAAGGAATGATACAAAAAAGGATAGTACATTCATTAACACATATGCACCAAATAGAGGAGCACCTAAATACATAAAATAATTACTAACAGGTATAAATGGGGATAGTGATAAGAATACAATATTGTTGGAGGTTTCAACACTGCTTTAACATCACTGGACATATCACTGAGACAGAAAATAAATAAGTCAATAAAGAAATTAAAGAATACAATAGGAATATTAGACTTGGTGGACATTTCCCGAGTATTGCACCACCCCAAAATAGGATATACATTATTTTCAAGGGCACATGGAGCATTTTCCAGGATTGATCATATACTTGGGCACAAAAAGAACCTCAGCAAATTTAAGAAGGTAGAAATTATCTCGAGCAAATTTACTGAACACCATGCCATGAAGCTAGAACACAACAACAGGGAAACAAAGGAGAACAGAAGGAAAACATGGAGATTAAAAAATACGTTATCAAAAATCAATGGGTCAATGAAGAAATCAAAGCTGAAATAGAAAGAATACCTAGAGACAAAAGAAAATGAAAGCAAAACCACACTAAATTTATGGGTCACAGCAAAAGCAGTGCAAAGAGGGGAGTTTACAGCAATACAGGTCTTCCTCAAAAAAGAGGAAGAATCACAAAAAAAAAAAATTTAACCCACAAGCTGAATGAACTAGAAGAGGGAGAACAAAAAACCCCAAAATGCAGTAGCAGGAAGGAAATCATAAAGATTGTGGAGGAAATAAATAAAATGGAGTTTCCAAAGAGCATAGAAAAAAAATTAACCCATCCAAAAGCTGGTTTTATGAAAAAGGGGGAAAAATCGAAAACCTGTGGCCAAACTCAAAAAGAAGAAAAGAGAGAGAGCATAAATTAGCAAAATAAGAAAGGAGAATACAGAAATTACAACAAATAAAATAGAAATACAGAATATCATATGAAAATATTATGAAAATCTCCATGGAAACAAACTGGATAACTGAGAGAAGATGGACAAGTTTCTGAAAACATACAGTCCACCAAGACTGAATCAAGAAGAAACTGACCCCTTGAACAAACAGATCACTAGAAATGAAATCAAAATAGCAATATAAAACCTCACTACAAAAAAAAACATCAGGACCGGACGGCTTCACTGAGGAATTCTACCAAACATACAAAGAAGGACTCATACAAGTCCTTCTAAAATGCTTCCAGAAGATTGAAAAGGGAGGAATACTCCCAAAGTCATTCTATGAAGCCACAATCACCCTGATACCACAAACAGGCAAACACACTACCAGAAAAGAGAATTATAGGGCAATATCACTGATGAGCTTTGATGCCAAAATCCTCACACAAATAGGAGCAAATAGAATCCAACAACACATATACAAGATTATACATCATAACCAAATGGGTTTCATCCCAGGGACACAGGGGTGGTTCAACATATGCAAATCAATCAATGTAATACATCACATCACAAAGACAAAGGACAAAAACCACATGATCATCTCAATAGATGCAGGAAAAGCATTTGATAAAATTCAGCATCCATGTATGATAAAAACGCTCACCAAAGTGGGCATAGAGGGAACATATCTCAACATCATAAAAGCTATATATAACAAATCTACAGCCAGCATAGCACTCAAAGTTGAGGAAGTCAAAATCTTCCCACTAAAATCTGGGAGAAGACAAGGTTGCGCACTGTCACGACTCCTACTCAACATAGACTTGGAAGCCCAAGCCACAGCAATCAAACAAGAGAGAGAAGGAAAAGGGATCCAAATTGGAAAGGAAGAGGTAAAAGTCTCACTATGCGCAGATAACATGTTACTATATATAGAAACGCCTACAAGATACACACAAAAACTACTACAGCTGACCAAAAAATTCAGCAAGGTAGCAGGTTACAAGATTCAGGTACAGAAATCAGTGGCATTTCTTTACGCTACCGATTCAGATAATACCATAGAGCTACAGTCAACATGACAGCACTGTTTTGGTACAAAAACAGACATATAGGCCAATGGAACATAATAGAGAGCCCAGAAATGAACCCAGAAACTTTTGGTCAATTAATCTTCGACAAAGGAGGCAACAATATACAATGGAATAGAGGCAGTCTTTTCAGCAAATGGTGTTGTGAAAGTTGGACAGCAGCATGTAAATCAATGAAGATAGAACACTCCATTACACCAGACACAAATATAAACTCAGAATTGATCAAAGACTTGAACATAACACAAGATACGAAAAACCTCCTAGAGGAAAATAATAACTCAAAACTTTATCTGACATCCATCTCGTAACTTTTCTCGTAGAATGAATGAAATCAGTAAGAAATAATTGTGACGTAAAGAAACTTGCAAGCCTCTACACAGTAAGCAAACCACAAGTAAAACAAAAAGACAACCTAAGGAATGGGAAAAAATTTTGCAAATGAAACTGACAAAGGCTTGATCTCCAGAATATATTAGCAGCTCATCCAACTGAATAAAAAAAAACAAACAACCCAAACCAAAATTGGGTAGAAGACCTAAACAAGCAATTCTCCAAGGAAGACATACAGATGATCAACAGGCACATCAAAAAATGCTCAATATCACTGATTATCAGAGAAATGCAAATCAAAACTACAATGAGGTATCACCTCACACCAGTCAGAATGGCCATCATTCAAAAATCCACAAATGACAAATGCTGGAGAGGCTGTGGAGAATAGGGAACACTCCTACACTGCTGGTTGGAATGCAGTTTGGTGCAGCCACTCTGGAAAACAAGTTGGAGATCCCTCAAAGGCCTCGGAATAGACTTATCATATGACCCCCGAATCCCACTCCTGGTCATAAATCCAGAAGGAACCGTACTTCAGGATGACACCTGCACCCCAATTTTCATAGCCAGCACTATTTACAATAGCCAAGACATGGAAACAGCCTAAATATCCATCGACAGATGACTGGATAAAAAAGAGGCAGTATATTTATACAATGGAATACTACTCAGCCATAAAACCAACAACACAACATCATTTTCAGTGGCAAGGATGCTCCTGGAGAATGTCATTCTAAGTGCAGTAAGCCAGAAAGAGAAAGAAAAATACCATATGAGATCGCTCATATGTGAAATCAAAGAACAAATTGAAACGAAAAAAAACAAGCATAAATACAAAAGAGAAATAGACTCGCAGACATACAATACAAAGTTTTTGTTGACACGGGTGCGGGGGTTGGTAAGAGATAGACTGGGATGTCAAAATTGTAGAAAAGATAAGCAACATTTTATTTTATAGTGCATGGAAATATATAAAAATCTTATGGCAGCACAGAGAGAAAATGATATGACAACATATATATATATGTTCATTGTATGTGAAAAATTTTGCTCTACATTGGAATTTGAGGCGTTTGTAAAATGATTGCAAATCAATTAAAAAAAGTTTAAAAAAGGAAAAACATGATCCTAAATATTACAGGCATAAATATAAATTAGAGAGAAAAACAGTATGCAGAACAGTAGTTATACCAGAGTTTCTTTTGTATGTTTTCTTTTTAAGATAAGCAAAATCAAAAAACCTCTTGCCAGGTGCATCATGAAGAAAAGAGAGTTGCCCCAAAGCAATAAATTATGAAATAAAAGAAGAGAAACAACAATTGTTACCTCAGATATATAAAAAAGGGATAATTTTGTCAACAGTTTCATGTCAAAAAATGGTCAACTTAGAAGAATTAGACACATGTCTAGAAAGAGTCAGAGATAAGGAGAAACAAATAATTTGAACAAACTGATTACTAGAAGAAAGATAGAATCTGCATTTTAAAAAAAAATTATTAAATACAAGTGCAGATTTAAACAGCTTGCGTGGAGAACTGTATAAAAATACAAAGCAGAAGTTAAGATACTCTTCAAACTATTCAAAAATAGTGAGGATGAAGGAAACTCCCAAATTAATTCTATGAAGCTTTCATCACCCTGATAGCAAAGCCAACAAAGTACGGGCAAAGAGAAATTCAAGCCAGTATCTTTGATTGATATAGATGCAAAAATTCTATAAAGTATTATTAGCAAACCACATCCAGCATTACATAAAATGAATCATACACCATGATCAAATTGGATTCATTGCAGTGTCACAAGGGAGGTTCAACATACACAAATCCATCAGTTTGATACAACACATTAACAAAGAAAAAGGAAAAACAAACTGGTCATCCCAAAAACCCATAAAAATCATTTCACAAAATTCAACATTTTTTCATTAAAACAACAACAACAACAACAACAACAACAACAACAACAACAGAAGTAACATTAGAAACCTCTTACCAAATTATGATACGGGAAACGTATCTCAACATATCTAAAGTCATTTATTACAGACCCGCAGACAACATAATATGCAAAGGTGAAAAACTGAAAGCCAAATTAAGGAATAAGACAAGGATGCCCACTCTCACCATTTCTATTAAACACAGTATGGGAAGTACTAGCAACAGAAATCGGACAACAAAAAGTTATTCAAGTTGGATTGATAGAAGTAAAACTGTTATTATTTCAGAAGACATGATAATCTATACAGAAGACCCTAAACTTCTGCACAAAAAAACAACTAAAACAAATAAATACATTTAGCAAAGTAACATGATTCATGATTAATATACAAAAACTCACATTTATTTAAACTATGAAATATTATATAATTTAAAAAAATCCATACGAAATCACATGAAAAAATGAAAAACCTATGAATAAACCAATATAATAAAATCTATAAGAGATTGACAAAGAAATTTGAAGATGATTCAAAGAAATGGAAAAAAATCTCATGGTCTCAGTTTAGAGGAATATATATTGTTAAAATATACATACTAAAAAAGATGTCTACATATATAAATTGATTCAGATAGAAATACATGATATTTTCCACAAAACGAAAAACAGTCCTAAGATTTGTATGGAACTGCATAGGAAGCAGAACTGCAAAAGAAACATTGAGAAAAAAGAGCAAAGTTGGAGACATAACCCTCCCTGATCTCAGACTATATAACAAAAATAGAGTAATCAAAACAGCACAATACTGGAAAACAAACAAACTTCTATATCACTGTAATATAACACAGACGCAGAAATGAAACATCACACCTATTTTCAATTAACCTATGACAAAAGAAACAAAAATATACAGTGCCTAATATTCAGCAAGTGATGTTAAGAAAGCTAGACAGCTACATGGAAATGAATGAAAATAGAACACTCCCTCACAATTTACAAAATAAACTCAAAATGTTAAAAAGATCTGAATTTAATACATGACAGAATAAAACTCCTAGAAGCTAACATAGGCAAAACAAGAGATAAATTGTAGCAAAATTTTCTTATGTCACTCTCCCAAGCCGAAAACTATGAAAGCAAAAAAACAATTTGATCCTAATTAAACTTAAAAGCTTCTACACAGCGAAATAAACAAAATGAAAAGATTAACTTCCAAATGGGAGAAAATATTTGGAAATAATGCAATCAACAAAAGGCTACTTCCTAAAATACACAAGTCGTTCATACAGCTCCATTTCAAAAATTTACAAACAACTCAACCAGAAAATGAGCACAAGACAATTTTCTAAAGAAGACACACAGATGACAAACAGGAA
This sequence comes from Camelus ferus, assembly GCF_009834535.1. Taxonomy (NCBI): domain Eukaryota; kingdom Metazoa; phylum Chordata; class Mammalia; order Artiodactyla; family Camelidae; genus Camelus; species Camelus ferus. The sequence continues at coordinate 99,962,610 of NC_045732.1, read as the reverse complement.
TATAAAAACACGCTCACATTACTAATCATTATACAAAGGCAAGACAAAATTAAAATAATGTTTTACCTCACACTAATGAGAAGGGCTGTCATCAAAATGTCTACAAATAATGAAGGCTGGGGAGGCTGTGGAGAAAAACGAACACTCCTATGCTGTTGGTGGGAATGAAAATTCCAGCAACCACTGTGAAAACAGTATAGAAGTTCCTTTAAAAACTAAAAATAGACCTATCATATGACCCAGCAATCCCACTCCTGGGTATATAAAACATATTAATCCAGATGACAAAGAATCCTAGGGTAAAACATAAGAAGTACACTCTGACATTGGACTTAATTTGATTCTACATATGTCTCCTCTGAAAGGGGAAGCAGAAGCAAAACTAAAGAAATATGATTGTATCACTCTAAACAGATTTACCCAGCAGAGGAAATGATCAATAAGATGAAGTCAACCAACACAATGGGAGGATATATTTGTAAGTGGTATTTTCCAATCAAGTGTTAATATCCAAAATATATGGCAAACTCATACCCAACAACAACAACAAAAGACACCAAATATTCCTATTAAAAAAAAGTCCATAGGAACTGAATAGATAGATGTGACTCAATTTTCCGTAGAAAACATAGAGTTGGCTAAATGATGCATGAAAATATGTTCAGAGTTATAAATTATTAGGTAAGTAATAAACCAAAAATGAGACAAGACCTCACACATGTCAGAAGGCTCTCATCAAAAAGAAAAGAAATAGATGTTGGTGGACAAAAAGGGACAGAATTGACAGTGTTGAATGGAATGCAAATTATTTATTCCATTGTGTATATATATATCAAATTTTCTTCATCCACTCTTCTGTCAAGGGATTTTAGGTTTGTAGGCCCCTCTCTGAAGGCTCTAGAGAATAAGCCCATAGGCTGATCTCATAAACAAGTTGTTAGGAATGTCATATATCTAGGCTGGATAAGAAATTGCCTACTCAATGTATCCAGTATGGATGGCTGTATAACCAATGATGGGTAAGATCCTCAGAGGAGGACAACCTAAGACAGGCACAGCTGTCTGGATAAGAGATGGCCTATTTGATGAAGTTTCCTGATGAACTTTAAAACAATCCTTGATCATTTAACATCCTGTGCTTACTGCAGGAGCATGGGGACATAAATAGCTAAAGATCATTAACATTGTTATAAATTAGATGATATGCGAGTCATTGTGCCTGTGACATATAAACCCTTTTTCTAAGAATCAATAAACAGAAAACTGCTTCGCTTCTCTCCACACATTGTTTGTGTGTATAAGATATCGTGCCACTGACAGGATTAATTTAATTTGTTGGGAGAATCTTAAAATGACGTTGTGTTATATACAAGGCTCTTTCTGCACCTATTGAGATGATTATGTGATTTTTATTTCTCATTCTATTAGTGTGGCATGTCACATTTATTGATTTGAATATTTTGAAGTATCCTTAAACCCAGGGATAAATCCCTTTACTCATAGTGTATGATACATTAAATGTGTTGTTGAACTCATTTTGCTTGTGTTTTGTTGAGAATTTTGGCACATACTTTCATCATGGATATTATTCTATACTTTGCATATAATGTCCTTTCTAGCTTTGTTTTGCAAATAAAGCTGGCATCATAAAACCAGTTTGGAATCTTTCACCCCTTCAAATTCTTGGAAGGTTTGGGGAAGAATGCGTAGAACATTATCTTCAAATATATGACAGAATTCATTAGTAAAGTCATCTTGTAAATAATTTCTGTTATGTAAGGTTTGGATTACCGGTTTACTTGTACACACTTTTGCTATATTTAACTTTCTAATTTCTTCTTGATTCAGTATTGGAAGAAACATGTTTCTGGGAATTTGTCTTGTGTTCTAGGTCATTCAAACTTTCGGCTAGTGGCAATTTCTTATGATTCTATGTATCTCTGTAACATCAGTGGTAATACCTTCTCTTTGATTTCTAATTTTAATTGAGACTTAATTTCTTAGCCAAATTAAACATTTCTCCAATTTATGTTTAAAAGAAACATACTTAGGTTTTTTTTTTTATCATTTCCATTGTTTCTGTTATTTGCCTTATTTTGATTCAATTTCCTTTCTTTGACTTTCTTTTTCTCCTAGATTCTTGAGTTTTAAAGTTAAGTAGTGTGAATCTTTGTATTTTTTATTATTAAATATTATTATTTATTTATTTATTTATTATTTATTTAATTTGCTTATTTACTTATTTATTCATTTATTTATCATTGAAATACTGCCATTTACAATGTGTCAATCTGTGGTGTATAGCACAGTGTCCCATTTCATGCATATATTTGTGTTCCTATTAAAGTTACTTCATGATATTTAACATACAGCACTGTGTCATACAAAAGAACTTTTGAAAATATCAATTTTTATATATAGTGGATAACATTTATAAACATAGAGCTCCCAAATATATCCTCTCCCAGACCCTTTAGGCAGGAATCATAAAATATTTATTTGATCTGCGCGTGTGTTTCAGTTTTGTAGATGAAATCATAGTGTCCTCATCCAACTTTTTTTATGGATCCATATTTGTCATGTGATGTGTTATTTTTCTTTCTCTTTCTGGCTTACTTCAGGTGGAATGACACTTTTGGGGACACCCATTTTGCTGCAAATGTCATTGTTTTATCATTTTTTATGGCAGATTATTATTCTGCCATATATTATATTGTGTAAATATGCCACAACTCCTGTATCTTGTCATCTGTTGATGGACAATTAGGTTGCTTCCATGTCGTGGGTGTTGTATATAGCACTGCTATGAACATTGGGGTGCAGGTGTCTTTTTGAATTAGGGTTCTCTTTGATATATACCCAGAAGTGGGATTGCTGGATTGTATGTTAAGTCTATTTTCAGTCTTTTGAGGAATCCCCATCCAGTTTTCCACAATGACTGCACCAAACTACATTCTTACCAACAGTTTAGGATGGTTTCCTTTCTCCACAGCTTCCCCAGCATTTATTGTTTGTGGACATTTGAATGATGGCCTTTCTGACTATTGTGAGGTGATACTTCATTGCAGTTTTGATTTGCATTTCTCAGATATTTAATGATAGTGGGCCCTTTTTTTTCATATATCTATTTGGCATTTGTATGTCTTTATTGGAGAATTGCTTATTTAATGTTTTTGCCCACTTTCAGATTGTTTTTCTTTTTTTTTTATTTTCATATGTTTTATGAACTCTTTATACATTGGAAATTAAGCCTTTGCCAGTTGCATCAATTCTAATTATTTTCTTTCATCTTCTAGATTGTCATTTTGCTTTGTTTTATAGCTCCCTTTGCTGTGCAAAAGCTGCTAAGTTTAATTAGGTCCCATTTATTAATTTTTCTCTTATATCCATTACCTGGGTAGGCTGTTCTCATAGATCATTGTTGAAATTTATATCAGAGAGTTTTGCCTATATTTTCTTCTAGGAGATTTACTGTGTCTTGACTTACATTTATGTCTTCAAAATATTTTAAGTTTATTTTTGTGTATGGAGTGAAGTTGTGATCTAATTTCATTACCCTGCATGCTGCTATCTAGTTTTCCCACCAGTTGGTGAAGAGATGGTCTTTTCTGTGTCATAATCTTGGCTACTTTTCAAAGATTATTTGAACATAGGTCTGTATATTTATTCCTAGGCTGTCTATTCTGTTCCATTGGTCCACATGCCTGTTTCTGTTCCAATATCATGTCATTTTTATTATTGTAGCTCTGCAATAGTGTATGGAGAACAGAATGATTATACCTCCAGCCTCTTTCTTTTTCTTCAATATTGTTTTGGAAATTATGAACATTTTCTGATTGTATATAAATCTTAGGATCATTTGTTCCAGTCCTAAAAAGAAATGTTTTGCATAATTTGATAGGAACTTGCATTAATTCTGTGGATTGCCTTGGGCAGTATGGCCATTTTAACAATATTGTCTCTTCCTTTACAAGAACATTGTGTATCTTTTCAATTCTTCAAATCTTTTTTAATTTCCTCAATCAATGTTTTCTAGTTCTCCATGTATAAATCATTCACCTCCATGGTCAGATATATTCCTAAGTATTTTATACTTTTGTGTGCAGTTATAAAAGCGGTTGTTTGTATGCTTTGTTTTCCTGTTGATTCACTGTTAGTGTAAAAAAATGCAATTGATTTTTATACATTATTCTGTCTACCTTACTCAGTTCCTTTATTAGCATAAGTATTTTATTTGTGAGGCTTTTACAGTTTCCTATGTATAGTGTTGTCTCATACCGTGACAATTTTACCTCCTCTTTTCCAGTCTGAATCCTTTTGTTTCTTTTTCTTGCCTGATAGTTGTGGCTAGGACTTCCAAGGCTATATTGAATAGAAATTGTGAGAATGGGCAACCTTGTCTTGTCTCTGATTTTTGTGGGAAGGGCATCTCTTTTTCACCCCTGAGTATTTAGCTGGCTATATATTTGTCATAAATAGCTTTCATTATGTTGAGATATGGCCCCTCTATGCCCACTGGGATAAGAATTTTTATTGCAAATAGGTGTCAAAATTTATCAAATGCTTTTTCTGCATCTACTGAGATGATCATGTGGTTTTTGTCCTCTCTTTTGTTGATATGGTGTGTCATAATTTATTGACTGATTTGCATATGTTAAACCATCCTTGTGTTCCTGGGATGAAATTAACTTCATTATGGTGTATGATGTTTTTTTACATGCTGTTGGATTCTGTTTGTTAATAATTTCTTAAGGACTTTTACATCTTAGTTTATCACTGATATTGGCCTATAACTTTTTTTAAGGGTATTGTCTTTGGTTTTTGTATCAGGTTGATGTTGGCCTTATGGTGTGAGTTTGGGAGTTCTCTCTCCATATCAATCTTTTGGAAGAGTTTGGGGAGGACTGCTGTGGATTTTTCTTTCTATGATTGGTCAGATTCCCCAGTGAAGCCATTTGGTTCTGAATTTTTGTTTGCAGAGATTTTGTGATTTTATTAATAATTCTATTCCATTTCTGGTGATCTGTCTATTAAAATGGTCAATTTCTTATTGATGAAGTATTGGTGGGCTGAATGTTTCCAGTAACTTCTCCATTTCTTCTAGGTTATCCAGTTTATTTCCATACAGTTGCTCATGGTAGTCGCTTATGAAGTTTTGCAAATTTGTTGTACTCTTTTTAGATTCTCCATTTTCATTTCATACATTTCTTGTGTTTTTTCTCTTTTCCTGTTCGTGATCCTGTCCAGAGTTTTGTCAAATTGTTTACAATTTCAAAATAGTGATTTTTTTTCTATTTTTTAATCTCTATATGAATTCTTTCATCCTTGATCATTATTATTTCCCTCATTCTGCTGACTTTTGGTTTTGTTTGTACTTCTTTTCATGATTATTTTACATACAACATTAGATTATTTATTTGAAATTGCTCTTCTACATTGAGGAGGGCCTTATCACTTTGAACTTCCCTCTTAAGCCTGCTTTAAGTGTATTCCATAGACTTTGTGTAGTGTTTTTGTCATTTTTCTGAAGATACTTTTTAATTTCTTCTTTAAATTCATCACCCCCTACTTGTTTTTGTATCATGTTGTTTAATCTACATGGTGTCATTTTTTTCTCACTTGTTTTTCTTTGATTGATTTCTAGTTTCATGGTTTTATATTCAGAAATGATGCTTGAAATAATTTTTATCCTCTTAAATTTTTGAGTCTTCTTCTGTGCCTGAGTACATTATCTTTCCTAGAAAATGATCCATGTGCACTGGAAAAGAATGTATATTCTTTTTTGGGGAGTTGTACTGTTTTTAATATATCAACCAAGTCCTAATATTTTATTTTATCTTTTAGTGTCTTTGTTCCCTTATTAATTTTCTGTATGAAAGACAACTCCAATGAAGTTTCTGGTGGGTTATAGTCTTCTAATATGATTGTGTTCCCATCAATTTCTCCCTTTTTATCTATTAGCATTTGCTTTATGTATTTAGGTGCTCCAAAATTGAGTGCATATATCTTAATGTGTATAATACTATAATTTTATATTGATCACTTAATCATTATAGCATGTCCTTGTTTATCTGTCTCTAAGGCCTTTGTTTTAAAGTCTATTTTGTGTGAAATCAGTACTGCTAGTCCTGCTTTCTTGTCATTTCCATTTGCATGGAAAACATTTTTCCATCCTCTTCCTTTCAATTGATGTGTGTTCCTCTCCCTGAAGTGGGTCTATTGTATGCTTCATAATGTAGGGCCTTGTTATATTATCTCATCTGACAATATATATCTTTTGATTGAGGTACTTATTCTAATAACATTTGTTATAATTATTGATAGAAGGGTGCTTATTTCCATTTTGAACTTCATTTTCCAGTTGATTTTTTATTTCCTCTTTGTTCATTTCTTTTTCTTTTTGTGGCTTGATAATTTTCTTTTATTATCTTTGTTTCTTTTTGGTTTTGTGAGTTCATTGTAAGCTTTTGGCTTATGGTTACCTTTTTTGTATGTATTTGGACCCATTAATATATCTATTTTATCTGGTAGAAGTACAAATTCTAACCCATTCTACAGAGAACAGAAAAAAGAAGAAAACACTCTGTATTGTCCTGTTTCCCTCTCTGACCCTTAAATATTTTGATGTCGTGTTTTACAATGACATGTTTATTCTGTTGTAAGTCATTGTAGTTATTGCCTTTCTAATTATGCCTTTCTCCTTTATATAGCATCCTGCTTCACTTGTATTTAGAGTAGATATTTCATTATTTTTTTCTGTTGCTATGTTCTTTTAGTATTTAACTTTGTGGAAGTTATTTATCCCTCCTTCTATTCCAAGGGATATTCTTGCTTGATAAAGTATCTTAAATTAAAGATTTCTTTCTTTCAGGACTTTGAATATGTCTTGCCACTGCCTTCTGACTGCTGTACTTGTGTAGGAAACGTGTTTAAAATTTTATGTATATAATTTTATATATATATGTAAAGAATAAATTGAAATAAAGTTAACAATTAAGGTGAAAAGTTCTACAATAAAAAATAGAAAAATTTGATGAAGGAAATTAAAACTGATCCAAAGAAGTGAAAATATCTGTTATGTTAATGATGTGAAAAAATAAGTTTTATACAACCATACTACCCATAGCAATGTAAATTTACTGTGATTCATATCAAATACCCATGAGGATTTTCAATTAAATAGAATAATTTGAAAACTTATATGTAACCATAAAGATCATGAGTTGCCAATATAAGTTTGAAAAAATTATTAAGTGCAATAGTGTAAGGTTCTCTGATCTTAAACAGTACTATAAAGCTTTAGTAAATAAAGCAACATGATACTGGCTGAAAAAAAGACACCAACGAATAGAAGAGAATAGAGTAAGCAGATATAATCCCTAATTCCTATGATCAATTAACCCATGAAAAAGGAAGCAAGAGTATAAAATGAAGAAAAGGCATTCTCCTCAATAAGCAGTGCTGGGAAGATTGATAATGCACAAGATATATTCGGATATTTCCTCACATTGCATACAATCCATGAGCACAGGATATCTTTTTATTTATTTTGTTTACTTATATTTCTTGCACCTGTTACTAATAGATTTATGTTTAGCTCTTTTATTTCACTTATTAAATTTATTCTTATTTTGTTTTTTTGATATAATTGTACACAGAATTATTTCCTAATTTCTCTTTCTGATAATGTGTTGTTAGTATATAAATGTGCAACTGATTTTTGTATATTGATTTTGTATTCTGCAAGTTTAATACATTTGTTCATTATTTCTAACAGTCACTTGAGGAGTCTATGGGGTTTTCTATCTATGTGAAATTATGTCATCTGTAAAAGTTTTACTGCTTTTTTACAAGTTGGATGCCTTTTATATGACTTTCTTGACTAGATGTTCTGTCTAGGACTTTTAATAGTGAAATTTAGTACTTCTGAGAATGAGCTACTTTTTCTTATTACTGGTCCAGAGGAAAATGTTCCTGTATGTTAACATTGAGCTTGATGTCAGTCACGGTTTTTTTTCATATATGGGTTTTATTATGTTTAGTTACATTCAAACTAGAGCGAATTTGTTAAGATTTTTTTTTCATTAAAAATTTAAATTAATATCTGTCAATAATTTTCCTACATCTATTGAGATTATTATTTTTGTATTCTTTTTATTTAAGGGAAGGTATCATATTTATTGATTTGCATACGTGAAATAATATTTATGAATCAGGACTAAATCCCACTTAACTATAGTTTATAATATTTATAATATGCCATGAATTCAGTTTGCTAATATATATTTAGAATGGAATATAAATATACTGAAGGAAAAATTACATTGAAGCTTGAGTGTACATTTATTTATTTAAAAATTTTATGTCTCATTTTGAATTTGGCTTATGTTTAATGGAATTTATTTCTAAATACAGAATATAAATTTTGGTAGAACTGGATTTACTACAGTTTACTGATAGAGAACACAGCTATTATTTAAAATTAGAGCACAAAATACTTGCCTTAAAATGCCATATTACACTAACAATGCCAACTGTTTCAGGACTGAGAAACAAATTGCTTCCTAAAATGTATTTAGCTGGTCTTTTCCACAACATACCATATTTACTGTTATTTGTTTGTTTGTTTGTTTGCCCCTTAATGGAGGCACTGGGTATGGAACCCAGGATCATGGGCATAAGTTTATTTATCAATATCATTTTGGAACACTTAACAGGAGCCACAAGAGTGTGGATTATAAAGATGACTAGAAAATTTATTCCTTGTAGGGACTCTGAAATGTCTGATTGAAAAACCTCTGAATGAAAGAATGGCAGAAATAAACATTTGTAAGTATACTATAAGATTTTCTCTTTTGTAATTTAAACTAGAATGTTAAATTACATTTGTTCTACTTATAATGCTGATTTACAATTTAAAAAAATTCCCACCTTTGGGATTTCTTAAATTTGATTGATTATTTTAATCTAATTTCATTTCATAAATATTTACAATTTATTTATAAATATACCAAATAAACTGAGATTTATTCTGCTCATTTTTTGAATATAGAGCTACTTAATGTAAAGCACACTGATAAATAATTACTTCCATATCCAAATCAAATTATATTTCATTTTAATTACAAATGATAATGAAATAGTTATACATTATTATACAGGTTTTGCACAAATTTCAATTTAATTTCCAAAACTTTAAAATTACTTTATTTATTTAGTGCATTATATACACTCTGTTCACCAATCTGGTATAAATTTGTGTACAAAAGGAAGGAAATTGGTTTTATTTCATAGACCTCAAATTTAATTTACTTAAAAAGATATTGTGGGAATAGTATTTGCAGATCACACTGTAAAAATAAACATCATATAGGTTTCATTTTAACTGGATGAATGAGAAATAAACACTGGCTGAATGTTACACTTCGGTTGCTAGGAGGTCAGTCATTTTGTGATGTCAGAGCTGCTCAGGTTGAGAAAGACTGTGATGGCCTAGCAGTTTATGTGTGCAGGCCTGCCAAAGCAGCATTTGAAGTTGCAGTGCTCAAAATCATGCAGATTAGAAAAGGAGCTGTAGAAAAAGTTATTTGAGATGGCACATGTTTCTTCAGAAACTCAACATGTGTCTCCTAAAGATGGACCAACTGGTCCAGGAATGTCCAGTAGATCTCTATTGTGTGATCGAACATTCTCTGGGGACTTGGACTTGAGGTCTATGATTGAAGAAAATGCTTTTCAGACTTTGTGTGAAGAATCCTTGAGGAAAAGACCATGTTACACACATTGTGTCTCTGAACCAGATGAAGATAATGATTTTCATTCTCTGACATTTCCAAGAAAACTCTGGAAAATGTTTGGGAGTGAACAATTTCAATCCATCTGGTGGGATGATAATGGAATTTCCATAGTGATCGATGAAGATGTCTTTAAGAAGGAAGTTTTGGAAAGAAAGTCCCCTTTCAGAATATTTGAAACTGGAAGTATGAAAAGTTTAGTTAGACAGCTTAACCTTTACGGGTTTAGTAAAGTGCAGCAGAATGTTCAAAGATCTGCTTGTATAGCTGACTTTCTGGCAGAAGAAAAAGGAGTCTCTGTTTAAAGCAAGGTATTCAGAAATATTAGTCTCCGCTTGATAACTTATATATAAATTTTTTTGTACATCATTCTATGGTAACATAAATGTAAAGCTAGATTTTGAAGATTGTATAAAACTACTAAGGCTAAAATTCTTTATTTTTTCTAAAAATGAGGACAGTGTGTTAAGTATTGAACATTATGAGAATCTTTGCTAGCAACTATGAATCTTATCACAAATCTAAATATAGGCATTAAAGCTGCTTTTAAAAAGGGGCATTCACCACTAATGTAAATGCTAACTTTTTAAATTTGATGACTATACTATTTTAATATGTATTTTCCAAATAAGGAATTTCAAAAAATAGTCAACAATGTTCATATTTTGATGATATTATCTTAGTATAGTAAGCATGAAATGTGAGGTTTTATACATTAGGCTTATTTTAGTCTTATATTTTTGTTTAAGGTAATACTAAAATATTTCTCCTTTGTTTGTAGCTGCAGTTCTATCATAATCCAAATTATAAACGAGGCTGTCCCCAGCTTTTAGTGAGAATAAAAAGAAGAGTTGGGATTAAAAAATGCTTCTCTGGTATCTTCATTGGCTCAAGATTTCAACAAGAAGCACTTTAAAGCAGGGGGTAATGTGGATGATCATAATTCTGGTTTTGTGGCTGACACTAGAGGAGAAAGTGCATTTTTACCTTCTGCAAATTTAAACATGCCTCTAAAAATAAAGCCCTCTACTAGCCACATAATTGGTGATGCAAGTACACGATGAGAGTTGATTTTCCTCCTGCGTCATTAATGTCAGTTAGACAACCAGAACCAATTGCAGTGGATCAACGTGCTATTTTAAATCAGTTGACAAATTTTCACGTGCACTCATAAAACAGCTACACTGAAGCAAATGGCTGTGTTGTGAATTTCATTACAACTACTACTTCTACTTCTCAGTACAGTACCTTACCTCCCATACAGAGCAATTTACTTGGACTGATGGTAGAGTCTTCTACTTTTCCAAATAGATATCACAACATATCGGCCAATGAAGGTCCCTTTTTCTAAACTTCAAGCAGAGAGCAATCCACGGTTTCCAGTGCCAGTGATAGGTGATAAATCAGCTACCTCTCTTTCATGGGCAACTCATCAGCCAACTGCTGTTTATGAATGTCATCCTAATTACAACTGATCTGCCAGAGGACTACCAGATTAAGCAGGATAACAAAGATTATAATTGCTGTTGGCAAATGTCGACAAATTACTGCTATTTTTTTATTTGAAAAATAATCATACATGTGTACCTGTATTTTCCTTATTTTTTTAAATACAGTTAAAAGTAAAATGGGAGACTAAGTTACCATTTAATAAAAAGAGATATTTGATTGATATAATCATTTGATGTAACATTATGGGAGTAAATTTGAATAATTTCTTTTAGGAAGAAGAGAAAATAGTAGAATTTGGGAAAAGATGAAAACATGTAGAGAGGGAAAAGTACTAATTAGTTTCTGGTTCATCCTGGAAAGTATTAAAAGTGTTGTTAGGATATGTTGGAACAGGAGTTAAATACAGGAACCGGCCCAGGGATCATGGTCTCTATTATGTCTTCCCTGATATCATAAAGGTCAAATGATGTAGTCTCAGATGGCACATAAATCATGTGGTAGAATTTAAGAAGTAATTTTATCTATGGTCTTCATTGTGCTGTTCCCAAAGCATTCCAATTGGTGCTTTCATTTCCTCCCCTCAAGAGTCTACACTATATTTTCTGGTGAATACTTTATGTTGCTTTTATGTTGCAGCCAAAAACAAGCTTGCATCCTCAGGGTGGCACTTAATGCCTTTCCAACTCTAAACCCACAAACTCAACATAGTTTAGTCATTTCTTTATAGACCTGGCATCTGAATACCTTGGTAATCTTTATGTTTCACTGTATCTGGAGAAACATCCAGGCAAATGCTTGTCAATCATATTAACTCCAAACTCACAATTTTGTTCCAGCTCATCCTTGGACTTAGGATGTCCTCCTTTTACCTACTTAGACTTTCCCAGTCTCAGTACAGAAACAACCTCTTCCCAATGTTTTCTGTCTATCCCCCTTTCCTTCTCTAACTTGGGTACTTGCACAGTAAACACAGCACATGCCACAGGATGCATTTTACTATTTTGTGAATGAAAAATACATGTTGACTTTAAGCAAAATCTACTTTATGAAACATCAATACTCTCATGGACTTCAAAGTATTTAGTTATGTTCTTTAATCTTCACCACAAACTAGCTCTTTTCATAGCCCAAGGACTAGTCACTCAAGATAGTAATTGGAGGTAGATACAGGAGACAAAGCATTATTTTCTTCTTAAAGCATGCCTCCAGAGGCCTAAAGCACTCCATTCTCATTTTCTGGATATTTTCCTGTCTCTTCCTCACCCACCCACACTCAAATAAGATATTCTCATCCCCATAAGAATAACTCTACTGACTTCTAATTTATTTACTTCTTAGAATTAGAGCTTTGTCCAGAAGGAAGAGTGCCATCACAAACATTTAAAGTAGGTTTATACACCTCACAAAACTTGTGCCCCTTCTCACTTTCACACAGGTTTTATCTAAGAGGTACAAAACCCTTACTTATGGTGGTTGTATTCAGTAACCAAATTGCAATAAAAAATGTGTGGACTAGAAGTAGTTGAGGGTGGTAGAATTAAATATTCATCCAAATGCAAGAATACCAAATTTCTGAAGATATTAGGAATTATAAAATATTCATGGAAGTTTTGACTATTTCCCATTAATTGAAAATAAATGATGAAGTGATTTAAGAATGTGAAATGCCCTGAACTGCTGCAAAAATTGTACGCAAGTTCAGGGAGCCTAAGTCTTCTGCTCACAATCATGCAGCCAGTATCAACTAATAAGACTGGAATGGCAATACTGAGCCCTGAAAATGTGTCACCAGTTGTGAAGAAAGCCTTTGATAATCTGGAGAATAGGCAAATGGACCAAGGTAAGTTCTAGCCACATCCCACCAATATGACCTTTACCAAGAGAAGAAAAGAGCCCACTTGAAGCAGAAGAACTGTGTCTGGGACAACAGTGGTTGTTCCTACAACAGAAACATGAAGCTTTTAAGTTTGCCAGCCCAACTCTGATGGTCGCTATGTTGTTGTTTACATTAGTAGTCTGGGGTTCAGTTGGGCTGGTTCAGCAGCTATTTTCCAGCTCTCTTCTCAGACAGTGTGTCTTACCATGATCATCTTAACAGGGTTCTATATGATAAGAGAAAAGCTACAGTTTACTTTCAAAACTAGAAATCCTAAGGAAGAGTATTGTTTGTTTGTCCATCTGTAGTTTTCTGCCTGTGAAAATCTAGACTATAGGCAATAGTACATAAGTTGCCTGGTGCTTTGAAAACTATTCTCTGAGCTCTGCCCACTGAATTCTTCCCACTAAATACTGCAAATCTGTCTACCACTGTTTGTGTGTGTGTGAAGATGGATTATTAAGCTTTAACTAAGTTTGTCTTAGTTGAGTCATCAGTGAATTATTCTTCTGCATCTCTGAGGATCTCTGTGAATAAAGAGTTACAATGAGCCTCCATATTTTCTTCAGATCAAGGAGAGGTAGATTATATTTCTCCCAGTATACTAATTGTTACCTGTTCACTGAATCCCGAGTTGATGCTAGGGCCAAGCCACTGAATCCTTGAATTGGTCTGATGCATATATATTCTCCTGTCCCCAGAGCCCAGCACAGGACTGTGTCTCCTTTTTAAATTAATCTTCTGTCAAATATTTCTTTTCTTTTAATTCTCATTGTTGATACAACTTATTTTGGCTTGAACACCCCTTCAATAATTTAGAGACTGTACCACTGAATTATTCCAGTTCAACTAGAAATTGCAATAACCTACCTTTCCTTGGACTACCTAGAGTAGAGTGAGCATAGTCATAATTTTGAAAGCAGTCTTCAGTCCTAATAATGAAGAACTTGTACACTTCTTTGCCCAGCTCTTCAGCAAGAATGTTTGTTGTGGATCTCAGGGATTATCTTCACATCCCCTAATGCAAACATGAGAAAATACCATATTGTTATCCAAAATCAAGTCTTTGTCAGTATTGCATTCGCATTGCCAAACAGTTAAGAAGTGTAGGAGTTCTGAGATTTTACAATGCTGAGATATTTCGCATCCGAGCATGTTCCTTTTTTAGATGGTGTCCAGGATTTGAGACCCTTGGTCAGTGAACTTTATCACTCAAAGCAAAAGCAGCCAGGGTTAAATTTGTATCCATTCCCTAATCTCAGATGAATACACAGAGTTAAATTTTGATGCCTACAGAAGAAGTTGTCCGTTATCTTGAATAACGTTTAAGGCATTGGGAAAAACTAATTTTATTAGTATCTTTATGTATTATTTATTAGAATCACTTATTTATTAGTATCTTTACCTAGGATAAATACATCATGACTCAAGTTTACTTGCTGCAAAAACAATCATGAGAAATGACATGGAAAAAATGATCATTGCCTTTCCATTTTTCCTTCCACTTTTATTGAAATATAATTAGCAGAAAACATTGTGTAAGTGTAGGTGCACAGAAAAGTGATTTGATTTACATGTATCATGAAATAAATATCATAGCAACTTTAGGGGAAATTCATTATCTCATTTAGATACAATATTAAAAATATACAATTTGGTTATTGGTTGTGATGAGATATCTTAGTGTCTACTCTCTTAACAACATTCATATATAACATAAAGCAGTATTAATTGTGTTTATCATGTTACTATGTTGCATCCATAGAACACGTTCATTTTTATAGCTGGAGGCTTGTACCTTTTGAGTGCATTAATCTAATTATCCTTTCCCAACCCCTGCCTCTGTTAACAACAAATCTGATTTTGTTTGTATAATATATTTGTTTGTTTTTGAAGTGTACTTTAATCTATAACACTATGTTACTTTCTCTTACACAACAAACTCTTTGCTATCTTTAATACATTTCAAACTGATCAGGAGAATAAATCTACTTATGATATATTGCTATTTAAATATATTTCATAGTTATTGACTATTCCCCATACAGTACATTTCTTGTCCCTAACTCATTTATTTTGCAACTGGAAAATTTTCTCTCTTAAGTTTCCTCAACAATTTCTTTTTCCTCAACCTATTTCCCTCCTTCTTGTGAACAACTTGTTTCTTTCTATATGTATAACTCCTTTTCTGTTTTGTTATGTTCATTTGTTTTAAATTCCAAATGTGAGTAAAATCATTAACATTTGTCTTTCTCTGTCTGACTTATTTCGCTTAGCATATTACACTCTTATTCTACCCATTTGTTGCAAATGACAAGAACCTATTATTTTTATAGCTGAGTAATAACCCACTGTAATTTTATGTGTGTGAATGCTTATATCTATCTATCTATCTATCTGTATATATATCTATAAATATAGATAAATCTGTAATTCATAGATGGGTAGATATATATACTATAAATGCACATCTTCTTTATCCATCATCTACTGATGAGAAATTAATTTTCTTCTACTTCCTGGATATGGTAAATAATGCTGCAGTGAATATAGGTTTGAATTTGTCTTTTCTGATTTGTGTTTTTATCTCTTCGAATAAGTATCCAGATATGAAATTGTAGGATCACATTTCATTTTTAATTTTTAGTTAAAACTCCATACTGTTTTCCACCGTGGCAGCAGAAATTTGCATTCACTCCAGCAGTGCATCAGGGTTCTTTTTCTTACATCCGCACCTTCACTTATATTTGTTATCTTTTTGAGAATAGTCATTTTGACAGCACTGACATAAAATCCCATTGTGTTTTGGACTTGCATTTTTCTGATGGTTAGTGAAGTTGCACGTTTTCATGTGCCTGTTGGTTATCTTTCTCCCACTGTATATTCATTTTTTTGTAATGGGCTACATAACCATATTGTCTGATTTCATTTTTAGGCACTCTGTTGTGTTCCATTATTCTGTTTGTTCTGTGCCAGTACTATATTTTTTTTTATTACCGTAGCTTTGAATTATAGTTTAAAATCAGAGACTGTGATACATTCTATTTGTTCTTTCTCAAAGAAGTATTTTTGTTTGTTTGTTTGTTTTCTTTTTTTCTTTTTTTCTTTTTAGTGATTTCAACTCTTAGGTTATTACATGTAAATATTAGGATTATTTAATGTTAGTTTCTGAAAATGCCCTTGGTAATTTGATAGGCACTGAGTTTAATTTGTGTGTTTTCTTGGTTAGTACTGTCATTTAAACAATAATTTTGTCTTAATCGATGAACACAGCATATACTTTCATCTCTTTGCATCATGTTCAATTTCTTTTCTAAATATTTTAATGTTTTCTGAGTACAGGTCTTTTACCTCCTTGGTTGGATACAATTCTAGATAATTTATTTTTTTGTAATGCAACTGTAAATGAGACAGTGCCCTCACTTACTCTATCTGTTAGCTTGTTAGTGTGTAGAAATGCAAGATTTCTGTATTTTAATTTTCCATTCTGAAATTTTAACACACACATTGATAAGCCCTAGTAGTTTTGGCATGCCATCTTTAGGATTTTTGTTTAAAGTATGTCGTCTGGGAACAGATACTTTTATTCATTTTCTTAATTAGCTCTATTTTATTTACTTTTATTTTGGATAGGTATGGCTGGAATTTCCAATACTACATTGAATAAAATTTGTAAGAGAGTGCATTCTTGTCTTCTTGCTGCTCTTACAGGAGATGCTTTCAGCTTTTAATCAGTGAGTGTCTTGTCAGCTGAGTTCTTGTCACACATGACCTTAACTGTGTTAAGGTATGTTTTCTCATACCCTCTTTGAGGGGAAATATAATCATAAATATATACTGATTTTGTTAAAACATTTTATGACTCTATTGGGGTGACCATAAAATTTTTATTCTTCAGTTTGTTAGTGTGGTGTATCATATTGATTAATTTGTAGGTATTGAATCAGTTTGGTATACCTGGAATAAAATGGACTTAATCATATTGTATAATCCTTTTAATTTATTGTTTGGCTTGCTAGCATTTTAGTGATGATTTTTGTTTTTTGTATCTATGCTTATAAGTAATATTTAACCTGAAATATTTTGAGTTATTTGTTCCAGCTTTAGTAGTAGTGTGATATGGAAAGTTGGCCTACGAAGCCTTCCTTCGTCTGCAAATTTTTGGAATACTCTGAGGAGTATAGGTGACAGCACTTCTCTTAATGTTTGGCAGAAGTCACCTGTGAAGGTGTCTAGACCTGGAATTTTGTTTCTTGGGAGATTTTGATTAATTACTTATTCAATTTCATTAGTGATAATTGGTTCATATTTTCTATTTCCCATTCCATCCTGGAGATTATGTCTTTCTAAGAATATGTCAATTTCTTCTAGGGTTTCCATTTTATTGGCAGATAATTTGTTGTATCCTCTTATGATTCTTTGTATTTCTGTGATACAAGTTGTAACTTCTCATTTATTTCTGAGTATTCTCTTTTTTGCTCATGAGTCTGTTTACAGTTTATGAATTTATTTATCTTTAAAATACCATTATTAAGATTGATTAAATGTTTCTATTTTTAATCTTATTTATTTGTGTTCTGGACTTTCAGGTGTCTTTTCCACTTCTAACTAGTTTTTTTTTATCCTTTTATTGCATCTTTTGGTTGTAAGATTATGTTATAAGAGAGAGATGTTTCTTATTTGTATAAGTTGGATTATTTTGCTATAAACATCCCTATTAATACTGCTTTTGCTATACCCCATGAACTTTGTTTTTGTTGTCATTTTTCATTATATATTTTTTCTTTGATTTATACAGCAATCCATTGGTTGTTTAATATTGTATGATTTATCCTCCACGTTTTAAATTTTTTCTCAGTTTTTTCTTTTAGTATTTTTGTAGTCTTACAGAATCCATAAGTTTCTTCACAAAACAAGGAGACAAATAATAAAATTTATACAAAAACATGTAAGACTCAAATTTTCTGAAATAATCTTTGAAAAATGAACAAATCTGTGGGCATTATCCTCCCTGACTTTAGAACATACTACAAAGCTCTAGAAATCAAAACATCCAAATATGGCACTAAAAGAGACACATAGATCAATGGAACAAATTAAAGAGTCCTAAAATAAGCCCATAAACATACGGTCAATTAGTTTACAATGAAGGAGGCAAAGTATAAAACAGAAAAAAGGAAGTCTCTTCAACAATTAGTTCTGGGAAACTGGACAGTACATGTAAAAGGAAGATGTAAGGGCACTTCCTTCCATAGTATACAAACCAAGATACAAATGTATTAATTTCTTAAATATAAAACCTGAAAGTACAGAATATCTGACCAAGAACATGAGCAGAACTGACTTTGAGGTAAATATTAGCAATATTTATTTTTCATGTGTCTCCTAAATAAAAAAAAAACAACTAAGAGTAACAGTTTATAGTTTAGTGAGGAAGAAATAGATGTACTATGTGATACAGTGATTCTACTTCATGTATAAATGTGAAGTGCAATACATTTTGTAGAGGAAAGGAAACCTTCAACAAGACATATGACAACACACAGAATAGAAGGAAAAATTTCAGACAATGAGACCAACAAGGTGTTAATACCCAGAATATATATATAGAATATTAGACTTATAATTAAAAAACAAAGACCCCAAATTAAAAATAGTTGAAGTATCTTCATGGAAACTTTTCAAAAACAGACATGTGGATGGTTTTCATGCACATAAAAACATACATAACGTTTCTATTCATTAGGAAAACATAAATCAAAACCAGAATGAAATATAATCTCACAGCAACCAAAATGGCTATTAACATAAAGTCTAGAAATGACACACATTAATAAGAATGTCAAGAAAAAAGAACCCAGGGACACTGTTGGTGGAAATATAAATTGATGCATGCACTATTATAAAAGTGCTGACAGTGCTCAGAAAACTAGAAATAGAAGCATTATATGTTGCATCAATTCCAGTTTTGTTATAAATCTGAAAAAAATGGAAACAATAACTTTAAATGTTATATTACCCCCAATTTTCATAACCTCATTATTTATAATAGCCAAGGATAGAAGTGAAACTCAACTGCGCATCAACAGATGATTGGCTGAAGTAGATGTGAGATATGTATAATATTATACATACTTAGTTATAACAAAAAATAAAATTCTGCCATTTGGAACAATGTGACTGAACCCAGAGGATGTGGCACATAGGAAAATAAGTAATGCAGAGAAAAACACTCTACATTATCACTTACATGAGGGAACTAAAGATATAAGAGAAATAATCATAAAAAAAGAAACAGACTCACGTATATATGTGTAATGTACCAAGTTGTGGTTTCCTGTGGGGACAGGGAAGATGGATGGAGAAGACAGAATATGCAAGCTACTAGTTATAATTTAGAGAAATAACAGGGCTATATTTACAACACAGGGAAATATTTTAATAATTTAAATGATTTTAAAGAGATTATAGGCATATATTATAGGAAAATGTGCATGTATGTGGGAAAAACATTGAAGAAAGAACCCAGGAAAATCTGAAAGTATTTTGTAGTTCTATGATATTAAGGGAGGTGATTTGTTCACTTTCTTTACCTTTCTTATAATGTCCTTAGTAGAATTTAAGCTTTTAAATGAAAAAGTATATACTTTTTAAAAAGTGACATAAGTTTAAACTATTTATGTCCCTCCCCTTAAATTTACAGTCAGTAAACCATTCACACCTCAACAACAATAACTACAACACAAAACAATACTCCAGAACACATGTGTACAGCTGAAATGTGGTGGACTAAAACACATAGAGGAGGCTAAATTGAGAGAAGAGCAGATTTGGTGCCTGCAACCAAGGCCCACTGACTAAGGTATCTTAGCCCAGAGGTTCAGAGAACCCAGTAGAAACAGGGCCTTAGTGGTTCACACAGCTTTGGCCTCCAACTGCACGAGTTCTCATGGTCACAGGTAACTAGGAGGGAGCCACAATGGAGACAGAATTTCCAGTCTTAAGACACTCACATTAATGACACTGTCGCTACTCCCCATTCACATTGGTGGAGACAACATACCTTGCAGCAATGGACATGGCAAAGGCACTTGCCTGATTCCAACTACCCACCTGCCTTTACACCATTCCTCAGTGTGTACACTGAGTCTCAAGGGATATCAGATACAAGGAAGGGTTCCCCATCCCAGTGACAACAGTGGCATTAACTACCAGAGAAGTCTAAGAATGACAATGAAAGCACTTCTTTTATCCAGACAGTAGTGACTGGAAAGTGCCATTTTGAAATATTATCAAAGGTAGCTCAGGTAAGTAAAACCAAAATTGTGCAATATTGCTAAATACCACAAATCAAAGCATGGACTCCAACACCCAATCTGTTATTTAATGTCATCAGAGCAATAATTTAAAAGATCATGACCAATCACAGTAACATTATAAGGCACGTAGACACACAGATACACAGACTCAGACACACACACACACACACACACACACACACACACACACACAATGTCAACCCAGAAGTAAACAAACTTAAAGTCATGGAATATTGCCATATGACTATTAGAGAATTCAAAATAGCTGTCATAGAGAAACTCAATACATAAAAGAAAACTCAGAAAGCAGTTTAGTGAACACAGGAATAAATTAATTGATGATAGGGAATACATTACCAAAGAGACTGAAACTATAAAATAAACAAACATTATTGGAGGACGAGAAGAACTGAATAAATGAGATGACAAATGAAATAGAAATCATTGGAAGTAGACTGTTTTTGTGGAAGGTAGATTAGCAAACTCACTAATACAAAACTATATATGATAGGAAAGGACAGAGATAGAAGATATAAAAAAGTGAGGAAATTCTACAATAGCATCAGACTTCTTCCAGAAGTGAACATTAGAGTGAAGTCCTGGAGGGAGAAGAAATTTTGAAGGCACCTGATGGTTTATTTAAAGAAGTAATAGTAGACAACTTCCCTAACCTGGGTAAGGAACTGATACACAATTCCGTGAGCCAACAAAGCACAAATAACTTTAAGGCAAAGAGACCTCTTTCAAGATACATCATATGCAAATTGGCAAGTCAATGACAGAGTAAAATCTTAAAGGCAGCCAAAAAAATTATGATAATCTACAAAGAAACCCCCTTTAGGCTATCTGCGGATTTCTCAGCAGTAAAAATAGGCCAAGGGTAAGTAAAATGACATTTTCAACCTACTGACATATGAAATCTCTCCCCAGAGAATAATCTACCTTACACAGTTATCGCTTAGATACAAAGTGAAAATAAAGTCTTTACCAGACAAACAAAACCTGTATGAGATGAAAAACCAAACCGAGATATCTTACAAGCGATGTAGAAAAGAGCTCTTCTAAGAAAAATAAAATGGCAAAAATATGCAAATCATTGACCAAAATACTAAGTAGAGACCACAAGAAATCTGCAATTGTTAATTTGGTTATGTTTTAAAATGCTACAATACTTTATGGATTAAAGAGGGAAAAATAGGAAATCAGGGGCATTAAATATAGATATATCAAACTGGTAATTTCCTCACAACATTAAAAGAAATAATTTGAGACAGTAATCTGAAAAGTTAAAGTATGAAAATAAAACAACATTAAAAGAAGATGCTTTCAGAGGGAAAAGACAAAATTATACATGAGATATTTTATTTTAAATGAAGTACAGTAGATGTACTATATTGTGTAATTTCAGATGTAAAGCATGGTGAATCCAACCACTTTGTAGATTATAGTGCATTATAATTTCTTACAAGTTATTACAATATTTGTAATACAATTATTACAATTTATTGTGTATAATTCCATGATCTCTACAGATTATACTTACTGCTTATCTCCTTTATGTGTATTACTTTGTATTTGTCAATGTCCTACCATTAAAGTGACTTTCCCTTCCAATTTGGTAAACATAAACTTTTTCCATAACTTTGAGTCTGCTTCAGTCTTGTCTATCTAATCTCTCAAACTTTGAGTCTGCTTCAGTCTTGTCTATCTAATCTCTCAATCTGTCAATCTATCTTTCTGTCTCTCTATTTCTCCTTCTATTTCTCTATTTATCTATCTTTCTATGTATCTATCTATCTAACTATTGATTTTTCTGTCATCTATCAACTAATAGCTATTGATAGATGTACCCAGATACTTGGTATTTTTTAGATTCCACTTATACATTATATTATACACTTTTGTCTCTGTCTAAGTTACTTCACTAAGCATAATATTTACTAGGCTCATTTGTGATTTTGAAACAGCAATGTTTCATACTTTTTCATGGCTGAGTAATATTGCATTCCATATTTATAGAAACATCATATATTTTTAAGACCATAGTCTATTGTGGACCTTTGGATTGTTCCCATCTCTTGCATATTATAAACAGTGCAGTTGTGAATATTGGTTCTTCTCAATTTAGGGATTTTCCCCAGATTTTCCCTAGGAGAGGTATTACTGGGTCATATGATAATTCCATTTAAAGTTTTTAAAGTAATCTGAATACTGTTTTCCATACAAGGTGTACAAATTTGCATTCTTACCAGGGGTATACAAGAATTTTGTATCCTCCACATCTTCTTCCACACTTAGTATTTGTAGACTTTTTGATAATCGCCATTTGACCACTGTGAAGTGATACCTCATTGTGCTTTTCATTTGCAATTACCTAATAATTAGTAATGTTGAGCATTTTTATCACTTGCCTGTTACTCATCTGAATGTTTTCTTTGGAAAAATATTAATTCAGGTACTCTGCTCTTTTTTTGATTGGGTTTTTGTTTTTCACATTGAGTTGTGTAATTTAAATCCATGTTACATATATTAACCTAAATCTATTAACCCCTGGCCACTTGCATTGTTTGCAAATATGTTCTCCAGTTTCACAGGCAATACTTTCATTTCATTGATAGTGTCCAAAGCTGTGCAGAAGTTTTGAACTTTGTTTAGTTCCCACTTGCTTATTTTGCTTTTATTTCTTTTGTCTTAGGAGGTTGATATAAGAAAATATTCCTATGATATGTAACCAATAGTGTATCACCTATATTCCCTACAAGCTATTTTATAGGATCAGGTCTTCCATTTATGTCCTTAATACACTTGGAGTTTATTTTTGTATATGATTTCAGGGAATGCTCTAAATTCACTGTATTACATGTAGATATCCAGCTTTCTGAACACCATCCGTTGAAGAGACTGTCTTTTCTCTACTGTGTACTCTTGCCTCTTTTATCATAGATTCATAGATCATAGGTTTGTGGAATAATATCTAGGCTGTATATCTGATTATATTGATTATACCTGTGTGTCAATGCCATGCTGTTCCTATTACTGTTGGATTTTAGTATAGTAAGGTATCTGGGAGGGTTATACCTCCAGATTTTTTGTTTTATGTCAAGATCATTTTGGCAACTCTTAATGGTTTCATGTAAAACTTAGAATTATATTTTCTAGTTGTGTGGAATATACTACAGCATTGTAACAGGAATTGCACTAAATCTGTAGGTTTCTTTGTGTAGTACGTCCATGTTAACAGTATTAACTCTTTCAATCCAATAACACAAGACATCTTTCAATTTCTGTGAATCATTTTTAAATTCTTTGTCAATGTTTTATAATTTTCAGTGTGTAGACCTTTCACAAATGTGGTTACATATGTTCCAAGATATTTGGGGGGATGGGATATTAAATAGTATTGCTTTCAATAACCATTTTATGGTATCTCATGATTAATGTGTAGAAATGCAAGAGACTTCTTTACATTTATTTTGCCCCTGCTCCCTTGGTGAAATTATTTATTGTTCATAATTGTCTGTGTGAAGCCCTTAGGACTCTCTATGTATATTGTTATGTCATCAGTACTAGTGACCATTTTGCCTCTTTCTTTCCATTTTGTCTTTCTTTTATTTCATTTTCTTTTCCTTTCTTCTATTACTATAAAAAAGAAGTGGTGAGAGTAGGAATCCTTGTCATTTTTGTGAATTTCCCCAGAAGGCTTTCAGCTTTTCCAATTGAGTATTAAAAGTTGCTATAAATGGCCTTTAGTATGTTGATAGATATTCCCATTGCACTCACTTTCATGAGATATTTGATCATGAATGGATGTTGAATTTTCTCAAATGCTTTTTCTGTGTGTATGGACATGGTGCTGTGAATTTTGTCTTTCCTTTGTTAGATATGAATCATGATGATTGATTTGTGTATGTTAAACCAACCTTGTGACTTTGGAAATTATCCAACCGATCGTCATGTATAATCCTTTTTATATATTGCTGGATTAAGTAGTTGATTTATTATTGAGGAGTTTTGAATGTATATTCATCAAGAATATTGGCTTTTCATTTTCATTTTGTTTTTTAGTGTCTTTGACTGGATTTGTTATCAGGGTAATGGTGGTCTCATATAATATCTCTGGGAATTTTCCTTCCTCCTTCATTTTTTGAAATAGTTCGGGGGAAAGATGTTTTAATGAAGGCATCGAGACATTTTGTTCAAGGGGTCTTTTTAAAATTGTTGATTTTATTTAACTTACACTGATTGCTGTTTTCAAGTTTTCAGTTTTTCCTTTATTCAGTGTTGGCAGGCTGTAGGTTTCTAGAAATTTGTCCTTTTCTTTTAGGTCATACAGTTGGTTGTCATGTAACTGCTCATACTGTTTCATAAACTTTTTTTGTATTTCTGTAATATCAGATGTTATTTCTACTCTTTTGATTCTCATTTTGTTTCTGTCCACTCTTTGTATTTCTTGATAAACCTGGCTAAATGCTTATCAATTTGTTAAAATTTTTAAGAAAAAAATGCTCTTCATTTTATGATTTTTAATTTATTTTTAGTTTTTATTTTATTTATTTTCAACCTAATAATTAAAAATTTCTCATTTTTCTGCCTTTGGGATTTTTTTTTTTTTTATTAGTTGTTATTACTGTTGGTAAGCTTGTTCCTTTGTGTGAGGGTTTTCTTATTTCATGTAGAAGGACTGATTTGTTCTAATCTTCCCTCATAGATTTGTCTTTGCTACATCCCATACATTTTATGAAGCTGCGTTTTCATGGTAGTTTGTCCCCAAGTATGATTTTATTAGCTCTTTGATTTCATCATTGACCATTTGTTACTTTTTTAAAAGATGTGGTTTAATCTCATGTTTGTGCTTTTCCTGTTCTTCTTTCTAGAGTTGATGCATAGTTTCATACTTTTGTGTATGGAATAATGCTTGCTGTCATCTATATTTGCTTAACGTTTCTGAGGCTCTTTTCATGACCTAATATGTGGTTAATTTCTTAGATATCATCCTGTGCACACTTGAAAAGTTTATGTGTTCTGTTTTACTGATGCAGTGTCCAATAACTCAGTTAGGTTGAAATGATCTAATATGCTATTTAGACCTCTGTTTCCTGACAGATATTCTTTCTGAATGATCTGTCCATAAGAATAGTGAGGTGTTAAACTCATCTGATATTATTGTTTAAGAATGAATTAATTCCCTAATATCTACTAATATTTCTTTTTATATTTAGGATCTATGGTGTTGTGTCCATATGTAAGTTAATGAGTGTAATAGCCTATTTTTATGTTGATTTCTTTTTCTTTATATAATCTCATATTAAAATTTTATTGTGGCCCTTGTTTTAAAACATATTTTGTATGATTTGAGCATTGCAATCTGCACTTTCTTATCGTTTCCATGAAATATCTTCTCCATCTATTTCCAGGCTGTGTAAAATTTCCCCATAATGTGAGTCTTTTTTGGGGGGAGGCCAAGATGGTGGAGTACAAGGATGCTCATAGCTCACCCTTTCCCACAAATGTACCAAGACACCCATCCACAGACTCACTCAGCTAACCAGAGAACCAACAGAACTCTGAAAGAAGATTGTCCTCTTCAAATGATAAAGATGCCAAAAATCTGTTAGGAGAAAAGAAATAAAGAAGGAAGAAAAGGCAAAACAGAGTGGAACAGGTCCCATGGGGAGGGAGCAGCAAGGAAGTACAGGACTCATTCACTGAGTCTCCCCTCTCTAACTGAGAAGCCAGTAGGATGGTGGGGGAGACTCCAAGGCTTGGATCTGTACAGAGTAACAGTTGACTGACAGAACTAAGTTAAACAGGCACAAAGGGTCCTTGTGACACCCAACCCAAGATGCAGCACAGCAGCTGGGGTCAGGTCTATGCTGTCTGAGCTGGGTGGAAGGTGGGAATGCGTGCCCTGAAGAAACCAAGGGGAATTGCAGGGGGCTGTGTGAAATGGCTGTGCATTCATGGGGCAGAAGAAACTGGGGCCTTCTTAAAACAACAGGGCAGATGTGCCCTGGGGGGAAGGGTGCATACCCCCATCTCTCAAAATCCACAAAATTTTCTGGGTGAAGAGAGGTGGGGCTAATGCACAGCCATCATATCCTCAGGCACTTTGCACCCCAGCAGCAGCAGGGGCAAATCCTGCATCCACACCTAAGGACTTAGCAGCTTCAAGGGCCAGACAGAGACTTGTCTACAGCCCGAGGCAGATATGATACTTCTGTCCTGATTCCTCAGAGAACTTGCTCCACTCCAAGACAAACAAGGAGCTGTGCTTTGTCCCAGGCCAGGGACAGGGCTGTTCCTCAGTCTTCCCTGAGCCCCCCTCCATGTTGTAAACCCAAGGTGGAGTGTACAGTGGCACAGAGCAGTGGAGTGACCGTCACCCTTGGGAGGATGGTGGCCCCCAAATATTTGGGCATAAACGAAGCCCCAGAACATGGTGCTGGGAGAAGGCATGATGCCCACTCCTGCCTGGTCAGTCTGCAACATCTGAGTGCAGCATCGGGCAGGGCAGTGACAAGCCAGCCCACAGTATAGGAGAGCTGCACCTGACCCAGTGTTGGGAGTAGGTGTGATCTGCTTGCTGACAGGCACTGGGAGCATCACAGATAAGGGCTCCAATGGAGGGCCTCTGGAAACCACAAGCTGAGCTTCCAAAACAGGATGAAGGCAGAATGACTTCCCATAAATAGCACAGTCTCCAGGAGGACACAAAAAACACCCCCTTTTTTTAATCTGTTCTTACCTCTTCCATTATCTATTACCCTCTTAACTTTTACTCCTTAGACAATTATATATACCCTCATATTCATCCCTCTGAAATTTTATAAAAATATTTTTATTCATTTTATTTTTCAAAATTCTTCTTCCACTTGCTTTCTATTATAATTATACAATGTTTTCATGCCTTTATTTCTCCCTTCTATAAATTCTTTATCTCTCTGTCTCTTTTTTGTCTTTCCTAAGTTGCATTACTACATAGGCATTAGGTTGATAAACTCTTTTTGGACCACAGTAGATAACTGATACTCCATAAAACACAGTGCCAGAGAGGTAGGAGCAAGATGAAGAAGCAGAGAAACAATCTCAAATTAAAAGAACAAGAGAAATCCCTGAAAGAATGATCAGTGAAATAGACTTCGATAGCCTACTAGATGAAGATTTCAAAAAAGGACTGATCAGAGTATTGAAGGACATAAAAGAGATAGTGTTTAGAGATATAGAATATGTCATAAACGAAATGGCAGCTATAAAGAATCACCAAGTAAAATAGGCAAACACATTGACTGAGATGAAGAATGATCTAAAGGCAGTGCAAAGCTGAATAGATAACACAGAGGAATGAATTAGTGAATTAGGAGACAGGACAATAGAAAGCACCAAATAAGAAGAGGTAGAAAAGAAAGAACCAGAAACACATGAAAAAACCATAAGGGACCTATGGTATAATATAAAGCATGCGAATTTTTGCATGATGTGGGTCCCAGAAGGGGAAGAAAGATCAAAGGGAATTGCAAAGTTGTTTGAAGAACTCATGCTTGAGAACTTCCCAAACTTAAAGAAGGAATGAGATATCCAAGTAAAGGAGGCTCAGTAGAACCCAAACAGGAAGACCATAAATACACACACAAAAAGACATACAATTAAGATGCCCAGAGTCAAGGATAAAGAAGTGATCCTAAAGGCAGCAAGAGAAAAGCAAAGAGTGAGTTACAAGGGAAACCCCATAAGGATCTCAGCTGATTTCTCTACACAAACATTACAGGACATAAGGGAGTGGCAAGATTTATTCAAAGTCCTGAATGAAAAAAATATATATACACTAGGATATGTTATCCAGCAAAGCTATGCTTTATGATAGAAGGAGACATAAAGAATTTCACAGACAAGAAAAAGCTACAAGAGTTTAGCAACAATAAACCCATGCTTAAAGAAATATTGAAAGTTCTACTCTAAATAGAAAAGCAGCAGGATGATACAGAAATGAGAAACTCACAGCTGGAAAAGTGATAACTCATGAATTACAAGTAAAATAAGCATGAAATTATACAATAAGACATACAAATCATTGAGAGTGGGAGAGGGAGGCAGGAAAATACAGAATTGTTTTCTTTTTCTTACGTTTTAAAATATTTTGTTCTAGGTAGGATGAGTTTGAGATCATTTTACTGTCAGCTTAATAAAAGGAGTTATAGTAATGAGCTAATAGATTTATAAAAAAGAGTAACAACAAGACAAAGACTTATCATGGACTCACAAAAACTAAATAAAGTTCATGATAATACAAAGAAAAATTACCAAACCATAAAAGGAAGATGAAAGGAACAAAGAGGAAATACCAAATCAACTGCAAAGATAAGGTCAAGTGGCAATAAGCACAAACCTATCATCAATTACTGTAAACGTGAATGGACTAAATGCTCAAGTTGAAAGACATAGAGTGGCAGGCTGGATAATAAAGCAAGAAACTTAAATAAGCTGCATGCAAGAGACCCACTTAAGGGAGAAGGAAACATGTAGGGTGAGAGTGAAAGGATGGAAAATGGTATTCCATATATCTGGAAAAGCCAGAAAACCAGGTGTTGCAGTACTGATCTCAGACAAAATAGACTTAAAAACAAAGGTCATAAAGGAAGATAAAGAAGGACCTTTTATACTGATTAAAGCAGTGATACAAGATGAGGATAGTACACTCATTAACACATATGCAGCAAATAGAGGAACACCTAAATACATAAAATAATTACTAACAGATATAAAGGGTGATAATGATGGGAATAGTATCATAACTGGAGATTTCAACACTGCATTAACATCACAGGACAGATCACCAAGACAGAAAATAAATAAGGCAACAGTGAAATTAAATAGTACAATAGGATTATTAGACATGGTTGATATTTTCAGAGCATTGCAACACACCAAAAGATGATATAGATTCTTTTCAAGGGCACATGGAGCATTTTCCGGGATTGATCATGTACTTGGGCACAAAAGAAACCTCAGCAATTTTAGGAAGATAGAAATTACCACGAGCATCTTTACTGACCACAATGCCATGAAGCTAGAACTCAACAACAGAGAAAAAAAGGAGAACAGAAGGAAAACATGGAGATTAAAAAATATGTTATTAAAAACCAATGGGTCAAAGAAGAAATCAAACCTAAAATAGAAAAAATACCTTGAGAGAAAAGAAAATGAAAGAAAAACCACAAAAAATTTATGGGTCACAACAAAAGCAGTGCAAAGAAGGGAGTTTACAGCAATACAGGCCTTCCTCAAAAAAGAAAAACAATCGCAAATAAACAATTGAACCCACCAGATGAATGAACTAGAAGATGAAGAACAATAAAAATCCAAAAGGCAGCAGAAGGAAGGAAATGATAAAAATTGTGGAGGAAATAATTAAAATGGAATTTCCGAAGACCATAGGAAAAACATCAATCATACAAAGATGGTTTTATGAAAAAGTAAGAAAAATCGACAACTTCTGGCCAAACTCAAAAAGAAGAAAATAGAGAGAGCACAAATTAGCAATATAAGAAAGGGAAATGAAGAAATTACAACAAATAAAATAGAAATACATAATATCATACGAGAATATTATGAAAAACTCCATGGAACCAAACTGGATAACCTAGAGACGATGGACAAGTTTCTGGAAACATACAGTCCACCAAGATTGAATCAAAAAGAAACTGACCCCTTGAACAAACAGATCACTAGAAATGAAATCAAAATAGCAATATAAAACCTCCCTACAAATAACAGACCAGGGCCGGACGGCTTCGATGCGGAATTCTGCCAAACATACAAAGAAGAACACATACCAGTCCTTCTCAAATGCTTCCAGAAGATTGAAAAGGAAGGAATACTCTCAAAGTCATTCTATGAAGCCACAATCACACTGACATCACAAACAGGCAAAGACACTAGCAAAAAAGAGTACAATAGGCCAATATCACTGATGAGCATTGATGCCAAAATCCTCACCAAAATAGTAGCAAATAGAATCCAACAACACATATAAAAGATTATACATCATAACCAAATGGGGTTCTTCCGAGGGACACAGGGGTGGTTCAACATATGCAAATCAATGAATTTAATACATCACATAAGCAAGAGAAAGGGCCAAAACCACATGATCATCTCAATAGATGCAGGAAAAGCATTTGATAAAATTCAGCACCCATGTATGATAAAAATGCTCACCAAAGTGGGCATAGAGGGAACATATCTCAACATCATAAAAGCTATATATAACAAATCTACAGCCAGCATAACAGTCAACGGTGAGAAAGTCAAAATCTTCCCACTAAAATCTGGGACAAGACAAGGTTGCACACTTTCACTACTACTAGTCAACATAGACTTGGAAGTTCTATCCAGAGCAATCAAACAAGAGAGAGAAGGAAAATGGATCCAAATTGGAAAGGAAGAATTAAAAGTCTCACTATATGCAGATTACATGTTATTATATATAGAAAAGCCTACAAGATACACACAAAAACTACTACAGCTGAGCAAAAAATTCAGCAAGGTAGCAGGTTACAAGATTTAGGTTTAATAATCAGTGGCATTTCTTTATGCTACAGATTCAGATAACCCTATAGAGCTACAGTAAACATGACAGCACTCTATTGGTACATAAACAGACATATAGGACAATGGAACAGAATAGAGAGCACAGAAATGAACCCACAAAATTTTGGTCAATTAAACTTTGACAAAGGAGCCAACAATACACAATGGAATAGAGACAGTCTCTTCAGCAAATGGTGTTGTGAAAGCTGGACAGCAGCATGTAAATCAATGAAGCTAGAACACTCCCTTACACCGGACAGAAAAATAAACTCAGAATGGATTAAAGATTTAAACATAAGACAAGATACAATAAACCTCCTAAAGGAAAATAAACGCAAAGCATTATCTGACATCCATCTCGAAACTTTTCTCATAGAAGAAATGAAAGCAATAAGAAAGATATGTGACCTAAAGATACTTGCAACCCTCTACAAAGTAAGCAAACCACAAGTAAAACAAAAAGACAACCTAAGGAATGGGAAAAAAATTTTTGTAAATGAAACTGACAAAGGCTTGATCTCCAGAATATATTAGCAGTTCATCCAACTGAATAAGAAAAAAAAAGCAACCCAATCCAAAAATGGGCAGAAGGCCTAAACAAGCAATTCTCCAACGAAGACATACAGATGATCAACAGGCACATCAAAAAATGCTCAATATCACTGATTATCAGAGAAATGCAAATCAAAACTACAATGAGGTATCACCTCACACCAGTCAGAATGGCCATCATTCAAAAATCCACAAATGACAAATGCTGGAGAGGCTGTGGGTAATAGGGAAACCTCCTACACTGCTGGTTGGAATGCAGTTTGGAGCAGCCACTCTGCAGTCAAAATGTTTTAAAGATCTGAATCTAATACATGACACAATAAAACTCCTAGAAGCTAACGTAGGCAAAACAAGACATAAATTGTAGCAATATTTACTTATGTCAATCTCCCAAGCAGAAAACTATAAAATCAAAATAAACAAATATGTCCTAATTAAACTTAAAAGCTTCTACACAGCAAAATAAACAAAATGAAAAGAAAAACTTCCAAATGGGAGAAAATATTTGGAAACAATGTAATTAACAAGAGGCTAATTTCTAAAATACACAAATCATTCATACAACAACATTTCAAAAATTTACAGACAACTCAGCCAGAAAATGAGCAGAAGACAATTCTCTAAAAAGACACACAGATGACAAACAGGGATATAAATACATGCTCACATTACTAATCATTATACAAAGCAAAACAAAAATTAAATAATGTTTTACCTCACACTAATGAGAAGGGCTGTCATCAAAATGTCTACAAATAATGAAGGCTGGGGAGTTTGTGGAGAAAAAGGAACTCTCGTACACTGTTGGTGGAAATGAAAATTGGTGCAATCACTTTGGAAACAGTATGGAAATTCCTTTAAATAATAAAAATAGACCTATCATATGACCCAGCAATCCCA
Organism: Camelus ferus; assembly: GCF_009834535.1. Lineage (NCBI taxonomy): Eukaryota > Metazoa > Chordata > Mammalia > Artiodactyla > Camelidae > Camelus > Camelus ferus. Next base: position 99,930,130 of record NC_045732.1, on the reverse strand, counting down.
CTCCTGGGCATATAAAACATATAAAACTGGAAGACAAAGTATCCTCAGTTAAAACATAAGAAGTACACTCTGACATTGGACTTAATTTGATGCTACATATTTCTCCTCTGACAAGGGAAGCAGAAGCAAATCTAAAGAAATATGATTGTATCACTCTGAACAGATTTACACTGCAGAGGAAATGATCAATAAAATGAAGTCAACCAACACAATGGGAGGATATATTTGCAAGTGATATTTTCCAATCAAGTTTTAATATCCAAAATATATGGCAAACTCATACCCCACAACAATAACAAAAAAGACCAAATATTCAAATTAAAAAAAAGTCCATAGGAACTGAATACATAGATCTGACTCATTTTTCCATAGAAAACATAGAGTTGGCTAAATGATGCATGAAAATATGTTCAGAGTTATAAATTATTATGAAATTAATAAACCAAAAATGAGACAAGACCTCACACTTGTCAGAAGTCTCTCATCAAAAAAAAAAATGAAATAGAAGTTAGTGGAGAAAAAGGAACACCATGGACACTATTGATAGGAATACAAATTATTCTTTCCATTTTATATACACATCAAAGTTTCTACATGCACTTTACTGTCAAGGGATGTTAGGTTTTTAGGCCCCTGTCTGAAGGCTCTAGAGAATAAGCCCATGGGGTGAACTGATAAACAAACTGTTATGAAATTCACACATCCAGGCTGGATAAGAAATGGACTACTCAATGTATCCAGTATGGATGGCTGGAATGAAAATGACGGGAAATATCCTCAGAGGAGGACAACCTAAGACAAGCACAGCTGGCAGGCTAAGAGATGGCCTATTTAATGAAGTTTCCTGATGAACTTTAAAACAATCTTTGATCATTTAACATCCTGTGCTTACTGCAGGAGCATGGGGACACAAATAGCTTAAGATATTAAGACTGTTATAACTTAGATGATATGTGAGACATTTTGTGTGTCCTACATAAGCTCTTTCTTTAGGAATGAATAAACAGAGAACTGCTTCAGTTCTCTCCACTGAGTTTTTGTGTGTATATGATATCGTGCCACTGACAGGGTTAATTTAATTTGTTGGGAGTATCATAAAATGATGTTGCTTTATATACAAGGCTCTTTCTGCACCTTTAGATGATTATGTAATTTTTATTTCTCATTGTATTCATGTGGCATGTCACCTTTATTGATTTGATATTTTTTAAGTATCCTTAAACCCAGAGAAAACTCCCTCTACTCATGGTGTATGATAGTTTAAATGTGCTGTTGTATTCATTTTGCTTGTGTTTTGTTGAAAATTTTGGCACTTACATTCATCAGGGATATTATTCTATACTTTGTCTTTAATGTCCTTTCTAGCTTTGTTTTAGAAATAAAGCTGGCATCATAATACCAGTTTGGAATCTTTCACCCCTTGAAATTCTTGGGAGATTTGGGGAAGAATTGGTGAAAAATTGTCTTGAAATGTATGACAGAATTCACCAGTAATGTCAACTTGTAAATATTTTCTGTTTTGTGAAGTTTGGATTACTGATTTACTCATACATACTTTTGCTCTACACCTTTTTAATTTCTTCTTGATTCAGTATTGGAAGACATTTGTTGCTGGGAATTTGTCTTTTGTTCTAGGCCATTCAAATTTTTGGCTAGCGGTAATTTCTTATGATCCTATGTATCTCTGTAACATCAGTGGTAATATCTTCTATTTCTAATTTTATTTGAGTCTTTATTTTCTTAGCCAAACTAAACGTTTGTCCACTTTATGTTTAAAAGAAACAGACTTAGGTATTTTTTTTTTTATCATTTCCATTGTTTCTGTTGTTATTTGCATTACTCTGATTCATTAAATTTTCTTCCTTATTCTTTCTTTTTTCTCCTAGTCTCTTGAGGTGTAACGTTAAGTAGTGTGAATACTTATATATCTTTTGTTATTAAATATCATTTATTTATTTATTTAGTTATTTATTTAATTTGCTTATTTACTTATTTACTTATGTTCTCATTTATTTATCATTGAAGTACTGCCATTTATAATGTGTCAATCTGTGTTGTATAGCACAGTGCCCCAGTTCATGCATATATTTGTGTTCCTATTAAAGGTTACTTCACAATTTTTAACACACTGCCCTGTGTCATATGAAATAAATTCTGAAAAAATCTAGTTATTTATATAGTGGATAACATTTATAAACCTACAGGTCTCAAATATATCCTCTCACAGACCCTTTCCACAGGAACTGTAAGAGTATTTAATCGATCTGCGAGTGTGTTTCAGTTCTGTAGATGAAATCATAGTGAAATCAACCAACATTTTTTTTTAAGGATCCATATATGTCATGTCATGTGTTATTTTTCTTTCTCTTTCTGGCTTACTTCAAATAGAATGACACTTTTTGGGGACACCCATTTTGCTGCAAATGTCATTGTTTTATCATTTTTTATGACAGAGTATTATTCTATTAGGTAAATATGCCATAACTCCTGTATCCTGTCATCTGTTGATGGACAATTAGGTTGCTTCCATGTCTTGGGTGTTGTATATAGCACTGGTATGAACATTGGGGTGCAGGTGTCTTTTTAAATTAGGGTTCTCCTTGTTATATACCCAGAAGTGGGATTGCTGGATTGTACGTTAAGTCTATTTTCAGTCTTTTGTGGAATCCCCATCCTAGTTTCCACAACGACTGCATGAAACTATATTTTTACAAACTGTTTAGGAGGGTTCACTTTCTTCACAGCTTCCTCAGCATTTATTGTTGTGGACATTTGAATGATGGCCATTCTGACTATTGTGAGTTGATACTTCATTATAGATTTGATATGCATTTCTGTGATAATTAATGATAGTGAGCTTTTTTTTTTCATATATCTATTTGGCATTTGTATGTCTTTATTGGAGAATTGCTTATTTAAGGTTTCGGCCCATTTTCAGATAGGGTTTCTTTCTTTCTTTTTTTTTAGGTTGTATGAACACTTTATATTTTGGAAATTAAGCCTTTGCCAGTTGCATCAGTTCTAAATATTTTTTTATCTTGTAGCTTCTCATTTTGCTTCGTTTATGGCACCCTTTGCTGTGCAAAAGCTACTAAGTTTAATTAGGTCTGATTTATTAATTCTGCTCTTATATCCATTACCTGGGTAGGCTGTTCTAGGAGATCATTGCTGAGATTTATCTCAGAGAGTTTTGCCTATGTTTTCTTCTAGGGGATTTACTGTGTCTTGCCTAACATTTAAGTCTTCAAATCATTTTGACATTTTTCGTGTGTATGGAGTGAAGGAGTGTTCTAATTTCATTGCTCTGCATGCTGTTATCCTGTTTTCCCAACACCAGTTGGTGAAGAGATGGTCTTTTCTGTGTCATATTCTTGGCTACTTTGTCAAAGATTATTTGAACATAGGCCTATAGATTATTCCTAGGCTCTCTATTCTGTTCCATTGGTCCATATGCCTGTTTCTATACCAATATCATGTCATTTTGATTATCTTCTAGCTCTGCAATATTGTATGGAGATCAAGATGATTATACTTCCAGCCTCTTTCTTTTTCTTCAATATTGCTTTGGAAATTATGAATCTATTCTGATTCTATATAAATCTTAGGATCATTTGTTCCACTCGTATAAAGAAAAGTTTTAAGCAATTTGATAGGAACTCACATTAGTTCTGTGGATTGCCTTGGACAGTATGGCCATTTTAACAATATTATATCTTCCTTTACAACACCTTTGGGTATCATTTCAATTATTCAAATCTTTTTTAACTTCCTCAATCAAAGTTATCTAGTTCTCCATGTATAAGTCATTCACCTCCTTGGTCCGATTTATTCCTAAGCATTTTATACTTTTGGGTGCAGTTATAAAAGCGGTTGTTTCTATACTTTGTTTTCTTGTTGATTCACTGGTAGTGTAAAGAAATGCAATTGATTTTTGTACATTATTCTGGCTACCTTGCCCAGTTCCATTATTAGCCTAAGTATTTTTTGGTGAGGCTTTTACAGTTTCCTATGTATAGTGTCATGTCTGCATACCATGACAATTTTACCTCTTCTTTTCCAGTCTGAATCCTTTTATTTCTTTTTCTTGCCTGATCGTTGTGGCTTGGAATTACAAGACTATATTGAATAGAAATTGTGAGAATGGGCAACCTTGTCTTCTCTCAGATTTTTGTGGGAAGGGTTTCAGTTTTTCACCCCTGAGTAATTTGCTGGCTATATGTTTGTCATAAATAGCTTTCACTATGTTGAGATATGGTCCCTCTATGCCCACTGGGATAAGAAATTTCATTGCAAATAAGTGTTAAATTTTATCAAGTGCTTTTTCTGCATCTACTGAGATGATCATGTGGTTTTTGTCCTCTCTTTTGTTGATATGGTTTATCACAATTGATTGATTGATTTGCATATGTTAAACCATCCTTGTGTTCCTGGGATGAACCTAAATTGATCATGGTGTATGATCTTTTGTTACATGTTGTTGGATTCTGTTTGTTAATAATTTCTTAAGGACTTTTACATCTGTGTTTATCAATGATATTGGCCTATAATTTTCTTTTAGGGTAGTGTCTTTGGTTTTTTATCAGGTTGATATTGGCCTTATGTTGTGAGTTTGGGAGTACTCTCTCCATATGAATATTTTGGAAGAGTTTGAGGAAGACTGGTATGGATTTTTCTTTGTATGTTAGGTCAGATTCCCCAGGGAGGCCATTTGGTTCTGTATTTTTGCTTACAGAGATTTTTTTATTTTATTGATAATACTATTCCATTTCTGGTGATCTGTCTGTTGAAATGGTCAATTTCTTCTTGATGCAATATTGGTGGGCTGAATATTTCCAGAAACTTCTCCATTTCTTCTAGGTTATCCAGTTTGTTTCCATACAGTTGTTCACAGTAGTCCCTTAAGAAATTTTGCAAATTTGTTGTACTCTTTGTAGTTTCTCCATTTTCATTTCATATATTTCTTGTGTTATCTGTCTTTTCTTGTTGGTGAGCCTGTCCAGAATTTTGTCAATTGTGTGTACTATTTCAAAAAGAGTTTGATTATTTTTCTCTTTTTTAAACTCTGTATGAATTGTTTTATGCTTGATCATTATTATTTCCCTCTTTCTGCTGACTTTTGATTTTGTTTGGTCTTCTGTTCATGATTATTTTACATACAACATTAGATTATATATTTGAAATTGCTCTTCTTCTTTGAGGAGGGACTTGTCACTATGAACTTTCCTCATAAGCCTGCTTTAATTGTATTCCATAGACTTTGTGTAGTGTTTTTGTCATTTTTCTCAAGATAATTTTTAATTTCTTCTTTAATTTCATCACCCCCTTACTTGTTTTAGTATCATGTTGTTTAATCTACATGGTGTCATTTTTTCTCCCTGGTTTTTCTGTGATTTATTTCTAGTTTCATGTTATTATATTCAGAAAATGCTTGAAATAATTTTTATCTTCTTAAATTTGTTGAGGGTTCTTCTGTTCCTGAGTACATAATCTTTCCTTGAAATTGTTCCATGTGCACTGGGAAAGAATGTATATTCTGTTTTGGGGAGATGTAGTGTTTTGAAATTATCAACCAATTCCAATTATTTTATTGTATCTGTTAGTATCTTTGTTCCCTTATTAATTTTCTGTCTGAAAGACAATTCCTGTGATGGTAGTGGGGTGTTATAGTCACCTACTATGATTGTGTTCCCATCAATTTCTCCCTTTTTATGTATTAATATTTGCTTTATGTATTTAGGTGCTCCAATATTGAGTTCATATATCTTAATGAGTATAATGCTCTCATTTTGTATTGCTCCTTTAATCAATATATGATGTTCTTGTTAATCTTTCTCTATGGCTGTTGCCTTAAAGTCTATTTTGTGTGAAATCTGTACTGCTAGTCCTGCTTTCTTGTCATGTCCATTTGCATGGAATATATTTTTCCGTCCTCTGAATTTCAATTGATTTGTGTTCCTCTCCCTAAAGTGGGTCTCTTGTATGATTCATAATGTATGGTCTTGTTATATTATCCCTTCTGACAATATATATCTTTTGATTGAAGCACTTAGTCCATTAACATTTATGATAATTATAAATAGACAGGTGTTTATTTTCATTTTGAACTTCATTTTTTAGTTAATTGGTGTTTCCTTTTTGTTCATTTCTTTTTCTTTTTGTAGGTTGATAATTTTACTTTATTATCTTAGTTTCTTTTTAGTTTTGTGACTTCATTGTAAGCTTTTGACTTATGGTTACCTTTTTTTTTTTTGTATGTGTATGGACACATTTCTATATCTGTTTATTTTACCTGATACTAATAGAAAATCTAACCCATCCTACAGAGAAGAGAAACAAGAAGAATATACTCTGTATTGTCCTGTTTCAATCTCTGACCCTTAAAAATTTTGATGTCCTGTTTTACAACATCATGTTTATTCTCTTGTAAGTCATTGTAGCTTTTTCCTTTCTAATTATGCCTTTCTCCTTTGTATAGCACCCTGCTTCTTTTGTATTTAGTGTAGATCTTTCATTATTTACTGTCTGTTGCTATTTTCTTTTAGTATTTGCTTGTGTGGAAGTTATTTATCTCTCCTTCTATTCCAAGGGATAGCCTTGCTTGATAAAGTATCTTAAATTACAGCTTCCTTTAATTCAGGACTTTGAATATGTCTTGCCACTGTCTTCTGACTGCTGTATATGGGTAGGAAATGTGTTTTAATTTTTATGTATATAATTATTTATACATGTAAAGAATACCTAGAAATGAAGTTAACAGAAAAGTTGAAAACCTATATGTTAAAAAATAGAAAACGTTGATGAAAGAAATTAAAACTGATCCAAAGTAGTGAAAAGATCTCTTTGGTTAATGATGTGAAACAAAATGGTTAAAACAACCATACTACCCAAAGCAGTCTAAATTTAGTGTGATTCATATCAAAATATCCATGAGAATTTTCCTTTAAATAGAACAAATAATTTCAAAATTTATATGTAACCACAAAAATCATGAGTTGTCAATATAATTTTGAAAAAAGTATTAATCTATTAGTGTAAGGTTCTCTGATCTTAAAGAGTACTACAAAGCTTTAGAAATTAAAACAATATGATACTGGCTCAAAAACAGATGCCAATGAATAGAAGAGAATAGAATAAGCAGATATAATCCCTAAAACCTGTGATCAATTAACCCATGAAAAAGGAAGCAAGAGTATAAAATGATGAAAAGGCATTCTTTTCAATAAGCAGTGCAAGGAAGATTGATAATGTAAAAGATAGATAAGTATATTTCCTCACATTGTATGCTATCCATGAGCACAGAATATCTTTCTATTTATTTTGTTTACTTATATTTCTTTCACCTGTTATTTATAGATTTATATTTAAATCTTTTTTTCACTTATTAAATTTATTCCTTTTTTATTCTTTTTGATATAATTGTACACACAATAGTTTTCCTAATTTCCCTTTCTGAAAATATGTTGTTAGTATAAAAGTGCAAATGAGTTTTGTGTATTGATTTTGTATTCTGCAAGTTTAATACATTTGTTCATTATTTCTATCAGTCACTTGAGGAGTCTATGGAGTTTAGAATGAACTACTTTTTCTTATTACTGGTACAGAGGAAAACATTCCTGAATGTTAATACTGAGCTTGAAGTTAGTGATGGTTTTATTCCTATATGACTTTTATCATGTTTAGTTAGATTATACATAGAGAGAATGTGTTAAGAATTTTTTCATATAAAAGTTAAGTTCTGTCAATAATTTTCCTACATCTATTGAGATTATTATTTTTGTATCATTTGTTTTTTAAGGGATGGTATCACATTTATTGATTTGTGTGTGTTAAAAAATATTTATGAATCAGGAATAAATCCCACTAAAGTATAGCTTATAATACTTATCATATGCCATGAATTCAGGTTGATAATATTTATTTAGAATGGAATAAACATATACTGAAGGAAAAATTACATTGTAGCTTGTGTGTACATTTATTTATTTAAAATTTTATGTCTCATTTTGAACTTTGCTTATGTTTAATGGAATTTATTTCTAAATAAAGAATACAACTTTTGTTATAACTGGATTTACTACAGTTTACTGATAGAGAACATAGTTATTATTTACAATTGGAGCACAAAATACTTGCCTTAAAATGCCATATTATACTAACGATGCCAACTGTTCCAGGACTGAGAAACAAATTGCTTCCTAAAGTGTATTTAGCTGGTCTCCTCCACCACAAACCACATATACTGTTATTTGTTTATTTGGTTTTTTGTTTGTTTGTTTGTTTGCCCCTTAATGGAGGCACGGGGAATGGAACCCAGGATCTTGTGCATAGTTTTATTTATCAACATCATTTTGGGACACTTAACAGGAGCCACAAGGGTATCGATTATAAACATGACTAGAAAATGTATTCCTTTTAAGGACTGAAAATCCTCTGAATGAAACAATTGCAAAAATAAACATTTGTAAGTATACAATAAGGTTTTCTCTTTTGTAATTTTAAAATTAGAATATTAAATTACATTTGTTTTATTTATAATGCTGAATTAAAATTTAAAACACTTCCCCCCTTTTGGGATTTCTTAAATTTGATTGAATATTTTAATCTAAATTTATTTCATAAATATTTACACTTTATATATAAACATACCAAATAAACTGTTATTTATTCTGCTCATTTTTTGAATATAGAGCTACTTAATATAAAGCACACAGATAAATAACTATTTCCATATCCAAATCAAATTAGGTTTCATTTTAATTACAAATGATAATGAAATAATTATACTTTTTTGTACAGCTTTTACACAAATTTCAATTTAAATTCCAGAACTTTAAAATTAGTTTATTTATTTAGTGCATTTTTTATACTCTGTTCACCAATCTGGTATAAATTTGTGTACAAAAGTTAGGGGATTGGTTTTATTCATAGACCCCTAATTTAATTTATTTAAAAAGATGTTGTGGGAATAATATTTGCAGAACACACTGTAAAAATAAACATCCTATATCTTTCATTTTAACTGGATGAATGTGAACTAAACACTGGCTGAATGTTACACTTGGGTTGCTATGAGACCAGTCATTTTGTGATGTCACAGCTACTCAGGTTGAGAACAACTGTGATGACATAGCAGTTTATGTGTGCTGGCCTGCCAAAGCAGCATTTGAAACGGCAGTGCTCAAAATCAGGCAGATTAGAAAAGGAGCTGTAGAAAAAGTTATTTAAGATGGCATATGTTTCTTCAAAAATTCAAGATATGTCTCCTACAGTTGGACCAACTTGTTCAGGAAAGTCCAGTAGACCTCTATTGTGTGATCAAACATTCTCTGGGGACTTGGATTTGAGGTCTATGATTGAAGAAAATGCTTTTCAGACTTTGTGTGAAGAATCCTTGAGAAAAAGACCATGTTACACACATTGGGTCTCTGAACCAGATGAAGATAATGATATTTGTTCTCTAATATTTCCAAGAAAACTCTGGAAAATGGTTGGGAGTGACCAATTTCAATCCATCTGGTGGGATGATAATGGAACTTCCATAGTGATCAATGAAGATGTCTTTTAGAAGGAAGTTTTGGAAAGAAAGACCCCTTTCAGAATATTTGAAGCTGGAAGTATGAAAAGTTTAGTTAGACAGCTTAACCTTTATGAGTTTAGTAAAGTGCAGCAGAATTTTCCAAGATCTGCTTGTCTAGCTGACTTTCTATCAGAAGAAAAAGAAGTCTCTGTTTTAAGCAAGGTATTCAGAAATTTTAGTCACCACTTCATAACTTATACATAAAATTTTATTTTGTACATCAATCTATGGTAATATAAATGTAAAGTTAGATTTTGAAAATTGTATAAAAATACTAAAGCTAAAATGTTTTAATTTTTTTTAAAAATGAGGACAGTATTTTAAGTATTCACGATTATGAGAAAATTTTCTAGCAACTATGAATCTTATCAGAAATCTAAATAAAGTTATTAAAGCTGCTATTAGAAAGGAGCATTCACCGTTATTGCAAATGCTAATGTTTTAAATTTGATGACTATAGTATTTAAATGTATATTTTCCAAATAAGGAATTTCAAAAAATAGTCACCAATGTTCATATTTTGATAATATTACCTTTGTATTCTAAGTGTGAATTCTGAGGTTTTATAAATTATGCTTATTGTAGTCTTGTATTTTGGTTTAAAGTATTACTAAAATCTTTCTCCTTTGGTTGTAGCTGCAGTTCCATCATAATCCAAATTTTAAACGAGTCTGCCCCTGCTTTTAGTGAGAATAAAAAGAAGAGTTGGGATTAAAAATGCTTCTCTGGTATCTTCATTGGCTCAAGATTTCAAAAAGAAGCACTTTAAAGCAGGGGGTAAATTGGATAATCATAATTCTGGATTTGTGGCTGACACTAGAGGAGAAAGTGCACTTTTACCTTCTGCAAATTTAAACATGCCTCTAAAAAGAAAGCCCTCTACTAGCCACATAATTGATGATACAAGTACCCCGATGACAGGGGATATTTCCCCTGCAACTTCAATATCATTTAGACCACCAGAACAAATTGCAGTGCATCAACGTGCTATTATAAATCAGTTGACCACTTTCCACCTGCACTCACAAAACAGCTACACTGAAGCAAATGGCAGTGTCATGAATATCTTTACAACTACAACCTCTAATTCTCAGTACAGCAACTTATCTCCCATACAGAGCAATTATATTCGACTGATGGTGGATCCTTCTACTTTTCCAAATAGATATCACAAATATGGGCCAATGAAGGTCCTTTTCCTAAACTTCAAACAGAGAGCAACCCACGGTTTCAAGTGCCAGTGTTAGCTGATACATCAGCTAATTCTCTTTCACCACCAACTCATCAGACAACTGCAGTTTATGAACGTCATTGTAATTACAACTGATCTGCCAGAGGACTACCAGATTATGCAGGATAACAAAGATTAAAATTGATGTTGGCAAATATCGACAAATATCTTCTAGTTTCTTTTTTGAACAATAAACATACATGTTTACCTATATTTTTCTTATTTTTAAAAATACAGTAAGAGAAAATTGGGAGATTAAGTTACCATTTAAAGAAAAAATAAGATGTTTGATTGATATGAGCATTTGAGGGTACAATATGGGAGTTAATTTGAATAATTTCTTGTAACAAAGAAGAGAAAATGGAAGGATTTGGGACAAGAATAAAATATGTAGAGAAGGAAAAGTACCAAGTGGTTTCTGGTTCATCCTGGAAAGTATTAAATGTTTTAAGTTAGATTAGGTTGGAACAGGAGATAAATGCAGGAACCGGCCCAGGGATCATGGTCTCTATTACGTCATCCCTGGTAAAATAACGGTCAAATGATTTAGGGTCAGATGGCACATTCAGCATGTGGTAGAATTTAAGAAGTAATTTAAACTATGTTCTTCTTTGTGCTGTTCTCAAAGCATTCCAATTGGTGCTTTCATTTCCTCCACTCAAGATTCTACAGTATATTTTCTGGTGAATACTTTATGTTGCTTTTATGTTGCAGCCAAAGAAAAGCTTACGTCCTCAGGATGGTACTTAATGCCTTTCCAACTCTAAGCCCACAAACTCAACATAGTTTAGTCATTTCTTTATAGATCTGGCATCTGACTACCTTGGCATATCTTTATGTTTCACTGTATCTGGAGATACATCCAGGAAAAATGGTTGTCAAACATGTTAACTCCAACCTCACAGCTTTTGCTCCAGCACATCCTTCGACTTAGGATATCCTCCTTTAACCTACTTAGACTTTCCCAGTCTCAGCAACGGAACCTCCTCTTCCAGATGTTTTCTGTCTATCCACCTTTCCTTCTCTAACTTGGGTTCCAGCACTATAAGCACAGCACATGCCACAGGATGCATTTTAGTATTTAGTGAATGAAAATTAAGTGTTGACTTTAAGCAAAATCTACTTTCTGAGACAACAAAACTCTCATGGTTTTAAAAGAATTTCGTTATGGTTTTTACTCTTCACCACAAACTAGCTCTTTTCATATCCCAAGGACTAGACACTCAAGAAAGTAAGTGGAGGTAGGCACAGGAGACAAAGTATTATTTTCTTATTAATTCATGCCTCCAGAGGCCTAAAGCATTCCATTCTCATTTTCTGGATATTTTCCTGTCTCTTCCTCACCCACCCACCCCAAAATAACTGATTCTCTTCCCCTTACCAATAAATATATTGACTTTGAATTAATTTACTTCTTAGAATCAGAGCATTTTCCAGAAGGAACAGTGATATTGCAAACACTTAAAGTAGGTTTATACACCCCACATAACTTGTGCCCTTTCTAACCTTCACACAGGATTTATCTAAGAGGTAATAGCACCTTATTTGGGGTGGTTGTATTCAGTAACCAAATTGCAATCTAAAATGTGTGGACTAGAAAGAGTTGAGGGTAGTAGAATTAAAAATTTGTCCAAATGCAAGAATACCATATTTCTGCAGATATTAGGAGATATAAAATATTCATGGAAAACTTTGACATTTTCCCATTAATTTAAAATAAAAGGTGAAGCATTTTCAGAATGTGAAATGCCCTGAAATGCTGGAAAAATTGTAGGCAAGCTCAGGGAGCCTAAATCTTCTGCTCACAATCGTGCAGCCTGTGTCAGCTAATAAGATTGGAATGGCAATATTGAGTCTTGAAAATGTGTCAACATTTGTGAAGAAAGCCTTTGATAATCTGGAGAATGGGTAAATGGACCAAGGTTATCTCTAGCCACATCCCACCAATATGACCTTTACCAAGAGAAGAAAAGAGCCCACTTGCTGCAGGAGAACTGTGTCTGGACAGCAGTGGTTTTTCCTACAACAGAAACATGAAGCTTTTAAGATTGCCAGCTCAACTCTGATGGTGGCTATGTTGTTGTTTACATTAGCAGTCTGGGGTTCAGATGAGCTTGTTCAGCAGTTAGTTTCCAGATGTCTTCTCAGACAGTGTGTCTTACAGTGATCATCTTAACAAGGTTCTATACTGATAAGTCAAAAGCTACAGTTTACTTTCAAAATTAGAAATCCTAAAGAAGAATATTGTTTGTCCATCTGTAGTTATCTACCTGGGAAATCTAGACTATTTGCAAAAGTACAAAAGTTGGCTGGTGCATTGAAAACTATACTCTGAGCTGTGCCCACTCAATTCTTCCCACTAAATACTACAAATCTGAATACCAGTGTGTGTGTGTGTGTGTGTGTGTGTGAAGATGGATTGTTAAGCACTAAGTTTGTCTTAGTTGAGTCATCAGTGAATTATTCTTCTGCATCTTGAAAGATCTTTGTGAATTAAGAATTCCTAGGAACCACCAGATTTTCTTCAGATCAGGGAGAGTTAGATTATATTTCTCCCACTATTCTAATTGTTAACTGTTCACTGAATCCCGAGTTGATGCTTGGACCAAGCCACTGAATCCTTGATTTGGAATGATGCATATAAATTCTCCAGTCCCCAGAGTTCAGCACAGGACTGTGTCTCTTTCTTAACTTAAGCTTATGTCTACGATTTTTTTTCTTTTTATTGTCATTGTTGACACATCTTATTTTGGCTTTGAACTATCCTTGACTTATTTATAGAGACTGAACCACTGACTTATTCCCGTTCACAAAGAAATTGCAATAACCTTTCTTTCCTTGGACTACCTAGAGTACAGTGAGCATAGTCATCATTTTGAAAGCAGTCCTCAGTCCTAATAATGCAGAACTTTTACACTTCTTTGCCCAGCACTTGAGCAAGAATATTTGTTGTGGATCTCAGGGATTATCCTCACATCCCCAAATGCAACCATGAGAAAACCACACATTGTTATCCAAAATCAAGTCCTTGTCAGTATTTCATTCCCATTGCCAATCTTTTAAGAAGTGTAGGAGCTGTGAGATTTTACCATGCTGAGATATTTCACAACTGAGCACATTCCTTTCTTGTAGATGCTGTCGAGGAGATGAGACCCTTTGTCAGAGACTGTGAACTTTATCTCTCACAGCAAAAGCAGCCAGGGTTAACTTTTGTATCCATTCCCTAATCTCAGATGAATACACAGAGTGAAATTTTGATGCCTACAGAAGCAGTGGACTGTTATCATGAAGAAAGTTTAAGGCATGGGAAAACACTAATTTTATTAGTATCTTTGTGAATTATTTATTAGAATCACTTATTTATTAGTATCTTTACCTAGGATAAATACATCATGACTAAAGTTTACTTACTGCAAAAACAATCATGAGAAATGGCATGGAAAAAATGATCATTGCCTTTCCATTTTTCCTTTCACTTTTATTGAGATATAATTGGCATTAAATCATTGTGTAAGTTTCGGTGCACAGGATAGTGATTTGATGTATATGAGTCATGAAATATATATCATAGCAACTTTAGGGAGAATTCATTATATCATTTAGATACAATGATAAAAATATACAATTTGGTTTTTGGTTGTGAGGAGAAAACTTATTGCCTACTCCCTTAACAACATTCCTATATAACATAAATCAGTATTAATTGTACTTCTATGTTACAACGTGGCCTCTCTAGAACACGTTTATTTTATCACTGGAGGCTTATAACTTTTGAGTGCATTAGTCTAATTCTCCTTTCCCAATCCCTGCCTCTGTTAACTACAAATCTGATTTTTTTCTATAATTATTTTTTTTGTTTTGAAGTGTACTTTAATCTATAACACTGTGTTACTTTCTCTTACACAACATAGTCTTTACTATCTTTTATACTTTTCAAACTGATCAGCAGAAAAAATGTAATTATGATGTGCTGCTATTTAAAGATATTTCATAGTTATTGACTATTCCCCATACAGTACATATCTTGTCTTTGACTCATTTAATTTGCAAGTGGAAAATTTTCTTTCCTAAGTTTCCTCAACTATATCTTTTTCCTCACCGTATTTCCCTCCTTCTTATGAACAACCTGTTTCTTTCTATATCTATAACTTCATTTCTGTTTTGTTATGTTCATTTCTTTTAAATTCCAAATATGAGTAAAATCATTAAGATTTGTCTTTGTCTGACTTATTTCTCTTAGCATATTACCCTCTTGGTCTACAAATTTGTTGCAAATGACAAGAACTTTTTCTTTTAATAGCAGAGTAATAACCCTTTGTATTTTTATGTGTGTGTGTTCATATATCTATGTATCTATCTATCAATCTATCTATCTATCTTTCTATCTTACTATCTATCTCTCTATCTATCTATCTATCTATCTATCTATCTATCTATCTATCTATCTATCTATCTATCTATACATATAGATAAATCCATAGTTAATAGGTGAGTATGTATGTATATATGTATATATATACTGTAAACACAAACCTTCTTTATCCATCATCTATTGATGAGCAATTAATTTGCTTCTATTTCCTGGCTATTGCAGATAATGCTGCAGTGAATATAGGTTTGAATTCATCTTTTCTGTTTAGTGTTTTTATCTTCTTGGAATAAGTATGCAGATATGGAATTGTTGGATCATATTTCATTTTTAATTTTTAGATAAAACTCCATACTATTTTCCACAGTGGCAGCACAAGTTTACATTCACTCCAGCATTGCTTCAGGTTTCTTTTCCTTACATCCTCAACCACAATTATATTTGTTATCTTTTTGATAATAATCTTTCTGACAGGACTGACATAAAATCTCATTTTGTTTTGGAATTGCAATTTTCTGATGGTTAGTGATGCAAGTTTTCATGTGCCTGTTGGTTAACTTTCCCCACTGTATATTCATTTTTTTTGTAATGGGCTAAATGACCATAATTTTCAGAATTCATTTTTACGCAATCTTTTGTGTTCCAGTATTCTGTTTGTTCTGTGCCATTACCATATATTTTTATTATCGTAGCTTTGTATTCTAGTTTAAAATCAGGGACAGTGATGCATCCTCTTTGTTAGTTCTCAAATTTGTTTGTGCTTTTGTTTGTTTCTTTTCTTTTTTCTTTTTTTCCTTTTTTTAGTGATTTAAACCCTTATGTGCTTATATGTAAATTTTAGAATTATTTATTGTAAGTGTCTGAAAACGCCCTTGGTATTTTGATAGGCACTGAAATTTATTTGTGTATTTTCTTGGTTAGTACCGTCATTTAAACAATATTTTTTTCCTAATCTATGAAGTCAGTATATCCTTTCATTTATTTGCATCATCTTCAATTTCTTTTATAAATATTTTATAGTTTTCTGAGTACAGGTCTTTTACCTCCTTGGTTGGATACATTTCTAGATATTTTATTTTGTTGTAATGCAAATGTAAATGGGACAGTTCCATCAATTTCTCTATCTGCTAGCTTGTTAGTGTGTAGAAATGCAAGATTTCTGTATATTGATTTTCCATTCGGATATTTTGCAAAATGCATTGATGAGCCCTTGTAGTTTTGTGGTGCCATCATTAGGATTTCAGTTTAAAGTATGTCCTCTTCAAACAGATACTTTTACTCATTTTCTTAATTGGCTATATTTTATTTACTTTTATTTTGGATAGCTATGGCTGGAATTTCCAATACTATATTGAAAATAACTGGTAAGAGTGAGCATTCTTGCCTTCTTGCTGCTCGTAAAGGAGATGCTTTCAGCTTTTAAACAGTGAGTGTCATATTAGATGAGTTCTTGTCATATACGAACTTAATTGTGTTGAGGTATGTTTCCTTATGCCAAATTTGAGGAGAAATATAATCATAAATAGATACTGATTTGTCAAAATATTTTATGACTCTACTGAGGTTACCATATAGTTTTTATTCTTCAGTTTGTTAGTGTGGTGTATCATATTGATTTATTTGTAGGTATTGAATCAGTTTGGCATCCCTGGAATAAATTGGACTTAATCATATTGTATAATCCTTTCAATGTATTGTTTGGCTGGCTAACATATTAGTGATGATTTTTTCATCTATGCTTATCAGTAATATTAACCTGTAATTTTTTGAGGTATTTGTTCCAGTTTTATTAGTAGTGTGATACAGAAAGTTCAGGTAGGAAGCCTTCCTTCGTCTGCAAATTTTTGGAATACTCTGAGAAGTATAGGTGATAGTTCTTGTCTAAATGTTTGGCAGAAGTCACCTCTGTATCTGTCTAGGCCTGGAATTTTGTTTCTTGGGAGATTTTGTTTAATTACTTATTCAATTTCATTAATAGTAATCTCTACATATTTTGTATTTCACATTCCATCCTGGATATTATGTCTTTCAAAAAAATTGTCCGTTTCATTTAAGGTTTCCATTTTATTGACATTTAATTTGTTGTATCCTCTTACGATGCTTTGTATTTCTGTTATATAAGCAGTAACTTCTCATTTATATCTGAGCTTACTAATCTGTACTCTCTTTTTTGCTCATGAGTCTGGTTAAAGTTTATCAAATATATTTATCTTTCAAAAACCATTATTAATTTGATAAAATGTTTCTATTTTTAATCTTTATTTTATTTATTTATGTTCAGACCTTTCAGTTGTCTTTCCTTCTCCTAAGAAGTTTGTTTATTATTTTGCTACATCTATTGGTTGCATGATTATTTTATAGGAGAGAGATGATTCTTATTTGTATAAGTGAGATTATTTTGCTATAAACATCCCTATTAATACTGCTTTTGCTATACCCCATGAACTTTGTTTTTGTTGTCATTTTTCTTTATATATTTTTTCTTTGATTTATACAGCAATCCATTGGTTGTTTAATATTGTATGAATTATCCTCCACAATTTAAGATTTTTTCAGTTTTTTTTAGTAAATTTGTAGTCTCATAGAATCCACAAATTTCTTCACAAAACAAGGAGACAAATAATAAAATTTATACAAAAATACGGAAGACCCAAATTTTCTAAAATTATCTTAGAATAATGAACAAAGCTCTGGGCATTATCCTCCCTGACTTTAGAACATACAACAAAGCTACAGTAATCAAAACATCAAAACATGACACTAAAAGAGAAACATAGATTAATGGAACAAAATAAAGATTCCTAAAATTAACCCAGACACATATAGTCAAGTATTCTACAATGAAGGATGTAAAGTATACAACTGAAAAATGGCAGTCTCTTCAAAAAGTAGTTGTTGGAAAAGTGGACAGTACATATAAAAAGAAGATGTAAGAGCACTTCCTTCTATCGTATATAAACTAAGATAAAAATGGATATATTACCTTAATGTAAAACCTGAAACTACAAAATTTCTGACCAAGAACATGAGCCGAACTGACTTTGAGGTAATTCACTGCAATATTTATTTTTCATGTGTCTCCTAATTAAAAAAAATAAACTAAGATTAACAGTTTATAGTTTAGTGAGGAAAAAATAGATTTACTATGTGATACAGGGATTCTGCTTCTTCTATAAATGTGAAGTGCAAAACCTTTTGAAGAGGAAAGGAAACCTTCCACAAAACATATGACAACACACAGAACAGAAAAAAATTTCAAGCAATGAGACCAAGTTGTTAATATCCATAATATATTTATAGCATATTAGACTCAATATTTAAAAAGTTAAGACCCCAACTTAAATATAGTTGAAGGATCTTCATGGAAACTTTTCAATTCAGACATGTGGATGATTTTCATGCACATAAAAAGATACATAACTTTACTATTCATTAGAAAAACATAAATCAAAACCAGAATGAAATATAATCTCTCAGCAAACAAAATGGCTATTAACAAAATGTCTACAAATGACAAACATTAATAGGAATGTCGAGAATAGAGAACAAATTTACACTGTTGGTGGAAATATAAATTGATGCATCCACTATTATAAAAGTGTGGACAGTGTTCAAAAAACAAGAAATAGAAGCATTATATGTTGCAGCAATTTCAGTTTTTGGTATAAATCAGAAAAAAATTGAAAACAGTAACTTTAAAGGATATATTACCCCCAATGTTCTTAAGCATCATCATTTATAATAGCCAAAGTTAGAAGTGCAACTCAACTGCCCATCAACAGATGATAGGTAGAAGTAGATGTGAGATATATATAATATAATAAATACTTAGTCATAACAAAAAATAAAATTCTGCCATTTTGAACAATGTGACTTGACCCAGAGAGTGTTGCACATTAGGAAAATAAGACATACACAGTAAAACACTTTACCTTATCACTTACATGAGGGAACTAAAGATATAAGAGAAATAATCATAAAAGAAAAAAACAGAAACAGACTCATGTATACATGTGTAGTGTACCAAGTAGTGGTTTCCTGTGGGGACAGGGAAGAAGGATTGAGAAGACAGATATATGCAAGCTACTAGTCATAAATTAGAGAAGCAACAGGGCTACAGTTACAGAACAGAGAAATATTTTAATAATTTAAATGATTTTAAAGAGATTATAGGCATATATTGTAGGAAAATGTGCATGTATGTGGGAAAAATATTGCCAGAAAAAAAACCAGGAAAATCTGAAAATAGTTTGTAGTACTATGATATTAAGGGAGGTGATCTGATCACTTTCTTTACTGTTCTTATAATGTCCTTAGTAGAATTTAAGCTTTGAAAAGAATAAGCATATACTTTTAAAAGTGACATAAGATTAAACTATTTTTGTCTCTCCAATAATTCTACAGTCAGTAAAACATTCACATCTCAACAAAAATAACTATAACACAAAACAATACTCCAGTACACATGTCTACAGCTGAAGTGTGGTGGACTAAAACATATAAAGGAGGCTGAATTGAGGGAAGAGCAGAGTTGGTGACTGAAACCATGGCCCACTGACTAGGTTATCTGAGCCCACAGGATCAGAGAACCCAGTAGAAACACGGTGTCAGTGGATAACAAAGCTTCAGCCTCCAACTGCACCAGTACTCATGGTCACACGTAACTAGGAGGGAGCCACAACAGAGACAGAAATTCCATCCTTCAGACACTCAGACATTCATGACACTGTCCCTACTCCCCATTCACAGTGGTGGAGACAAGGTACCTTGCAACACTGGACATGGAAAAGGCACTTGACTGATTCCAACTACACACCTCCCTTTACACTTTTCCTCAATGTGTACACTGAGTTTCAAGGGATATCAGATAAAAGGAAGGGTTCCCCATCACAGTGACAACAGTGTCATTAACTACCAGAGAATTCTAGGAAGTGACAATGAAATCACATCTTTTATCCAGACAGTAGCGATCGGAAAGTGCCATTTTGAAATATTATCAGAGGTAGCTCAGGTAAGTAAAACCAAAATTTGTGCAATATTGCAAACTACCAGAAAACTAAATCAAGGACTCCAACTACCAAACTGTTATTTACTGTCATCAGAGCAATAATTTAAAAGATCATGATGAATCACAGTAACATTATAGGGCATGCACACACACAGATACACAGACATACACACACACACACACACACACACACACACAAACACGCACACACACATAATCTCAACCCTGAAACAAACAAAATTAAAGTCATGGAATATTGCCATATGACTAATAGAGAATTCAAAGTAAGTGTCATACAGAAACTCAATACATAAACAAAACTCAGAAAGAAGTTTAGTGACCTCAGGAATAAATTAAATGATGATAAGGAATACATTACCAAAGAGACTGAAACTATAAAATAACCAAATACTATTGGAGGACCAAATGAACTTAATAAATGAGATCAAGAATGCAAAAGAAAGCATTGGAAGTAGACAGTCTTTATGGAAGAGAGATTAGCAAACTCACCAATACAAAACTAGAAGTGATAGGAGAGGGCAGAGATACAAGATATTAAAAAGTGAGGAAATTCAACAATAGCCATCAGACTTCTTCAGGAAAGTGCTCATTAGAGTGAAATCCTGGAAGGAGAAGAAAGCTAGAAGGCAGCTGATGTTTTATTTAAAGAAGTAATGGTTGATAACTTCCCTAACCTGGGTAAGGAACTGCTACACAAGTCCGTGAGCCAACAAAACACCAATACTTTAAGGCAAAGAGATCTCCTTCAGGATACGTCATATGCAAATTGGCAAGTCATTGACAGAAAAATTTAAAAGGCAGCTAAAAAAATAATGATAATCTACAAAGGAACCCCCAATAGGCTATCTGCATATTTCTCAACAGAAAACATACGCCAAGTGTAAATAAAATGACATTTTCAAACTAGTGATATATGAAATCTCTCATCCAAGAATACTCTACCTTGCAAAGTTATCACTTAGATACAAAGTGAAAATAAAGGCTTTACCAGACAAACAATGCCTCAGTGAGATGAAAAACAAAACCGTGACACCTTACAAGAGATATAGAAAAGATCACTTCTAAGAAAAATACAATGGCAAAAATATGCAAAACATTGACCAAAATGCTAGGTAGAGAGCACAAGAAAGCTGCAAATGTTTATTTGGTTATGTTTTAAAATTCTACTATACTATATGGATGAAAGAGTGAAAAACAGGAAATCAGGGGCAATACATATAGATATATCAATGTGGTAACATCCTCACAACAGTAAAATAATTAATTTGAGACAGTAATCATTAAAGGCAAAGAGTAAAAATAAAACAATATTAAAAGAAGATGCTATGAGAGGAAGAAGGACTACATTAAAAATGAGCTGTTTTATTTTAACTGAAGTACAGTAGATGTACTATATTGTGTAGTTTCAGATGGACAGCATGGTGATTCCAACCACTTTGTAGTTTATATTGCATTATAAATTATTACAAGTTATTACAATAATTGTAACACACAATTATTATAAGTTATTTTGTATAATTCCCTGATCTCTACAGATTATTCTTGTTGCTTATCTGCTTTATGTGTATTACTTTGTATCTGTAAATGTCCTTACCATTAAAATGACTTTCCCTTTCCCTTTGGTAAACATAAATTTTTTCCAATATCTTTGAGTCTGCTTCAGTCTTGTCTATCAAATCTCTCAATCTCTCTATCTTCTCTCTATTTCTCTATCTATCTATCATCTATCTATCTATCATCTATCTATCTATCTATCTATCTATCTATCTATCTATCTATCTATCTATCTATCTATCTATCTATCTTTGTATATATTTATCTCTCATCTATCGATAGATAGCTATAGATAGATGTACACAGATATTTGTTATTCTGTAGATTCCACATATAAATTATATTATATTCTTTTGTCTTTGTCTAAGATACTTCACTAAGCATAATATTTACTAGGCCTATTTGTGATGCTGAAATAGCAATGTTTTATACTGTTTCATGTCTGAGTAATATTACATTGCCTATTTATAGAAACATCATAATTTCTTAAGTCTAAAATCTATTGTGGAATTTTAGATTGCTTCCTTCTCTTGCGTATTATAAACCGTGCTGTTGTGAGCATTGGTTATTTTCAATTTAGGGATTTTACCCAGATTTTTCGTAGGAGTGTTATTACTGGGTCATATGGTAGTTCCCTTTTTAGTTTTTAAAGAAATCTGAATACTATTCTCCATAGAAGTTGTACCAATTTACATTCCTGCCAGGAGCATACAAGAGCTTTTATTCCTCCACATCCTCTTCAACACTTACCATTTGTAGACTTTTTGATAATCACCATTTGATCAGTGTGAAGTGATATCTCATTGTGGTTTTGATTTGCAATTACATAATAATTAGTAATGTTGAGAATTTTTATCACATGCCTGTTACTAATCTGTATGTTTTCTTTGGAAAAATATTAATTCAGGTACTCTTCTCTATTTTTGATTGGGTTTTTGTTTTTCATATTAAGTTGTGCAACCTAAATCCATGTTAAATCTATTAACCTACATCTATTAAACCCTGGTCACTTGCATTGTTTGCAAATATGTTCTTCAATTACACAGGCAAGGTTTTCATTTCATTGATAGTGTCCTTAGCTGTGCAGAATTTTTCAAGTTTGTTTAGGTCCCACTTGCTTATTTTTGCTTTTATTTCTTTTGCCTTAGGACACTGATATAGGAAAATATTCCTATGATATATATCCAATAGTGTGTCACCTATAATCCCTTCTAGCAGTTTTATAGGATCAGGTCTTATATTTATGTCCTTAATACACTTGGAGTTTATTTTTGTATATGATGTCAGGGAATGCTCTAATTTCACTGTTTTACATGTAGATGTCTAGCTTTCCCAACACCATTCATTGAAGAGACTCTTTTCTCCACTGTGTACTCTTGCCTCTTTTATCATAGATTCATTGATCATAGGTTTGTGGTATTATGTCTAGGCTCTCTATCTGTTTGTATTGATTATAACTGTGTGCCAATGCCATGCTGTTTTTATTACTGTAGGTTTGTTTTATTGTAAGGTATGTTGGAGGGTTATACCTCCAGATTTTTTGTTTTATATCAAGATCATTTTGGCAATTTTTAATGGTTTCATGGAAAACTTATAATTAGTTTTTTCTAGTTGTGTGGAAAATACTACAGCTGTGTAATAGGAATTGCACTAAATCTGTAGGTTTCTTTGTGTAGTACGGTCATGTTAAAAATATTAACTCTTTCAATCCAAGAGCACAAGACATCTTTCTATTTCTTTGAAACATTTTTAAATTCTTTGTCAATGTTTTTTTTTAATTTTAAGTGTGTAGACCTTTCACATATGTGGTTACATTTATTCCAAGATATTTGGGGGGATGGGATTTTAAACAGTATTTCTTTCAACATCCAATTTATGGTATCTCATGATTAATGTGCAGAAATGTGAGAGACTTGTTTACGTTTATCTTGTCCCCTGCTCCCTTGCCGAAATTATTTATTGTTCATAATAATCTGTCTGGAGCCCTTAGGACTCTACATGAAGATTTTTATGTCATCAGTATTGGTGACAATTTTGCCTCTTTCTATCCATTTTGCATTTCTTTGTCTTCTTTCTCTTTTTCTTTCTTCTATTAGTATTAAACAGAAGTGGTGAAAGTAGGAATGGTTATCTTGTTCCCGAATTTACCCAGAAGGCTTTCAGCTTTTCCCACTGAGTATTATAAGTTGCTATATATGGCTTTTAGTATGTTGAGAGATTTCCCATTGTACTCACTTTCATGAGTGTTCTGATCATGAATGTATGTTGAATTTTGTCAAATGCTTTTTCTGTGTGTATGGACATGGTCCTGTGAATTTTGTCCTTCCTTTTTTAGATATGTATCCTGCTGATTGACTTGTGTATGTTGAGCCATCCTTGTGACTCTGGAAGGAATCCAACTGATGATCGTGTATAAACTTTTCTATGTATTGCTGGATTTATTTGATGTTTTATTGAGGATTTTTGAATGTATATTTATCAATAATATTGGCCTTTCATTTTCATTTTTTTTTTTATAGTTCCTTTCTCTGGATTTGTTATCAGGGTAATGGTGGCCTCATAGAATAAATTTGGGAATTTTCCTTCCTCCTTTATTTTTTGAAATACATGGGGGGAAGGAGGTTTTAGTGAAGTCATCCAGGTATTTTGTTGAAGGGGTGTTTTTAAAATTATATATATTATGTAAATTACACTGAGTGCTGTATTCAAGTTTTCAGTTTTCTCTTTATTCAGGTTTGGCAGGCTGTATATTTCTAGATATTTTTCCATTACTTTTAGGTCATCCAGTTTGTTCTCATGTAACTGCTCATATTGCTTTCATAATCTTTTCTTCTATTTCTATAATATCAGATGTTTTTTCTACTGTTTCATTTCTTATTTTGTTTGGGACCACTCTCTGTATTTCTTGATAAGCCTGGCTAAATGCTTATTAATTTCTTAATATTTTTAAGAAAAGAAGCTCTTGTTTTTATGATTTTTTATTTATTTTTTAATTTTTTAAAATATATTTTCAAACTAATCATTAAAGATTTCTCATTCTACTGCCTTTGGGTTTTCTTTGTTATTATTAGTAGTTAATATGGGTGGTAAGCTTGGTCCTTTGTGTGTGGTATTTCTCATTTCTTAAAAACATACTGATTTGTTCTAAACTTCCCTCATAGATTTGTCTTTTCTACATCCCATAGATTTTATGAAGCTGCGTTCTCATTGTAGTTTGTCCCCGGATATTTTTTATTACCTCTTTTCATCATTGACCATTTTTTATTTTTTTTAAAACATGTGGTTTAATCTCATGTTAGTGCTTTTTCTGTCCTTCTTTCTAGATTTGATGCATAGTTTCATACTTTTGTGTTTGGAATAATGGTTGCTTTCATCTATATTTGTTTAAAGTTTCTAAGGCTCTTTTCATGACATAATATGTGATTAATTCCTTAGATTACATCTTGTGCACACTTGAAAATTTTATGTGTTCTGCTTTTCTGATGCAGTGTCCAATAGCTCAGTTAGGTTGAAATGATCTAATATGCTATTAAGACCTCGGTTTCCTTACAGATATTCTTTCTGGATGATATGTACTTCAGAATAGTGAGGTTTTAAACACATCTACTATTATTGTTTTATAATGAATTAATGATCTAATGTCTACTAATATTTCTTTTTATATTTTGGATCTATGGTGTTTGGTCCATATATAATTTAATGAGTGTAATACCCTATTTTTATATTGATCTCTTTTTCTTTATATAAACTCATATTAAAGTTTCATTGTGGCCCTTGATTTAAAACATATTTTCTATGATTTGAGCATTGCAATCTGCACTTTCTTATAGTTTCCATGAAATATCTTCTCCATCTATTTACAGACTGTGCTTATTTTCCTCCATAAAGTGAGTCTTTTTTGGGGGAGGCCAATATGCTGGAGTATAAGGATGCTCGTAGCTCACCCTTTCCCACAAATGCACCAAGACTCACATCCACAGACTCACTCAGCTAACCAGAGACCCTGCAGAACTCTAAAGAAGATTGTCCTCTACAAAAGATAAAGATCCCAAAAATCTGGTAGGAGAAGTGGAATAAAGAAGGAAGAAAAGGCAAAAGACAATGGGACAGGTCTCATGGGGAGGGAGCAGCAAAGAAGGACTGGCACTCATTCACTGAGTCTCCCCTCTCAAACTGAGAGTCCAGTAGGATGTATGGGGAGACTCCAAGGCTTGGATCTGTACAGAGTATGTGTTGACTGACAGAACTAATGTAAACAGGCACAGAGGGTCCCTGTGACACCCAGACCAAGATGCAGCCAAGCATCTGGGGGCAGGGCCATGCTGTCCTAGCTGGGTGGAAGATGGGGATGGCTGTATTGAGGCAGCCCAGTGGAAATGCAGGGTATGTGTGCATGGCTGTGCATTAATGAGGCAGAACAAACTAGGCCCTCCATAAAACAGCAGGGCAGATGTGCCTGGGGAGGGAAGGGTGCATACCCCATCTCTCAAAATCCACAAAATTTTCTGGGTGAAGAGATGTGGGACTCATGCACAGCCACCATACCATCTGGCACTTTGCACCCAGGAGACAGTGGGGGCTAAACCTGCATCCACACCTAAGTACTTAGCAGCCTCAAGGGCCAGACAGAGGCTTGTCAACATCCCGAGGCAGATAGGATACTTCTGTCCTGGTTCCTCAGGGAATTTGCTCCACCTAGACAAACAAGGAGCTGTGTTTTGTCCCAGACCAGGGACAGGGCTTTTCCTGTCTTCTCTGAGCCCACATCCAGGGTGCAAACCCGAGGCGGAATGTACAGTGGTACAGAGCAGTGTAGTGACCAGCACCCTGATGGGGAGGGTGACCTCCAAAATTTTGGGCAGGAATGCAGCCCCTGACCATGGTGCTGGGAGAAGGCCTGATGCCCACTTATGCTTGGTCAGTCTGCAACATCTCACTGCAGCATTGGACAGGGAAGTGACAAGCCAGCGCACAGTAAAGAAGAGCTGCACCTGACCCATTGTTGGCAGTTGGTGCGATCTGCTTGCCGACAGGCACTGGGAGCAGCACAGATGAGGGATCCAATGGAAGGCATCTGGAAACAGCAAGCTGAGCTTGCAAAACAGGATGAAGGCAGAAAAACTTCACATTAAAAGCACACAGTCTCCAGGAGGACACCGACAACATCCCCCTTTTTAATCTGTTTTTTCCCCTTCCATTTTCTATTACCCTCTTAATTTTTACTCCTTAGACTATTATATATACCCCCATATTGATTCCTTTGAAGTTTTATAAAAATATTTTTATTAATATAATTTTTCAAAATTCTGCTTCAACTTGCATTTCTATTATACATTATACAATGTTTTCAACCTTTATTTCTCCCTTTTTTAAAATTCTTTATCTCTCTGTCTCTTTTATCTATTTCCTACGTTGTATAACTACATAGGCATTAGGTAGATAAATTCTTTTAGGACCACAGTGGATAACTGATACTCCATAAAACACAGTGCCAGAGAGGTAGGAGCAAGATGAAGAAGCAGAGAAAACATTCCCAATTAAAAGAATAAGAGAAATCCCAGAAAGAAGGATCAGTGAAATAGAAATTGACAGCCTACAGGATTGAGATTTTAAAAAAGGACTGATCAAAGTACTGAAGGAAATAAAAGAGATAGTGTTTAGAGATATAAAATATGTCATAAATGAAATGGCAGCTATAAAGAAGAGCCAAGTAGAATAGGTAAACCAATTGACTGACATTAGGAATGATCTAAAGGCAGTGCAAAGCTGACTAGATAATGCAGAGGAATGAATTTATGACTTAGGAGACAGGACAATAGAAACACCCAATCAGAAGAGGTACAAGAGGAACAAGCAGAAACAAATGAAAAAACCATAAGGGATCTATGGGATAACATAAAGCATGCCAATCTTTGCATGATGGAGTTCCCAGAAGGGGAAGAAAGATAAAGGGGATTGCAAAGTTGTTTGAAGAAGTCATGACTGAGAACTTCCCAACCTTAATGAAGGAATGAGATATCCAAGTACAGGAAGCTCAGAGGGTCCCAAACAGGAAGACCCCAAATACACCCACACCAAGACATATAATTAAAATGACCAGAGTCAAGGGTAAAGAAGTGATCCTATAGGCAGCAAGAGAAAAGCAAAGAGTGAGTTACAAGGGAACCCCCATAAGGATCTCAGCTGATTTCTCTACACAAACACTACTGGCCTTAAGGGAGTGGCAAGATATATTCAAAGTCCTGAATGAAAAAAAAGATATATTCTAGGATACTTTATCCAGCAAGGCTATCTTTTATGATAGAAGGAGACATAAAGAATTTCACAGAAAAGAAAAATCTACAAGAGGTTAGCAACACTAAACCCATGCTTAAAGAAATATTGAAAGGTCTTCTCTAAATAGAAAAGCAGCAGGATGCTACATAAATGAGAAACTCGCAGCTGGAAAAGTGCTAACTCATGAATTACAAATAAAATCAGCACGAAATTATAAAACAAGACATACAAATCATTGAGAGTGGGAGAGGGAGGCAGGAAAATACTGAATTTTTTTTTCCTTTTAAAATTTTTTTTTCTTGGTAGAATGGGTTTGAGATCAATTTACTCTAAGTTTTATAAAAGCAGTTATAGTAATAGGGTAATAGACTTAAAAAAAGGGTAACAACAAGACAAACACTTATCAGGGAGTCACTGAAACTAAATAAAATTCATGATAATATAAAGGAAAATTACCAAACCATAAAAGGAAAATAGAGGATATACCAAACAACTGCAAAGTTAAGGTCAAAGTGGCAATAAACACAAACCTATCATGAATTACTGTAAATGAGAATGGACTAAATGCTCCTGCCAAAGACGTAGAGTGGCAAGCTGGATAATAAAGCAAGAAACTTTAATATGCTTTATACAAGAGACCCACTTGAGGGTGAAGGACACTTATAGGTTGAGAGTGAAAGGATGGAAAAGGGTTTTCCATACAAATGGAAAAGTTAGAAAATCAGGTGTTGCTGTACTGATCTCAGGCAAAATAGACTTTAAAACAAAGATCATAATGAAATATAAAGAAGGACATATTATAATGATTAAAGGAGTGATACAAGATGAGGATATTACACTCATTAATACATATGCATCAAATAGAGGAGCAATTAATACATAAAACAGTTATTAACAGAGATAGAGGGGGATAGTAATGGTAATATAATCATAATTTGAGATTTCAACACTGAATTAACATCAATGGACATATCACTGAGACAGAAAATAAATAAGGCAACAGGGAAATTAAATAATACAATAGGAATATTAGACTTGGTGGAAACTTCCAGAGCATTGTCCCCCCAAAATAGGATATACATTCTTTTCAAGTGCACATGGAGCCTTTTCCAGGTTTGAACCTATACTTGGACACAAAAGAAACCTCAGCAATTTTAAGAAGATAGAAATAACATCGAGCATCTATACTGACCACAATTGCATGAAGCTAGAAATAAACAACAGAGAAACAAAAGAGAACAAAAGAAAACATGGAGATTAAACAATACGTTTTTGAAAACCAATCGGTGAATGAAGAAATTAAAGCTGAAAAGAAAAAAAAATTCCTTAAGAAATAAATGAAATCAAAACAACACAAAATTTATGGGACACAGCAAAAGCTGTGCTATGAGGGGAGTTTACAGTGATACACTCCTTCCTCAATAAAGAACAATCACAAATAAACAATTTATCCCACCAGCTGAATGAACTTGAAAAGGAAGAACAAAGAAGCCCAAAAGACAGCAGCACGAACGAAATTACAAATATTGTGGAGGAAATAAATAAAATGGAGTTTACAAAGAACATAGGAAAAAAATCAACCACTCCAATTCTGGTTTTATAAAACAGTAAGAAAAATCGACAAACTTCTTGTGAAACTCAAAAAGAAGAAAAGAGAGAGAGTACAAATACTAAAATAAGAAAGGAGAATGAAGAAATTAGAACAAATAATAGAGAAATACAAAATATCATATGAGAATATTATGAAAAAATCCATAGAACCAAATTGGATAACCTAGAGAAAATGGACAAGTTTCTGGAACATACTGTCCACCAAGACTGAACTAAGAAGGAACTGACCCCTTGAACAAACAGATCACTAGAAATGAAATCAAAATAACAATATAAAACCTCCCTACAAATAACAGTCCGGGACTGGACAGCTTCACTGTGGAATTCTACCAAACATACAAAGACGAACTCATACCAGTGCTTCTCAAAAGCTTCCAGAAGATTGAAAAAGAAGGAATACACCCAAAGTCATTCTATAAAGCCACAATCACCCTGAAAACACAAACATGCAAAGATACTGCCAGAAAAGAGAATTATAGGCCAAAATCAGTGATGAGCTTGATGCCAAAATCCTAACCAAAATAGTACCAAATAGAATCCAACAATATGTATAAAAAATTATACATCATAACCAAATGGGGTTCGTCCCAGGGACACACGGGTGGTACAACATATACACAACAATCAATGTAATACATCACATCAACAAGAGAAAGAGCCAAAACCACATGATCATCTCAATAGATGCAGGAAAA
This sequence comes from Camelus ferus, assembly GCF_009834535.1. Taxonomy (NCBI): domain Eukaryota; kingdom Metazoa; phylum Chordata; class Mammalia; order Artiodactyla; family Camelidae; genus Camelus; species Camelus ferus. Next base: position 99,899,788 of record NC_045732.1, on the reverse strand, counting down.
GCATTTGATAAAATTCAGCACCCATGTATGATAAAAACGCTCACCAAAATCGGCATAGAGGGAACATATTTCAACATCATAAAAGCTATATATAACAAAGCTACAGCCAGCATAGCACTCAAAGTTGAGGAAGTCAAAATCTTCCCACTAAAATCTGGGACAAGACAAAGTTGCACACTATCACCACTCCTACTCAACATAGACTTGGAATCCCAATCCACAGCAATCAAAATAGAGAGAGAAGGAAAAAGGATCCAAATTGGAAAGGAAGAGGTAAAAGTCTCACTATATGCAGATGACATGTTACTATATATAGAAAAGCCTACAAGATCCACACAAATACTACTACAGCTGATCAAAGAATTCAGCAAGGTAGCAGGTTACAAGATTTAGGTTCAAAAATCAGTGGCATTTCTTTATGCTACCGATTCAGATAATACTATAGAGCTACAGTCATCATGACAGCACTGTATTGATACAAAAACAGACATATAGGCCAATGGAACAGAATAGAGAGCCCAGAAATGAACCCACAAACTATTGGTCAATTAAACTTCAACAAAGGAGGCAACAATACACAATGGAATAGAGACAGTCTCTTCAGCAAATGGTGCTTTGAAAGCTGGACAGCGGCATGTAAATCAATGAAGCTAGTACACTCCCTTTTACCAGACACAAAAATAAACTCAGAATGGGTCAAAGTCTTAAACATAAGACAAGATACAGTTAACTTCCTAGAGGAAAACATAGGCAAAACTTTATCTGAAATATATATCTAGAAAATTTTCTCGTATTAGAAATAAAAGCAAGAAGAAAAAAATGAGACCAAATTAAACTTGCAGGCTTCTACACAGTAAGAATAGCAGACGTATAATAAAAAGACAACCTAAGGAATGGGAAAAAAATTTTGCAAATGAAAACGACAAATGCTTGATCTCCAGAATATACAAGCACTCATCAAGGTGAATAAGAAAATACCAACAACCCAATCCAAAAATAGGCAGAAGACCTAAACAAGCAATTCTCCAAGGAAGACATACAGATGATCAACAGGCATATCAAAAAATGTTCAATATACTGATTATCAGAGAAATGCAAATCAAAACTACAATGAAGTATCTCCTCACACAAGTCAGAATGCCCATCATTAAAATTCCACAAATTACAAATGCTGTAGAGGCTGTGGAGTATAGGGAACCCTCCTAAACTGCTGGTAGGAATGCAGGTTGTTGCAGCCACTGTGGAAAACAGGATGCAGATTCATCAAAAGCCTAGGAATAGACTTATCATATGACCCAGGAATACCACTCCTGGTCATAAATCCAGATGGAACCCTACTTCAGAGTGACACCTGCATCCCAATGTTCTTAGCCAGCCCTACTTACAATAGCCAAGGCACGGAAAAAGCCTAAATGTCCATTGACAGATGACTGGATAAAAAAGAGGCAGTATATTTTACAATGGAATACTACTCAGCCATATAAACCGACAACATAATGCCACTTTCAGCCACATGGAACTCCTGAAAAATGTCGTTCTAAGTGAAGTAAGCCAGAAAGAGAAAGAAAAATACCATATGAGATTGCTCATATGTGAAATCTAAAACAAAATTAAATGAATACAAAACAAGCATAAGTAAAATCAGAAATAAACTCACGGACATAGAATATAAGTTTTTGGATAAGAAGGGTGGGGAGGTTGGGAAGAGATAGACTGGGATGCCAAAATTGTAGAATAGATAAACAAGATTTTACTTTATAGTGCAGGGATATATGTAAAAGACCTTATGGCATCTCACAGAGAAAAACATGTGACAACAAATATATATATGTTCACTGTAACTGACAAATTTTGCTCTACACTGGAATTTGAAACAACATTGTAAAATGATTGTAGATCAATAAAAAAAGTTAAATAAAACAAAAATATTATCCTAATTTTACAGGCATAAATATAAATTAGAGAGAAAAATATGCCAAACAATATTAAAATCAAAGTTTTTTGGGTTTTGTTATCTTTTTAAGATAAGCAAAATCAAAAAACTCTTGCCAGGTGCATCATGAAGGAAAGAGAGATGCTCCAAAGTAAAAAATAAGAAATAAAAGAAGAGAAACAACAATTGTTACCTCAGATATAGAAAAAAGGGATCATTTTGTCAAGTTTCAAGATTGGTTTTATTCATAGACACCAAATTTAATTTATTTAAAAAGATGTTGTGGGAATAATATTTGCAGATCACACTGTAAAAATAAACATCCTATATCTTTCATTTTAACTGGATGAATGAGAACTAAACACTGGCTGAATGTTACACTTGTGGTGCTAAGAGACCAGTCATTTTGTGATGTTACAGCTACTCAGGTTGAGAACAACTGTGATGACCTAGCATTTTATGTGTGCTGGCCTGCCAAAGCAGCATTTGAAGCTGCAGTGCTCAAAATAATGCAGATTAGAAAAGGAGCTGTAGAAAAAGTTATTTAAGATGGCACATGTTTCTTCAAAAATTCAAGATATGTCTCCTAATGATGGACCAACTTGTTCAGGAAAGTCCAGTAGATCTCTACTGTGTGATCAAACATTCTCTGGGGAACTGGACTTGAGGTCTATGATTGAAGAAAATGCTTTTCAGACTTTGTGTGAAGAATCCTTGATAAAAAGACCATGTTACACACATTGTGTCTCTGAACTAGATGAAGATAATGATTTTCGTACTCTGACATTTCCAAGAAAACTCTGGAAAATGGTTGGGAGTGACCAATTTCAATCCATCTGGTGGGATGATAATGGAACTACCATAGTGATCGATGAAGATGACTTTAAGAAGGAAGTTTTGGAAAGAAAGTCCCCTTTCAGAATATTTGAAACTGGAAGTATGAAAAGTTTAGTTAGACAGCTTAGCCTTTATGGATTTAGTAAAGTGCGGCAGAATTTTCCAAGATCTGCTTGTCTAACTGACTTTCTGGCAGAAGAAAAAGAAGTCTCTGTTTTAAGCAAGGTATTCAGAAATTTTAGTCACCACTTCATTACTTATATATAAATTTTTTTGTATATTAATCTATGGTAATATAAATGTAAAGCTTGATTTTGAAAATTGTATAAAACTACTAAGGCTAAAATGTTTTAAATTTTCCTAAAAATGAACACATTGTGTTAAGTATTCAAGTTTTGGAGAGACTTTGCAAGCAACTATGAATCTTATCAGAAAGCTAAATAAATGTATTAAAGCTGCTTTTAAAAAGGGGCATTCACCATTACTGCAAATGCTAACGTTTTCAATTTGATGACTATAATATTTAAATGTGCATTTTCAAAATAAGGAATTTCAAAAAACTCATCAGCAATGTTCATATTTTGATGATATTATCTTAGTATACTAAGCGTGAAATCTGAGGTTTTATATATTAGGCTTATTGTAGTCTTGTATTTTGGTTTAAAGAAATACTATAATATTTCTCCTTTGTTTGTAGCTGCAGTTCTATCATAATCCAAATTTTAAATGAGTCTGTCCCCAGCTTTTTGTTAGAATAAAAAGAAGAGTTGGGATTAAAAATGATTCTCTGGAATCTTCATTGGCTCAAGATTTCAACAAAGAGCACTTTAAAGAAGGGGATATTGTGGATAATCATAATTCTGGTTTTGTGTCTGACACTAGAGGAGAAAGTGCATTTTTACCTTCTGCAAATTTAAACATGCATCTAAAAAGAAAGCCCTCTAATAGCCACATAATTGGTGATATGAGTACCCCGATGAGAGGTGATTTTCCTCCTGCATCATCAATGTCAGTTAGATCACCAGAACCAATTGCAGTGGATCAAAGTGCTATTTTAAATCAGTTGACCACTTTCCACGTGCACTCACAAAGCAGCTACACTGAAGCAAATGGCCATGTTGTGAATTTCATTACAACTACAAATTCTACTTCTCAGTAGAGCACCTTATCTCCCATACAGAGCAATTATATTCGACTGATGTTGGAGCCTTCTACTTTTCCAAATAGATATCACAACATATCGGACAATGAAGGTCCTTTTTCTAAACTTAAAGCAGAGAGCAACCCCCAGTTTCCAGTGCAATTGTTAGCTGATACATCAGCTACCTCTCTTTCACGGCCAACTCATCAGCCAAATGCAGTTTATGAACGTCATCCTGATTACAACTGATCTGCCTGAGGACAACCAGATTATGCAGGATAACAAAGATTATAATTGCTGTTGGCTAATGTCAACAAATATCTGCAATTTTTTATATGTACAATAAACATACATGTGTACTTGTAATTTCCTTATATTTTTTTTAAAATACAATTAACAATAAAATGGGAGACTAAATTACCATTTACAAAAAAAGAGATATTTGATTTATATGATCATTTGATGGAAAAATATAGGATTAAATTTGGAAAATTTCTTGTAAGGAAGAAGAAAAAATGGTAGAATTTGGGAAAACACTAAAATATTTAAAGAGGGAAAAGTACTAAGTGGCTTCTGGTTCACCCTGGAAAGTATCAAAAATGTTGTTAGGATAGGTTGAAACAGGAGATAAATGCAGGAACTGGCCCAAGGATCATGGTCTCTATTATGTCGTCCCTGGAATCATAAAGGTCACATGATGTAGTCTCCGATGGCACATTCAGCATGTGGTAGAATTTAAGATGTAATTTTTTCTATGGTCTTCTTTGTGCTGTTCTCAAAGCATTCCAAATGATGCTTTCATTTCTTCCCCTCAAGAGTCTACACTATATTTTCTGGTGAATACTTTATGTTGCTTTTATGTTGCAGCTAAAGATAAGCTTATGTCCTCAGGGTGGCAATTAATGCCTTTCAAATTCTAAGCCCACAAACAACATAGTTTAGTCATTTCTTTATAGATCTGGCATCTGACTACCTTGGAATATCTTTAGGTTTCACTGTACCTGGAAATACATCCAGGCAAATGCTTGCCAACCATGTTAACTCCAAACTCACATCTTTTGTTCCAGCTCATCCTTGGACTTAGGATGTCCTCCTTTTACCTACTTAGACTTTCCCAGTCTCAGTACAGAAACCACCTCCTCCAGATGTTTTCTGTCTATCCCCCTTTCCTTCTATAACTTGGGTACCAGCACAGTAAGCGCAGCACATGCCACTGGATGAATTTTACTATTTAGTGAATGAAAAATAAGTGTTGACTTTAAGCAAAATCTACTTTCTGAAACAACAAAACTCTCATTGTTTTCAAAGTATTTCTTTATGGTCTTACTCTTCACCACAAACTAGCTCTTTTCATAGCCCAAGGACTAGTCACACAAGACAGAAAGTGGAGGTAGGTACAGGAGACAAAGTATTATTTTCTTCTTAATTCATGCCTCCAGAGGCCTAAAGCATTCCATTCTCATTTTCTGGATATTTTCCTGTCTCTTCCTCACCCACCCACCCCAAAATAACTGATTCTCATCCCCATACCAATAACTATATTGTCTTCTAATTAATTTACTTCTTAGAATCAGAGCTTTGTCCAGAAGGGACAGTGATATTGCAAACATTTAAAGTAGGTTTATACACCCCACATAAATTGTGCCCCTTCTAACCTTCACAAAGGATGTATCTAAGAAGTACTAGCACATTACTTGGGGTGGTCGTATTCAGTAACCAAATTGCAATCTACAATGTGTTTACTAGAAGGAGTGTAAGGAGGTAGAATTAAAAATTCATCCGAAGGCAAGAATACCATATTTCTGCAAAATATTAATATATATAAAATATTCATGTAAGACTTTGACTGTTTCCCATTAATTTAAAATAAATGGTGAAGCATTTTCAGAATGTTAAATGCCCTGAAATGTTAGAAAAATTATAGGCAAGCTCAGGGAGCCTAAGTCTTCTGCTCACAATCGTGCAGCATGTGTCAGCTAATAACACTGGAATGGCAAAATTTAATCCTGAAAATATGTCACCAGTTGTGAAGAAAGCCTTTGATAATCTGGAGAATGGGTAAATGGACCAAGGTAAACTCTAGCCACATCCCAACAATATGAACTTTACCAAGAGAAGAAAAGAGCCCACTTGCAGCAGGAGAACTTTGTCTGGACAGCAGTGATTGTTCCTACAACAGAAACATGAAGCTTTTAAGTTTGCCAGCTCAACTCTGATGGTGGCTATGTTTTTGTTTACATTAGCAGTCTGGGGTTCAGATGGGCTTGTTCAGAAGCTAGTTTCCAGCTCTCTTATCAGAATGTGTGTCTTACAGTGATCATCTTAACAAGGTTGTATACTGATAAGTCAAAAGCTACAGTTTACTTTCAAAATTAGAAATCCTAAAGAAGAGTTTTTTTTTTTTTTTTTTTTTTTTTGTCCATCTGTATTTGTCTACCTGGGAAAGTCTAGAGTACTGTCAAAAGTACAAAAGTTGCCTGGTGGTTTGAAATCTATTCTCTAAACCTGCCCACTGTATTCTTCACACTAAATTCTACAAATCTGTCTAACACTATGTGTGTGTGTGTGAAGATGGATTGTTAAGCAGCAACTAAGGTTGTCTTAGTTGTGTTATCAGTGAATTATTTTCCTGCATCTGGCAGGATCTTTGTGAAATAAGAGTTTAATTGAGCCACCAGATTTTCTTTAGATCAGGGAGAGGTAGATTATATTTCTCCCAGTATACTAATTTTTAAGTCTTCACTGAATCCCGAGTTGATGCTAGGGCCAAGCCTCTGAATACTTGAATTTGACTGATGCATATATATTCTCCAGTCCCCAAAGCCCAGGAGTGTACTGTGTCTCCTTTTTAACTTAAGCTTATGTCTTAAATTTTTTTCTTTTAATTCTCATTGTTGACACAACTTATTTTGGCTTTGAATACCCCTTGACTAATTTATAGAGACTGAAGCACTGACTTATTCCCATTCACCTAGATTTTGCAATAACCTTTCTTTCCTTGGACTACCTGGAGTAGAGTGAGCATAGTCATCATTTTGAAAGCAGTGCTCAGTCCTAATAATGCAGAACTTTTACACTTCTTTGCCCAGCACTTGAGCAAGAATGTTTGTTGTGGATCTCAGTGATTATCCTCACATCCCCAAATGCAACCATGAGAAAACACCACATTGTTATCCAAAATCAAGTCTTTGTCAGTATTGCATTCCCATTGAGAAACAGTTAAGAAGTGTAGGGGTTCTGAGATATTACCATGCAGAGATTATTAGCAACCGAGCACGTTCCTTTCTTGTAGATACTGTCGAGGAGATGAGACCCTCGGTCAGAGACAGTGAACTTTACTACTCACAGCAAAAGATGCCAGGGTTAAATTTTGTATCCATTCCCTAATCTCAGGTGAATACACAGAGTGAAATTTTGATGCCTACAGAAGCAGTGGGCTGTTATCATGAAGAAAGTTTAAGGCATGAGAAAATATTAATTTTATTAGTATCTTTATGTATTATTTATTTGAATCACTTATTTATTAGTATCTTTACCTAGGATAAATACATCATGACTCAAGGTTACTTGCTTCAAAAATATTCATGAGTAATTGCATGGAAGAAATGATCATTGACTTTCGATTTTTCCTTCCACTATTATTGAGGTATAATTGGCATAAAACTTTTTTAAATTTAGGTTCTCAAGAAAGTGATTTGACTTACATGTATCATGAAATAAATATCATTGCTACTTTAGGGAGAATTCATTATCTCACTTAGATACAATATTAAAGATATACAATTTGGTTCTTGGTTGTGATGAGAAAACTTAGGGTCTACTCCCTTAACAACATTCATATAAAACATAAAGCAATATTAATTCTATTTATCATGTTACTATGTGGCCTCCCTAGAACACGTTTATTTTATGGCTGGAGATTTGTAACTTTTGAGTGCATTAATCTAATTCTCTTTTACCAACCCCTGCCTCTGTTAACTACAAATCTGATTTTTTCTGTATAATTATGTTTGTTTGTTTTTGAAGTGTACTTTAATCTATAACATTATGTTAGTTTCTCTTTCACAACATAATCTTTGCTATCTTTAATACATTTCAAACTAATCAGCAGAATAAATCTAGTTATGAAATGCTGCTATTTAAATATATTTCATAGATATTGACTATTCCCCATACAATACATTTCTTGTCCCTGACTCATTTCATTTACAACTGGAAAATTTTCTCTCTTAATTTTCCTCAACAATTTCTTTTTCCTCACCCCATTTCCCTCCTTCTTGTGAACAACCTGTTTCTTTCTATATGTATAACTCCTTTTCTGTTTTGTTATGTTCATCAGTTTTAAATTCCAAATGTGAGTAAAATGTTTAACATTTGTCTTTCTCTGTCTGACTTATTTCACTTGGCATATTACCCTCTTGTTCTACCCGTTTGTTGCAAATGATCAGAACTTATTCTTTTTAAAGCTGAGTAATAACCCATTGTATTTTTATGTGTGTGTGCTTCTATCTATCTATCTATCTATCTATCTATCTATCTATCTATCTATCTATCTATCTATCTATCTATATATCTATCTATCTATCTGTATATATATCTATAAATATAGATAAATCTGTAGTTAATAGATGGGTAGATATATATATTATAAATGCACTTCTTCTTTATCTATCATCTACTGATGAGCAATTAATTTGCTTCTATTTCCTGGCTTTTGCAAATAGTGCTTCATTGAGTATAGGTTTGAATTTATCTTTCCTGATTAGTGTTTTTACCTCTTGGAATAAGTATCCAGATATGAAATTTTTGGATCACAATTCATTTTTAATTTTTACATAAAACTCCATACTGTTTTCCACAGTGGCATCAGAAATTTGCATTCACTCCAGCAGTGCATCAGGGTTCTTTTTCCTACATCCTCAACCACAGTTATATTTGTTATCTTTTTTATAATAATCATTCTGACAAGACTGAGATAAAATCTCATTGTGTTTTTAACTTGCATTTTTCTGATGGTTAGTGAGGTTGCACATTTTCATGTGCCTTTTGGTTATCTTTCCCCCACTGTATATTCATTTTTTTAAATGGGCTACATAACCATATTGTCTGATTTCATTTTTAGGCACTCTGTTGTGTTCCATTATTCTGTTTATTCTGTGCCAGTACCATATTTTTTTTTTATTTCCCTAGGTTTGTATTGACTTAAATTTCCAATACTGTATTGAATAAAAGTGGTAAGAGGGACCATTCTTGTCTTCTTGCCGCTCATACAGGAGATGCTTTCAGCTTTTAATCAGTGAGTGTCATGTTAGCTGAGTTCTTCTCACATATGACCTTAACTGTTTTAATTTATGTTTCCTCATGCCCACTTTGAGGGGAAATATAATCATAAATAGATACTGAATTGTCAAAATATTTTAAGATACTATTGAAGTGACCATATAATTTTAATTCTTCAGTTTGTTTGTATGTTTTATCATATTGATTAATTTGTAGGTATTGAATCAGTTTGGCATCCCTGGAATAAAATGGACTTAATCATATTGTATAATCCTTTTAATGTATTGTTTGGCTTGCTAACATTTTAGTGATGATTTTTGCAGCTATACTTAACAGTAATATTTAACCTGTAATTTTTTTAGGTATTTTTTCCAGGTTTAGTAGTAGTGTGATACAGAACGGTCGGGTAGGAAGCCTTCCTTCAACTGCAAATTTTTGGAATACTCTAAGAAGTATAGGTGATAGCTCTTGTCTAAATGTTTGGCAGAAGTCACCTGTGAAGCTGTCTAGGCCTGGAATTTTGTTTCTTGGGAGATTTTGTTTAATTACTTATTCAATTTCATTAATAGTAATCTCTACATATTTTGTATTTCTCATTCAATCCTGGATATTATGTCTTTCAAAAAAATTGTCCATTTCATCTAGGGTTTCCATTTTATTGACATTTAATTTGTTGTATCCTGTAATGATGCTTTGTATTTCTGTGATATAAGCAGTAACTTCTCATTTATTTCTGAGCTTATTAATCTGTACTCTCTTTTTTGCTCATGAGTCTGGTTAAAGTTTATCAATTTTATTTATCTTTCAAAAACAATTATTAATTTGATTAAATGTTTCTATTTTTAATCTTTATTTTATTTATTTATGTTCAGACCTTTCAGCTGTCTTTCTTGTCCTAACAAGGTTGTTTTTTATTTTGCTACGTCTATTGGTTGCATGTTTATTTTATAGGAGAGAGATGTTTCTTATTTGTATAAGTGGTATTATTTTGTTATAAACATCCCTATTAATACTGCTTTTGCTATACCCCATGAAATTTGTTTTTGTTGTCATTTTCCTTTATATATTTTTTCTTTGATTTATACAGCAATCCATTGGTTGTTTAATATTGTATGAATTACCTGCCACCATTTAAGAATTTTTCAGATTTTTTCTTTTAGTAAATTTGTAGTCTCACAGAATTCATAAGTTTCTTCACAAAACAAGCAGACAAATAATAAAATTTATACAAAAATACAAAAGACCCAAATTTTCTAAAACTATCTTTGAATAATTAACAAAGCTATGGGCATTATCCTCCCAGACTTTAGAACATACAACAAAGCTACAGTAATCAAACATCAAAATATGGCACTAAAAGATAAACATAGATCAATGGAACAAAATAAAGAGTCCTAAAATAAACCCACACACATATGGTCAATTAGTCTACAATGAAGGAGGCAAAGTATGCAACGGAAAAATGGCAGTGTCTTCAAAATTTAGTTATGGGAAAAGTGTACAGTACATATAAAAAAATATGTAAGAGCACTTCCTTACATATTATAAAAACTAAGATAAAAATGGATAAATTACCATAATGTAAAACCTGAAACTACAGAATTTTTGACCAAGAACATGAGCAGAATTGACTTTGAGGTAAATCACAGCAATATTTATTTTTCATGTGTCTCCGAATTAAAACAAAAATAATAAACTAAGAGTAACAGTTTATACATTTGTGAGGAAAAAGTAGATATACTATGTGATACAGGGGTTCTACTGCATGTATAAATGTGAAGTGCAGAGGAAAGGAAACCTTCAACAAGGCATAAGACAACACACAGAAGAGAAGGAAAAATTTCAGACAATGAGACCAACAAGGTGTTAATACCCATATATATATATAGCAAAATAGACTCAAGATTTAAACATCAAAGACCCCAACTTAAAAATAGTTGAAGGATCTTCATGGAAAATTTTCAAAAACATATATGTGTATTATTTTCATGCACATAAAAAGATACATAACGTTGGTATTCATTAGGAAAATATAAATCAAAACCAGAATGAAATATAATCTCACAGCAACCAAAATGGCTATTAACATAAAGTCTACAAATGACAAACATTAACAAGAATGTCGAGAAAAAAGAACCCAGGTACACTGTTGGTGGAAATAAAAATTGATGCATCCACTATTATTAAAGTGTGGACAGTGCTCAGAAAACTAGACATAGAAGCATTATATGTTGCAGCAATTCCAGTTTTTGTTATAAATCTGAAAAAAATGAAAACAATAACTTTAAAGGATATATTACCCCCAAAGTTCTTAACATCATGATTTATAATAGACAATGATAGAAGCGCAACTCAACTGCCCATCAACAGATGATTGGATGAAGAAGATGTGAGATATATATAATATAATAAATAGTTATAACAAAAAATAAAATTCTGCCATTTGGAACAATGTGATTGGACCCAGAGGATGTTGCACATTGGAAAATAATTAATACAGAGAAAAACACTCTACATTATAAATTACATGAGGAAACTAAAGATATAAGAGAAATAATCATAAAAAAAACAGAAACAGTCTCATGAATATATGTGTAGTGTACCAAGTAGTGTTTTCCTCTGGAGACAGGCAAGAAGGATGGAGAAGACAGAAATATGCAAGCTACTAGTTATAAATTAGAGAAGCAACAAGGCTATATTTGCAGCACAGAGAAATATTTTACTAATTTAAATGATTTTAAAAAAATTATAGGCATATATTATAGGAAAATGTGCATGTATGTGGGAAAAGCATTGAAGAAAAGAACCCAGGAAAAACTGAAAATATTTTGTAGTTCTATGATATTAAGGGAGGTGATTTGTTCACATTCTTTACCTTTCTTTTATTGTCCTTAGTAGAATTTAATATTTTAAATAAAATGTATATACTTTTAAAAATGTGACATTAGTTTAGACTATTTTAGTCACTCTCCTTAAATCTACAGTCAGTAAAACGTTCACATCTCAACAAAAATAACTACAACACAAAACAATACTCAGAACGAATGTGTACAGCTTAAATGTGGTGGACTAAAATACATAAAGGAGGCTGAATTGAGGGAAGAGCAATTTTGGTGCCTGCAACAAAGGCCCACTGACTAGGTTATCTGAACCCACAGGTTCAGAGAACCCAGTAGAAACAGGGTCTCAGTGGTTCACACAGCATCGGCCTCTTACTGCACCAATACTCATGGTCACAGGTAACTAGGAGGGAGCCACAATGGAGACAGAAATTCCATCCTTCAGACACTCAGACATTCATGACACTGTCCCTTCTCCCCATTCACAATGGTGGAGACAATGAACCTTGCAACACTGGACATGGCAAAGGCACTTGCCTGATTCCAAATACCCACCTGCCTTTACACCTTTCCTCAATGTGTACACTGAGTCTCAAGAGATATCAGATCAAATGAAGGGTTCCCCATCCCAGTGACAACAGTGGCATTAACAAACAGAGAAGTCTAAGAAGTGACAATGAAAGCATATCTTTTATCCAGACAGTAGTGAGTGGAAAGTGCCATTTTGAAATATTATCAGAGGTAGCTCAGGTAAGTAAAACCAAAAATTGTGCAATATTGCAAACTACCAGAAAACAAATGCAAGGATTCCAACACACAGTCTATTATTTAGTGTCATCAGAGCAATAATTTAAAAGATCGTGACCAATCACAGGAACATTATAGGGCACGCACACACACAGATACACAGACACACAGACACAGACACACACACACACACACACACACATACACACAATGTCAACCCTGCAGCAAAGTTAAATCATGGAATATTGCCATGTGACTAATAGAGAGTTCAAAGTAGGTGTCATACAGAAACTCAATACATAAAAGAAAACTGAGAAAGCAGTTTAGTGAACACAGGAATAAATTAAATGATGATAAGTATACATTACCAAAGAGACTGAAACTATAAAATAAACAAAAACATTATTGGAGGACCAGAAGAACTTAATAAATTAGATGACGAATGCAGTAGAAAGCATTGGAAGTAGACAGTCTTTGTGGAAGGGAGATTAGCAAACTCACCAATACAAAACTAAAATAATAGGAGAGGGCAGAGATACAAGATATTTAAAAGTGAGGAAATTCTACAATAGCCATCAGACTTCAGGAAGTGCACATTAGAGTGAAATCCTGGAGGGAGAAGAAAACTAGAAGCCCGCTGCTGTTTTATTTAAAGAAGTAATTGTTGATAAATTCCGTAACCTGGGTAAGGAACTGATACACAAGTCCATGAGCCAATAAAACACCAATAACTTTAAGGCAAAGAGACCTCCTTCAAGATACGTCATATGCAAATTGGCAAGTCAATTACAGAGTAAAATTTTAAAGGCAGCCAAAAAAATAATGATAATCCTCAAAGGAACCCCCAATAAGCTATCTGCAGATTTCTCAGCAGAAAACATAGGCCAAGGGTAAATAAAATGACATATTCAATCTACTGGCATAGGAAATCTCTCATCCAATAATACTCTACCTTGCACAGTTATCACTTAGATACAAAGTGAAAATAAAGGCTTTACCAGATAAACAAATCCTGTATGAGATGAAAAACAAAACCGAGATGTCTTACAAGACATGTAGAAAAGATCTCTTCTAAGAAAAATACAATGGCAAAAATATGCAAAACATTGAACAAAATGCTAAGTAGAGACCACGAGAAAGCTGTAACTGTTTATTTGGGTATGTTTTAAAATGCTACTATACTATATGGATTAAAGATAGAAATATATGAAATCAGGGGCAATAAATATAGATATATCAATCTGGTAACATCCTCACAACAGTAAAAGAAATAATTTGAGAAAGTAATCAGAAAAGGTAAAGAGTAAAAATAAAACAACATGAAAGGAATATGCTATCAGAGGAAAAAAGAATAAATTATTCATGAGTTATTTTATTTTAAATGTAGTAAAGTAGATGTATTATTTTGTGTAGTTTCAAATGTACTGCATGGTGATTCCAACCACTTTGTGGTTTATATTGCATTATAAATTATTACAAGTTATTACAATAATTTTAACATACAATTATTAGAAGTTATTGTGTATAATTCCATGATCTCTACAAATTATCCTTGTTGCTTATCTCATTTATGTGTATTACTTTGTATCTGTCAATGTCCTACCATTAAATTGTCTTTCCCTTCCCCTTTGGTAAACATAAATTTTTTCCCGTATCTTTGAGTCTGCTTCAGTTTTGCCTATCAAATCTCTCAATCTGTCAATCTCTCTATCTTTCTATCTCTCTATTTCTCCTTCTATTTCTCTATTTATCTATCAATCTTTCTATGTATCTATCTTTCTATCTATTTTTCTGTCATGTATCTATTGATAGCTATTGATAGATATACACAGATATTTGTTATTCTTTAGATTCCACTTATAAATTATATTATATACATTTGTCTTTGTCTAAGTTACTTCACTAAGCATAATATTTACTAGGCCCATTCGTGATTTTGAAATAGCAATGTTTTATATTTTTTCATGGCTGACAAATATTCCATTCCATATTTATAGAAACATGATATCTTCTTAAGTCCATAGTCTATTGTGGACCATTATATTGCTTCCCTCTGTTGCATATTATCAACAGAGATGTTGTGAATATTTGTTCTCTCAAATTAGATATATTCTCCAGAGTTTTCCTTGGAGAGGTATTACTGGGTCGTTTAGTAGTTCCCTTTTAAGTTTTTAAAATAATCTAAATACTGTTTTCCATAGAAGTTGTACCAAAGTACATTTCTATCAGGAGTATACAAGAGCTTTGTTTCCTCCAAATCCTCTCCAACACTTACTATTTGTAGACCTATTTATAATCACCATTTGACCACTGTGAAGTCATATCTCATTGTGGTTTTGATTTGCAATTACCTAATAATTAATAATGTTGAGTATTTTATCACTTGCTTGTTACTCATCTGAATGTTTTCCTTGGAAAACATTAATTCAGGTACTCTGCTATATTTTTGATTGGGTTTTTGTTTTTCACACTGAGTTGTGTAACTTAAATCCATGTTACATCTATTAACTTAAATCTATTTATCCCTGGCCACTTGCATTGTTTGCAAATATTTTCTCCACTTTCACAGGCAATGCTTTCAGTTTCATTGATAGTGTCCTTAGCTGTGCAGAAGTTTTGAAGTTTGTTCAGTTCCCACTTGCTTATTTTTCTTTTATTTCTTTTGCCTTTGGAGGCTGATATAAGAAAATATTCCTATGATATATAACCAATAGTGTATCACCTATAATCCCTTATAGCAGTTTTATAGGATCAGGTCTTCCATTTATGTCCTTAATACACTTGGAGTTTATTTTTGTTTATGATGTCAGGGAATGCTCTAATTTCACTGTTTTACATGTAGATATCCAGCTTTCCCAACACCATCCATTGAAGAGACTGTCTTTTCTCCACTGTGTACTCTTGCCTCTTTTATCATAGATTCATTGATCATAGGTTTGTGGAATTATTCCTAGGCTCTCTACTACTTGTATTGATAATACCTGTGTGCCAATGCCATGCTGTTTTTATTACTGTAGGTTTGTAGTATAGTAAGGTATCTGGGAGGGTTATACCTCCAGATTTTTTTTTCTATCTCAAGATCATTTTGGCAATTTTTATGGTTTCATGTAAAACTTAGAATTATATTTTTCTAGTTGTGTGGAAGATACTACAGCATTGTAACAGGAATTGCACTTAATGTGTAGGTTTCTTTGTGTAGTACGGCCATGTTAACAATATTAACTCTTTCAATCCAAGAACACAAGACATATTTCCAATTCTGTGAATCATTTTTAAATTCTTTGTCAATGTTTTATAATTTTCAGTGTGTAGACCTTTCACAAATGTGGTTACATTTATTCCAAGATATTTGGGGGTATCAGGATTTTAAATACTATTGCTATCAACATCCATTTTGTGGTATCTCATGATTAATGTGTAGAAATCCAAGAGACTTCTTTACATTTATGTTGTCCCCTACTCCCTTGCTGAAATTATTTATTGTTCATAATAGTCTATGTGGATCCCTTAGGACTCTCTATGTAGATTGTTATGTCATCAGTACTAGTGACATTTTTGCCTCTTTCTTTCCATTTTGCCTTTCTTTTACTTCTTTTTCTTTTCCTTTCTTCTATTCCTATTAAACATATGTGGTGAGAGTAGGAATCCTTGTCATGTTCCTGAATTTACCCAGAAGGCTTTCAGCTTTTCCCCTGAGTATTATATGTTGTTATAAATGGCCTTTAATAAGTTGAGAGATGTTCCCATTGCATTCACTTTCATGAGAGTTCTGATCATGAATGGATGTTGAGTATCATCAAATGCTTTTTCTGTGTGTATTGACATGGTCCTGTTAACTTTGTCCTTCCTTTATTAGATATGTATCATGCTGATTGATTTATGTATGTTGAACCAACCTTGTGACTGGAAAGTATCCAACAGATCATCCTGTATAATAATTTCTATGTATTGCTGGATTAATTTGTTGATGTTTTATTGAGGAGTTTTGAATGTGTATTCATCAAGAATATTGGCTTTTCATTTTCATTTTCTTTTTGTAGTGTCTTTGACTGGATTTGTTATCAGGGTAATGGTGGTCTCATAGAAAATCTTTGGGAATTTTCCTTCCTCCTTTATTTTTTGAAATAGTTAGGGGGAAAGAGGTTTTAATGAAAGCATCCAGACATTTTGTTCAAGGGGTCTTTTTAAAATTAAACATTTTATTTAATTTATACTGATTGCTGTTTTCAAGTTTTCAGTTTTCTCTTTATTCAGTGTTGGCAGGCTATATGTTTCTAGAAACTTGTCCATTTCTTTTAGGTCATGCAGTTGGTTGTCATGTAACTACTCATATGGCTTTCATAATCTTTTTTTGTTTTTCTGTAATATCAGATGTTATTTCTACTCTTTAGATTCTTATTTTGTTTGGGTCCACTCTCTGTATATCTTGATAAGCCTGGTTAAATTCTTATCAATTTTTTAATATTCTTAAGAAAATAAATGCTCTTTATTTTATGGTTTTTTATTTATTTTTTAATTTTTATTTTATTTATTTTCAACCTAATCATTAAAGATTTCTCATTCTTCTGCCTTTGGGATTTGTTTGTTAATATTAGTAGTTATTATGGGTGGTAAGCTTGGTCCTTTGTGTGAGGTTTTTCTTCTTTCTTATAGAAGGCCTGATTTGTTCTAAACTTCCCTCATAGATTTGTCTTTGCTACATCCCATACATTTTATGAAGCTGTGTTTTCATTGTAGTTTGTCCCCATGTATGATTTTAATACCTCTTTGATTTCAGCATTGACCATTTTTTATTTTTTTAAATATGTGGTGTAATCACATGTTAGTGCTTTTCCTGTTCTTCTTTCTAGAGTTGATGCATAGTTTCATACTTTTGTGTATGGAATAATGCTTGCTGACATCTATATTTGATTAAAGTTTCTGAGGCTCTTTTGATGACATAATATGTGATTAATTCCTTAGATAACATCCTGTGCACACTTGAAAAGTTTATGTGTTCTGCTTTTCTGATGCAGTGTCCAATACCTCAGTTAGGTTGAAATGATCTAATATGCTATTAAGACCTCTGTTTCCTTACAGATATTCTTTCTGGATGATCTCTCCATCAGAATAGTGAGGTGTTAATCTCATCTACTATTATAGATTTATAATGAATTAATTCCCTAATGTCTACTAATATTTCTTTTTATATTATGATCTGTGGTGTTGGGTCCATATATAAGTTAATGAGTGTAATACCCTATTTTTATAATGATCTCTTTTTCTTTATATAATCTCATATTAAACTTTCATTGTGGCCCTTGTTTCAAAACATATTTTGTATATTTTGAGCATTGTAATCTGCACTTTCTTGTCATTTCCTTGAAATATCTTCTCCATCTATTTCCAGGTTGTGCATATTTTCCTCCATAAAGTGAGTCTTTTTCCGGGGAGGCCAATATGGTGGAGAAGAAGGATGCTCTTAGCTCACCCTTTCACCCAAATGCACCAAGACTCACATCCACAGACTCACTCAGCTAACCAGAGAACCTGCAGAACTCTGAAAGAACATTGTCCTCTTCAAAAGATGAAGATGCCAAAAATCTGGTAGGAGAAAAGGAATAAGGAAGGAAGAAAGGAAAAACAGAGTGTTACAGGTCCCATGGGGAGGGAGCAGTAAAGAAGGACTGGCACTCATTCACTGAGTCTCCCCTCTCCAACTGAGAGGCCAGTAGGATGGATGGGGAGATTCCAAGGCTTGGATCTGTACAGAGTAAGAGTTGACTGACAGAACTAAGTTAAACAGGCACTAGAGGTCCCTTTGACACCCAGCCCAAGATGCAGCCAAGCATCTGGGGGCAGGGCCATGCTGCCCTAGCTGGGTGGAAGATGTGGATTCCTGCACTGAGGCATCCCAGGGGAAATGCAGGGGCCTGTGTGCCATGGCTGTGCATTCATGGGGTAGAACAAACTGGGCCCTCCATAAAACAACAGGGCAGATGTTCCCTGGGGTGAAGGGTGCATATCCCCATCTCTGAAAATTCACAAAATTTTCTAGGTGAACAGAGGTGGTGTTCATGCACAGCCACCATACCAGCTGGCACTTTGCAACATGGTGGCAGTGGGGGCAAAACCTGCATCCATACCTATGGACTAAGCAGCCTCAAGGGCCAGACAGAGACTTGTCTACAGCCCGAGGTAGATAGGATACATCTGTCCTAGTTCCTCAGAGAACTTGCTCCACCAAGACAAACAAGGAGATGTGTTTTGTCCCAGACCAGGGACAGGGCTGTTCCTCAGTCTTCTCTGAGCCCACATCCAGGGTCCAAACACATGGCAGAGTGCACAGTGTCACAGCGCATTGTAGTGACCAGCAACCTGAGAGGGAGGGTGGCCACCAAACTTTTGGGAAGGAACACAGCCCCTGAACAT
Source organism: Camelus ferus (assembly GCF_009834535.1). Lineage (NCBI taxonomy): Eukaryota > Metazoa > Chordata > Mammalia > Artiodactyla > Camelidae > Camelus > Camelus ferus. Next base: position 99,880,599 of record NC_045732.1, on the reverse strand, counting down.
GTTGCTGAGAGAGGGCATGATGCCCACTCATGCCTGGTCTGTCTGCAACATCTGACTGCAACATTAGGCAGGGCAGAGACAAGCCAGCCCACAGTAAATGAGAGCTGACATTGACCAGGTGTTGGGATTATGTGCGATCTGCTTGTCAACAGTCACTGGGAGCAGCACAGATGAGGGCTGCAATGGAGGGCCTCTGGAAACAGCAAGCTGAACTTCCAAAACAGGATGAAGGCAGAAAGATTTCACATTAAGAGCACACAGTCTAGAGGAGGACACCGACAACCCCCCTTATTTTAATCTGTTTTTACCTGTTCCATTTTCTTTTACCCTCTAATTTTTACTCCTTAAACAATTATATATACCCTCATATTCATCCCTGTGAAATTTTATAAAAATATATTTATTATTATTATTTCTCAAAATTATGCTTCAACTTGCTTTTCTATTATTCATTATACAATGTTTTCGAACTATTATTTCTCCCTTTTTAAAAATTCTTTATCTCTCTGTCTCTTTTTTCTCTTTCCTAAGTTGTATTACTACACAGGCATTAGGTAGATAAACTATTTAAGGACCACAGTAGATAACTGATACTCCAAAAAACACAGTGTCAGAGAGGTAGGAGCAAGATTTAGAAGCAGAGAAATCATTCTGAATTAAACGAACAAGAGAAATCCCCTGAAATAATGATCAGTGAAATAGACATCGATAGCCTACTAGATTGAAATTTCAAAAAAGGACTGATCAAAGTACTGAAGGAAATAAAAGAGATAGTGTTTAGAGACATAAAATATGTCATGAACAAAATGACAGCTATAAAGAAGAGCTGAGTAGAATAGGTAAACACATTGACTGAGATGAGTAATGATCTAAAGGCAGTGCAAAGCTGACTAGATAACACAGAGGAATGAATTAGTGACTTAGGAGACAGGAAAATAGAAAGCACCCAATCAGAAGAGGTAGAAGAGAACTACCAGAAACAAATGAAAAAAGCATAAGGGACCTATGGGATAATTTAAAGCTTGCCAAATTTTGCATGATAGAATTTCCAGAAGGGGAAAGAAGATCAAAGTTTATTGCATAGTTGTTTGAAGAAGTCATGACTGAGAACTTCCCAAACTTAAAGAAGGAATGAGATACCCAAGTAAAGGAGGCTCAGAGGGTCCCAAACACGAAGACCACAAATGCACTCAGAGCAAGACATATAATTAAGATATCCAAGTCAAGGATAAAGAAGTGATCCTAAAGGCAGCAAGAGAAAAGCAAAGAGTGAGTTACAAGGGAACCCCCATATGGATCTCAGCTGATTTCCTTACACAAATACTACAGGCCAGAAGGGAGTGACAAGATATATTCAAATTCCTGAATGAAAAAATAGATATACTCTAGGATACTTTAACCAGCAAGGCTATCTTTCATGATAGAAGGAGACATAAAGAATTTCACAGACAAGAAAAAGCTACAACAGTTTAGCAACAATAAACCCATGCTTAAAGAAATATTGAAAGGTCTACTCTAAATAGAAAAGCAGCAGGATGATACAGAAATGAGAAACTCACAGCTGGAAAGGTGATAACTCATGAATTATAAATAAAATAAACACAAAATTATACAACAAGACATACAATTCATTGAGATAGGGAGAGGGAGTCAGGAAAATTCTGAATTGTTTTCTTTGTGTTTAACTTTAAAATTTTTCATTCTTGGTAGGATGGGTTTGAGATCAATTAACTGTCATTTTAATAAAAGCAGTAATAATAATGGGCTACTGGACTTACAAAAAATGGTAACAACAAGACAAAAACTTATCAGGGAGTCACTAAAACTAAATAAAAATCATGATAACACAAAGGAAATTTACCAAACCATAAAAGGAAGATGAAAGGAACAAAGAGGTAATACCAAATCAACTGCAAAGATAAGGTCAAAGTGGCAATAAAAACAAACCTATCATGAATTACTGTAAATGTGAATAGACTAAATGCTCCAGTCGAAAGACATAGAGTGGCAGGCTGGATAATAAAGCAAGAAAATTAAATACGCTGCATACAAGAGACCCACTTTTGGGAGAAGGACACATATTGGTTGAGAGTGAAAGGATGGAAAAGTGTATTCCATACAAATGAAAAGTTAGAAAAGCAGGTGTTGCAGTACTGATTTCAGACAAAATAGACTTTAAACCAAAGGTCATAAAGAAAGATAAGGACATTTTATAATGATATGACGAGTGATACAAGATGAGGATGGTACACTCATTAACACATATGCACCAAATAGAGGAGCACCTAAATACATAAAATAATTACTAACAGATATAAAGGGGGATAGTGATGGGAATAGAATCATAGTTGGAGATTTCAACAATGCATTAACATGACTGGACAGGTCACAAAGACAGAAAATAAATAAGACAACAGAGAAAATTAGTAATACATTAGGAATATTAGTCATGGTTGATATATTCAGAAATTGCACCCCCCCAAAAAGAGGACTATAAATTCTTTTCAAGGGCATATGGAGCATTTTCCAGGATTGATCATGTACTTATACACAAAAGAAACCTCAGCAATTTTAAGAAGATTGAAATTACCTGCAGCATCTTTACTGAACACAATGCCATGAAGCTAGAACTCAACAGAGAAACAAAGGAGAACAAAAGGAAAACATGGAGATTAAACAATATGTTATTAAAAACCAATGGGTCAATGAAGAACTAAAAGCTGAAATAGAAAAAAATTCTGTGGGACAAAAGAAAATGAAAGCAAAACCACACATAATTTATGGGACACAGCAAAAGCATTGCTAAGAGGGGAGTTTATAGCGATAGAGGCCTTCCTCAAAATGGAACAACAATCACAAATAATCAATTATCCGACCATGAGAATGAACTAGAAAAGGAAAAACAAAAAACCCCAAAAGGCAGCAGCAGGAAGGAAATCATAAAATTGTGGAGGAAATAAATAAATAGAGGCTTCCAAAGACTATAGGAAAAAAATCAAAAAATCCAAAAGCTGGTTTTTTGAAAAAGTAAGAAAAATCGACAAACCTTTGTCAAAGCTCAAAAAGATGAAAAGAGAGAGCTCAAATTAGCAAAATAAGGAAGGAGAATGAAGAAATTATAACAAATAAACTAGAAATACAGAATATCATATGAGAATATTATGAAAAACTCCATGGTAACAAACTGGATAACCTAGAGAAGATGGACAAGTTTCTGGAAACATACAGTCTACCGAGACTGAATCAAGAAGAAACTGACCCCTTGAACAAACAGATCACTAGAAATGAAATCAAAATAGCAATATAAAAGCTCCCTAAAAATAACAGTCCAGGACCAGACTGCTTCTCTGAGGAATTCTACAAAACATACAAAGAAGAACTCATATCAGTACTTCTCAAAATCTTCCAGAAGATTGAAAAGGAAGGAATACTCCCAAAGTATTTCTATGAAGCCACAATCACCCTGATACCACAAACAAGCAAAGAAACTACCAAAAAAGAGAATTATAGGCCAATATCACTGATGAGCTTTGATGCAAAATTCCTCACCAAATAGTAGCAAATAGAATCCAACAACACATATAAAAGATTATGCATCATAAGCAAATGGGGTTCATCCCAGGGACACAGGGGTGGTTCAACATATGCAAATCAATGAATTTAATACATCACATCAACAAGAGAAAGGACCAAAACCACATGATCTTCTCAATAGATGCAGGTAAAGCATTTCATAAAATTCAGCACCCATGTATGATAAAAATGCTCACCAAAGTGGGCATAGAGGGAACATATCTCAACATCATAAACGCTATACAAAACAAATCTACAGCCAGCATAGCACTCAACGGTGAGAAAGTCAAAATCTTTCCACTAAAATCTGGGACAAGACACGGTTGCACACTATCACTACTCCTAATCAACATAGCCTTGGAAGTACTAGCCACAGCAATCAAACAAGAGAGAGAAGGAAAAGGGATCCAAATTGGAAAGGAAGAGGTAAAAGTCTCACTATATGCAGATGACATGTTACTATATATAGAAAAGCATACAAGATCCACACAAAAACTACTACAGCTGATGAAAGAATTCAGCATGATAGAAAGTTATAAGATTCAGTTCCAAAAATCGGTGGCATTTCTTTACAGCTACTGATTCAGATAATAATATAGAGTTCAGTCAACATGACAACACTGTATTGGTACAAAAACAGATATAAAGGCTAATGGAACAGAGCTAGAGAGCCCAGAAATGAACCCACAAATCTTTGGTCAATTAAACTTCGACAATGGATGGTAACAATACACAACTGGAATAGAGACAGTCTCTTCAGCAAATTGTGTTGTGAAAGCTGGACAGCAGCATGTAAATCAATGTAGCTAGAACACTTCCTTACACCAGCCACAAAAATAAACTCAGAATGGATCAAAGTACTTAAACATAAGACAATATAAAATAAACCTCCTAGATGAAAATAAAGGCAAAACATTATCTGACATCCATCTCGAAACTTTTCTCATAGAAGAAATGTAAGCAGGAAGAAAAAAATGTGACCTAAAAAACTTGCAATCCTGTACACAGTAAGCAAACCAGAAGTAAAACAAAAACACAACCTAAGGAATGGGAAAAAATTTTGCAAATGAAACTGACAAAGGCTTGATCTCCAGAATATATTAGCAGCTCATCCAACTGAATAAGAAAAAAGCACACAACCCAATCCAAAAATGGGCAGAAGACATAAACAAGCAATTCTCCAAGGAAGACATACAGATGATCATCAGGCACATCAAAAATTGCTCAATATCACTGATTATCAGAGAAATGCAATCAAAACTACAATGAGGTATCACCTCACAAATGTCAGAATGGCCATCATTCAAAAATCCAAAAATGACAAATGCTGGAGAGGCTGTGGAGAATAGGGAACCCTCCTACACTGCTGGTTGGAATGCAGTTTGGTGCAGCCACTCTGGAAAACAGGATTGGAGATCCCTCAAAAGCCTCAGGAATAGACTTATCATATGACCCACGAATCCCACTCCTGGTCATAAATCCAGAAGGAACCGTACTTCAGGATGACACCTGCACCCCAATGTTCATAGCCAGCACTATTTACAATAGCCAAGACATGGAAACAGCCTAAATGTCCATCGACAGATGACTGGATAAAAAAGAGGCAGTATATTTATACAATGGACTACTACTTCAGCCATATAAACCAACAACATAACATCACTTTTCAGCGGCAAGGATGCTCCTGGAGAATGTCATTCTAAGTGCAGTAAGCCAGAAAGAGAAAGAAAAATACCATATGAGATTGCTCATATGTGAAATCTAAGAACAAAATGAAACGAAACAAAACAAGCATAAATAAAAGCAGAAATAGACTTGCAAACATACAATATAAAGTTTTGGTTGCCAAAGGTGCGTAGGTTGGGAATAGATAGACTGGGTTGCCAAAATTGCAGAATCGATAAGCAAGATTGTACTGAATAGCACAGGGAAATATATAAAAATTTTATGGCAGCTCACAGAGAAAAATATGTGACAACAAATATATATATGTTCATTGTAAGTGAAAAATTTTGCTCTACATTGGAATTTGAGGCAAAATTGTAAAATGATTGTAAATAAATAAAAAAAGTTAAAAAAGGATAAAACATGATCCTAAATATTACAGGCATAAATATAAATTAGAGAGAAAAACAGTATGCTAAACAGTAGTTATACCAATTTTTTTGTTTGTTTTCTTTTTAAGATAAGCAAAGTCAAAATTCCTCTTGCCAGGTGCATCATGAAGAAAGAGAGATGCTCCAAAGCAACAAAGTATGAAATGAAATAAGAGAAACAACAATTGTTACCTCAGATATATAAAAAAGGGATCATTTTGTCAACAGTTTCATGCCAATAAACTGGACAACTTAGAAGAAATAGACACATGTGTAGAAAGAGACAGAGATAAGGAGAAACAAATAATTTGAACAAACTGACTAGTAGAAGAAAGATAGAATCTGCATTTAAAAAAATCATTAAATACAATTGCAGATTTAAAAGCTTGTGTGGATAACTGCACAAAAAAACCAAGCAGAACTTATACTCTTCAAACTATTCAAAAATAGTGACGATGAGGGAAACTCCCAAATTAATTCTATGAAGCTTTCATCACCCTGATAGCAAAGCCCACAAAAAAGTACGGGCAAAGAGAACTTCAAGCCAATATCTTTGATTGATATAGATGCAAAAATTCTAAAAATATTATTAGCAAACTAAGTCCAGCAATACATAAAATGAATCATGCACCATTATCAAATTGGATTCATTGCAGTGTCACAAGGGAGGTTGAACATACACAAATCAATCAGTTTGTTACAACACATTAACAAAAGAAAAGGAAAAACAAATTGGTCATCCCAATAAAACCATAAAAGCATCTCACAAAATGCAACATGTATTCATTAAAACAATAACAAAAACAACAACAACAACAGCAACAACAATAGAAACCTCTTACCAAAGTAGAATACAGGAAATATATCTCAATATAACTAAAGTCATTTATTACAGACCCACAGACAACATAATATGCAAAGGTGAAAAACTGAAAGCCAAATTTAGAAATAAGACAAGGATGCCCACTCTCACCATTTCTATTAAACACAGTATGGGAAGTCCTAGCAACAGCAATCGGACAAGAAAAAAATTTATTCAAGTTGGATTGAAAGAAGTAAAACTATTATTATTTCAGATGACATGATAATCTATATAGAGAACCCTAAAATTTCTCCACAAAAAACAACTAAATCTAATAAACACATTTAGCAAAGTAGCATGATTGATTATTAATATAAAAAACTGTCACAATTCTTTACACTAACAATGAAATATTCCATAATTTTAAAAAATCCATATGAAATCACATCAAAAAATTTAAAACTTATGAATAAACATATGTAATAAAATCTATAAGACAGTGATAAAGAAATTTGAAGATGATGCAAAGAAATTGAAAGAAATCTCATGGTCTGAGTTTAGAAGTATTAATATTGTTAAAATATACATACTACAAATTATATCTACATATATAAATTGATTCAGATAGAAATACATGATATTTTCCACAAAACTATAAACAGACCTATTATTTTTATGGAACTGCAAAATAACCAGAACTGCTAAAGAAACATTTCAGATTGTTTCTTCTTCTTTTTTTTTTTTTTTTTATTATCATTATGTTGTATGAACTCTTTATATTTTGGAAATTAAGCCTTTGCAAGTTGCATCACTTCTAAATATTTTCTTTCATCCAGTAGCTTGTCATTTTGCTTTGTTTTATGGCTCCTTTTGCTGTGCAAATGCTGCTAAGTTTAATTAGGTCCCATTTATTAATTTTGCTCTTACATCCACTACCTGGGTAGGCTGTTCTAGGAGATCATTGCTGAGATTTATCTCAGAGTGTTTTGCCTATGTTTTCTTCTAGGAGATTTAGTGTCTCTTGCCTTACATTTAAGTCTTCAAGTTATTTTGAGTTTATTCTTGTGTATGGAGTGAAGGAGTGTTCTAATTTCATTGCCCTGTATGCTGTCTATCCAGTTTTCCCACCAGTTGGTGAAGAGATGGTCTTCTCTGTGTCATATTCTTGGCTACTTTCTCAAAGTTTATTTGAGCATAGGCCTGTAGATTTATTCCTAGGCTCTCTATTCTGTTCCATTGGTCCATATGCCCTTTTCTCTTCCAATATCATGTCATTTTGATTATCTTCTACCTCTGCAATAGTGTATGGAGACCAGGCTGTTTATTCCTCCAGTGTCTTTCTTTTTCTTCAATATTGCTTTGGAAATTATGAATCTATTCAGATTCTATACAAATCTTAGGATCATTTGTTCCAGTCCTAAAAAGAAATATTTTGCATAATATGACAGGAACTCACATTAATTCTGTGGATTGCCTTGGCAGTATGGCCATTTTAACAATATTGTCTCTTCCTTTATAAGACCATTTGGTATCTTTTCAATTGTTCAAATCTTTTTTAATTTCCTCAATCAATGATTTCTAGTTCTTCATGTAAAAGTCATTCACCTCCTTGGTCACAGATGGCACATTCAGCATGTGGTAGAATTTAGGAAGTAATTTATTCTATGGTCTTCTTTGTGCTGTTCTCAAAGCATTCCAATAGGTGCTTTCATTTCCTACCCTCAAGAGTCTACACTATATTCACTATATCTGGTGAATTCTTTATGTTGCTTTTATGTTGCAGCCAAAGACAAGCTTACGTCCTCAGGGTGGCAATTAATTTGGGCCATTCCAAATTTAAGCCCACAAACTCAACATAGTTTAGTCATTTATTTATAGATCTGGCATCTGACTATCTTGGCATATCTTTATGTTTCACTGTATCTGGAGATATATCCAGGCAAATGCTTGTCAACCATGTAAACTCCAACCTCACAATTTTTGTTCCAGCTCATCCTTGGACTTAGGATGTCCTCCTTTTACCTACTTAGAATTTCCCAGTCTCAGTACAGAAACCACCTCCTCCAGATGTTTTCTGTCTATCCCCCTTTCCTTCTATAACTTGGGTACCAGCACATAAAATGCAGAACATGCAATAGGATGCATCTTAGTATTTAGTGAATGAAAAATACATGTTGATTTTAAGCAAAATCTACTTTCTGAAACAATAAAACTTTCATTGTTTTCAAACTATTTCATTATGGTCTTTACTCTTCACCACAAAGTAGCTCTTTTCATAGCCCAAGGACTAGTCACTCAAGACAGTAAGTGGAGGTAGGTACAGGAGACAAAGTATTATTTTCTTTTTAATTCATGCCTCCAGAGGCCTAAAGCATTCCATTCTCATTTTCTGGATATTTTCCTGTCTCTTCCTCACCCACCCACCCCAAAATAACTGATTCTCATCCCCATACCAATAAATATATTTCCTTCTAATTAATTTACTTCTTAGAATCAGAGCTTTGTCCAGAAGGGTAGTGATATCGCAAATATTTAAAGTAGTTTTATACAACCCACATAACTTGTGCCCTACTAACCTTCACAAAGAATGTATCTAAGAGGTACTAGACCCTTACTTGGGGTGGTCATATTCAGTAACCATATTGCAATCTAACTTGTCTGGACTAGAAGGAGCTGAGGGTGGTAGAATTAAAAATTTGTCCAAATGCAAAAATACCAAATTTCTGCAGATATTAGGAAATATAAAATATTCATGGAAGATGTTGACTATTTCCCATTAATTTAAAATAAATGGTGAAGCGTTTTCAGAATGTGAAATGCCCTGAAATGCTGGAAAAATTATAGGCAAGCTCAGGGAGCCTAAGGCTTCTGCTCACAATCATGCAGCCGGTGTTATCTAATAAGACTGGAATGGCAATATTGAGTCCTGAAAATATGTCACCAGTTGTGAAGAAAGACTTTGATAATCTGGAGAATGGGTAAATGAACCAAGGTAAGCTCTAGCCACATCCCACCAATATGAGCTTTACCAAGAGAAGAAAAGAGCCCACTTGCTGCAGGAGAAATATTTCTGGACAGCAGTGGTTGTTCCTACAACAGAAACATGAGGCTTTTAAGTTTGCCAGCTCAACTCTGATGGTGGCTATGTTGTTATTGATATTAGCAATTTGGGATTCAGATGGACTGGTTCAGCAGCTAGTTTCCAGCTCTCTTATCAGACAGTATGTCTTACACTGTTAATCTTAACAAAGTTGTATACTGATAAGTCAAAAGCTACAGTTTATTTTCAAAATTAGAAATCCTAAAAAAGAGTATTGTTTGTTTGTCTATCTGTAGTTTTCTTCCTGGGATAAGCTAGACTATTGGCAAAAGTACAAAAGTTGACTGGTGCTTTGATATCTATTCTTTGAGCTCTGCCCACTGAATTCTTCCCACTAAATACTACAAATCTGTAAACTACTATGTGTGTGTGTGAAGATGGATTGTTAAGCAGTAACTAAGTTTGTCTTAGTTGAGTCATCAGTGAATTATTTTCCTGAAACTTGTAGGATCTCTGTGAATTAAGAGTTTCATTGAGTCACCTGATTTTCTTCATATCACGTAGAGGTAGATTATATTTCTCTCAGTATACTAATTGTCACCTGTTCACTGAATCCCGAGTTCATGCTAAGGCCAAGCCACTGAATCCTTCAATTGGACAGATGTACATATATTCTCCAGTGCCCAAAGCTCAGCACAGTACTGTGTCTCCTTTTTAACTTAAGCTTATGTCTAAGATTTTTTTTTTATTCTCATTGTTGACACTTCTTAGTTTGGCTTTGAATACCCCTTGAATAATTTATAGAGACTGAACCACTGACTTATTCCCATTCACCTAGATTTTGCAATAACCTTTCTTTCCTTGGTCTACCTGGAGTACAGTGAGCATAGTCATCATTTTGAAAGCAGTCCTCAGTCCTAATAATGTACAAACTTTACACTTCTTTGCCCAGCTCATGAGCAAGAATGTTTGTTGTGGATATCAGGGATTATCCTCACATCCCCTAATGCAACCAGGAGAAAACACCACATTGTTATCCAAAATCAAGTCTTTGTCAGTATTGCATTCCCATTGCCAAACAGTTAAGAAGTGTGGGGGTTCTGAAATTTTACCACGCTGTGATATTTCACAACTGAGCACATTCCTTTCTTGTAGATGCTGTCAGGGAATGAGACCTCGGTCAGAGACAGTGAACTTTATCACTCACAGCAAAAGCAGACAGGGTTAATTTTGTATCCATTCCCTAATCTCAGATGAATACACAGAGTGAAATTTTGATGCCTACAGAAGCAGTGGGCTGTTATCATGAAGAAAGTTTAAGGCATGGGAAAACACTAATTTTATTAGTATCTTTATGTATTATTTATTAGAATCACTTATTTATTAGTATCTTTACCTCAGATAAATACATCATGACTTAAGGTTACTTGCTGCAAAAACAATCATGAGAAATGTTATGGAAAAAATGATCATTGCCTTTCCATTTTTCCTTCCAATTTATTGAGATATAATTGGCATGAAACATTGTGTAAGTTTAGGTGCACAGGATAGTGATTTTATTTACATGTATCATGAAATAAATATCCTAGAACTTTAGGGAGAAATCATTATCTCATTTAGATACAATGTTAAAGATATACAATTTGGTTTTTGGTTGTAATGAGAAATCTTAGTGTCTCCTCCCTTAACAACATTCATATATAACATAAATCAGTATTAATTGTACTTTTATGTTACAATGTGGCCTCCCTAGAACACGTTTATTTTATCGCTGGAGGCTTGTAAGTTTTCAGTGCATTAATCTAATTCTCCCTTCCCAAACCCTGCCTCTGTTAACTACATATCTGATTTTTTTCTGTTATTATTTTTGTTTGTTTTGAAGTGTACTTTAATCTATAACACTATGTTAGTTTCTCTTATGCAACATAATATTTACTATCTTTTATACATTTCAAACTGATCACCAGAATAAATCTACTTATGATATGTTGCTATTTAAAGATATTTCAGTTATTGTGTATTCCCCATACAATACATATCTTGTCTTTTACACATTTAATTTGCAACTGGAAAATTTTCACTCTTAAGCTTCCTCAACTATTTGTTTTTCCTCACCCTATTTCCCTCCTTTTGGTGAACAACCTGTTTCTTTCTATATTTATAACTAATTTTCTGTTTTGTTATGTACATTTGTTTTAAATTCCAAATATGAGTAAAATCATTAACATTTGTCTTTCTCTGTCTGACTTATTTCACTTAGCATATTACCCTATTGTTCTAAAAATTTGTTGCAAATGTCAAGAATTTATTCTTTTAATAGCTTAGTAATAACCCATTGTATTTTTATGTGTGTGTGTGCATTTATCTATCTATCTATCTATCTATCTATCTATCTATCTATCTATCTATCTATCATCTATCTATCTGTCTGTCTATCAATATATCTATAAATGAATACATACCTGTAGTTAATAGTTGGGTAGATATATATACAATAAATGCACATCTTCTTTATCCATCATCTACTGATGAGTAATTAATTTGCTTCTATATCCTGGGTATTGTAAATTATGCTGCAGTGAATATAGGTTTGAATTTATCTTTTCTGATTAGAGTTTTTAACTCTTGGAATAAGTATCCATAAATGAAATTGTTGGATCATATTTCACTTTTAATTTTTACATAAAACTCCTTACTCTTTTCCACAGTGGCGGCAGAAATTTACATTCACTCCAGCAGTGCATTAGGGTTGTTTTCCTTACATCCTCACCAACACTTATATTTGTTATCTTTTTGATAATTGTCATTTTGACAGCACTGACATAAAATCTCATTGTATTTTGGACTTGCATTTTTCTGATGGTTAGTGATGTTGCATGTTTTCATGTGCCTGTTGTTTATCTTTCCCCCAATGTATATTCAATTTTTGTAATGGGCTACATAAATATATTGTCTGATTTCATTTTTGGGCACTCTGTTGTTTTTCTTTATTCTGTTTGTTCTGTGCCAGTACCATATTGTTTTTATTACCGTAGCTTTGTATTATAGTTTAAAATCAGGGACAGTGATACATCCTCTTTTTTCTTTCTCAAAGTAGTTTTTTGTTTGTTTGTTTGTTTGTTTGCATTTTTTCTTTTTCTTTTTTAGTGATTTCAACTCTTTTGTGATTACATGTAAGTTTTAGAATTATTTATTGTAAGTTTCTGAAAATGCCCTTGGTATTTTGATAGGCACTGAATTTAATTTGTGTATTTTCTTCATTATTACTGTCATTTAAACAATAATTTTGTCTTAATCATTGAACACAGTATATCCTTTCATCTATTTGTATCATCTTCATTTTCTTTTATAAATATATTATTGTTTTCTGAGTACAGGTCTTTTACCTCCTTGGTTGGATACACTTCTAGATATTTTATTTTTTGTAATGCAACTGTAAATGAGACAGTTCCCTCACTTACTGTATCTGTTTGCTTGTTAGTGTGTAGAAATGCAAGATTTCTGTATATTAATTTTCCATTCTGAAATTTTACCAAATGCATTGATAAGCCCTAGTAGTTTTTCATGAAAACTTTAAGATTTCTGTTGAAAGTATGTCCTCTGCAAACAGATACTTTTACTCATTTTCTTAATTAGCTATATTTTATTTACTTTTATTTTGGATAGGTATGGCTGGAATTTCTAATACTATATTGAATAAATGTTGTAAGAGAGAAATCTTGTCTTCTTTCTGCTCTTACAGGAGATGCTTTCAGCTTTTAATCAGTGAGTTTCATGTTAGCTGAGTTCTTGTCACATATGACCTTAACAGTGTTAAGGTATGTTTCCTCATGCCCAATTTGAGGGGAAATATAATCATAAATAGATACTGAATTGTCAAAACCTTTTATGATTCTTCTGAGGTGACCATATAATTTTTGTTCTTCAATTTGTTAGTGTGGTGTATCATATTGATTAATTTGTAGGTATTGAATCACTTTGGCATCACTGGAATAACATGGACTTAATCATATTGTATAATCCTTTTAATGTATTGTTTGGCTTGCTAACATTTTAGTGATGATTTTGGCATATATGCTTATCAGTAATATTTAACCTGTAATTTTTTGAGGTATTTGTTCCAGTTTTAGTAGTAGTGTGATATGGAAAGTTGGCGTATGACGCCTTACTTCGTCTGCAAAATTTTGGAATACTCTGAGAAGTATAGGTGATAACTCTTCCCTAAATGTTTGGCAGAAGTCACCTGTGAATGTGTCTAGGACTGGAATTTTGCTTCATGGAGATTTTGTTTAATTACTTATTCAATTTCATTAGTAATAATCTCTTCATATTTTGTATTTCTCATTCCATCCTGGATATTTTGTCTTTCTAAAAATTTGTTCATTTCTTCTAGGGTTTCCATTTTATTGGCATATAATTTGTTGTATCCTCTTATGATGCTTTGTATTTCTGTGATATAGGCCTTAACTTCCCATTCTTTTCTGAGCTTATTAATCTGTATTCTCTTTTTTCCTCATGAATCTGTTTACAGTTTATGAATTTTATTTATTTTTCAAAACCATTATTTAGATTGTTTAAATGTGTCTGTTTTAAATCTTTATTTATTTATGTTCTGAAGTTTCAGGTGTCTTTTCTTCTACTAACTAGTTTTTTTATTTTTTTTGTTACATCATTTGTTTGAAAGCTTATGTTATAAGAGAGAGATATTTCTTATTTGCATAACTGGGATTATTTTGCTATAAACTTCCCTATTAATACTGCTTTTGCTATACTACATTAACTTTCTTTTTGTTGTCATTTTTCTTTATATATTTTTTTTGATTTATACAGAAATCCATTGGTTGTTTAATATTGTATGATTTATCCTCCACATTTTAATATTTTTCTCAATTTTTTTCTTTTAGTAAATTTGTAATCTCACAGAATCCATAAGTTTCCTCACCAAACAAGGAGACAATTAATAATATTTATACAGAAACATGTAAGACCCAAATTTTCTGAAATATTCTTTGAAAAATGAACAAAGCTGTGGGTACTATCCTCCCTGACTTTAGAACTTACAACAAAGTAACAGTAGTCAAAATATCAAACTATGGAACTAAAAGAGACACATAGATCAATGGAACAAAATAGAGATTTCTAAAATAAACCCACACACATATGGTCAATTAGTCTACAATGAAGGAGGCAAGAGTATACAATGGGAAATAGGCAGTCTCTTCAACAAGTAGTTTTGGGTAAACTGGACAGTTCATGTAAAAGGAAGATGTAAGAGCACTTCCTTCCATAGTATACAAATTAAGATACAAATGGATTAATTTCTTAAATGTAAAACCTGAAACTACACAATTTCTGACCAAGAACATGAGCAGAACTGACTTTAAGATAAATCTTAGCAATATTCATTTTTCAAATGTCTCATATTTTAAAAATATAATAAACTAAGTGTAACACTTTATAGTTTAGTGAGGAAGAAATAGATGTACTATGTGATACAGGGATTCTGCTTCTATCATTGTGAAATGCAAAACATTTTGCAGTGGAAAGGAAACCTTCAACAAGACATATGACAACACACAGAATAGAAGGAATAATTTCAGACAATGAGATCGATAATGTGTTAACGCCCATAATATATGTATAGCATATTAGACTACTATTTAAAAAACAAAGACCCCAAGTTAAAAATATTTGAAGTATCTTCATGGAAACTTTTCTAATAGAGACTTGTGGATGATTTTCATGCACATAAAAACATACATAACATTGCTATTCATTAGGAAAATATAAATCAAAACCAGAATGAAATATAATCTCACAGCAACCAAAATGGCAATTAACATAAAGTCTACAAATGACAAACTTTAATAAGAATGTTGAGAAAAGAGAACCCAGGTACACTGTTGGTGGAAATATAAATTGAGGCATCCACTATTATAAAAGTGTGGACAGTGCTCAAAAAACTAGAAATAGAAGCATTATATGTTGCAGCAATTCCAGTTTTTGTTATAAATCTGAAAAAAATGAAAACGATAAATTTAAAGGATATATTACCCACAATGCTCTTAACATCATCATTTATAATAGCCAAGGATAGAAGCGCAAATCAACTGCCCATCAAAAGATGATTTGCTGAAGGAGATGTGAGATACATATAATATTATACATACTTAGTTATAACAAAAAATAAAAGTCTGCCATTTGGAACAATGTAACTGGACCCAGAGGATGTTGCAAATAGGAAAATAAGAAATACAGAGAAAAACACTCTATGTTATCACTTGCATGAGGAAACTAAATATATAAGAGAAATAATGATTAAAAAAAAAAGAAACACACACATGTATATATGTTTAATGTACCATGTAGTGATTTCCTTTGGGGACAGGGAAGAAGGATTGAGAAGACAGAAATATGCAAGCTCCTAGTTATAAATTAGAGAAGCAACAGAGTTATATTAACAGCACAGGGAATTATTTTAGTAATTTAAATGATTTTAAAGAGATTATAGGCATATATTATAGGAAAATGTGCATGTATGTGGGAAAAACATTGAAGAAAAGAACCCAGGAAAAACTGAAAATATTTTGTAGTTCTATGATATTAAGGAAGGTGATTTGTTCACATTCTTTACCTTTCTTTTATTGTCCTTAGAAGAATTTAAGATTTTAAATAAAAAGTATATACTTTTAAAAATGTGACATTAGTTTAGACTATTTTTGTCACTCTCCTTAAATCTACAGTCAGTAAAACGTTCACATCTCAACAAAAATAACTACAACACAAAACAATACTCAGAACGCATGTGTACAGCTGAAATGTGGTGGACTAAAATACATAAAGGAGGCTGAATTGAGGGAAGAGCAGATTTGGTGCCTGCAACAAAGGCCCACTGACTAGGTTATCTGAACCCACAGGTTCAGAGAACCCAGTAGAAACAAGGTCTCAGTGGTTCACACAGCATCAGCCACTTACTGCACCAGTACTCATGGTCACAGGTAACTAGGAGGGAGCCACAACGGAGACAGAAATTCCATCCTTCAGACACTCAGATATTCATGACACTGTCCCTTCTCCCCATTCACAATGGTGGAGACAATGTACCTTGCAACACTGGACATGGCAAAGGCTCTTGCCTGATTCCAAATACCCACCTGCCTTTACACCTTTCCTCAATGTGTACACTGAGTCTCAAGGGGTATCAGATCAAATGAAGGGTTCCCCTTCCCAGTGACAACAGTGGCATTAACTACCAGAGAAGTCTAAGAAGTGACAATGAAAGCACATCTTTTATCCAGACAGTAGCGACTGGAAAGTGCCATTTTGAATTATTATCAGAGGTAGCTCAGGTAAGTAAAACCAAAAATTGTGTAATATTGCAATCTATCAGAATACAAAAGCAAGGACTCCAACTCCCGATCTGTTATTTAGTGTCATTAGAGCAATAATTTAAAAGATCTTGACCAATCACTGTAACATTATAGGGCACGCACACACACAGATACACAGACAAACACACACACACAAACACACACACACACAGACACAAAAACAAACACACACACACACACAATGTCAACCCTTCAGCAAACAAAATTAAAGTCATGGAATATTACCTTATGACTAATAGAGAATTCAAAGTAGGTGTCATACAGAAACTGAATATATAAAACAAAACTCAGAAAGCAGTTTAGTGAACTCAGTAATAAATTAAATGATGATAAGGTTTACATTACCAAAGTGAGTGAAACTATAAAATAACCAAACATTATTGGAGGACCAGAAGAACATAACAAATGAGATGACGAATGCAATAGAAAGCATTGGAAGTAAACTGTCTTTGTGGAAGAGAGTTTAGCAAACTCACCAATACAAAACTAAAAATGATAGGAGACGACAGAGATACAAGATATTAAAAAGTGAGGAGATTCTACAAAAGCCATCAGACTTCTTCAGGAAGTGCACATTAGAGTGAAATCCTGGAGGGAGAAGAAAGGTAGAAGGCAGGTGATCGTTTATTTAAAGAAGTAATAGTCGATAACTTCCCTAACCTGGCTAAGGGACTGATACACAAGTCCGTGAGGCAACAAAACACCAATAACTTTAAGGCAAAGAGACCTCCTTCAAGATATGTCATATGCAAATTGGCAAGTCAATGACAGAGTAAAATTTTAAAGGCAGACAAAAAAAAATGATAATCCTTAAAGGAACCCCCATTAGGCTATCTGCAGATTTCTCAGAAGAAAACGTAGGCAAACGGTAAATAAAATAACATTTCCAATCTACTGAGATATGAAAACTCTCACCCAAGAATACTCTAATTTGCACCATTAACGCTTAGATACAAAGTGAAAATAAAGATGTTACCAAACAAACAAAACCTGAATGAGATGAAAAACAAAACCTAGACACCTTACAAGAGATGTAGAAAAGAGCTCTTCTGAGAAAAATTCAATGGCAAAAATATGTAAAACATTGACCAAAATGCTAAGTAGAGAACAAGAGAAAGCTGCAACTGTTTAGTTGGGTATGTTTTAAAATGCTACTATTCTATATGGATTAAAGAGAGAAAAATAGGAAATCAGGGGCAATAAATATTGATATATCAATCTGGTAACATTCTCACTACAGTAAAAGAAATTATTTGAGACAGGTATCAGAAAAAGTAAAGGGTAAAAATAAAACAATATTAAAGGAAGATGCTATGAGGGGAAAATGGACAAAATTATACATGAGTTATTTTATTTTAAATGAAGTACAGTAGATGTACTATATTGTGTAGTTTCAGATGTACAGCATGGTGATTCCAACAAATTTGTAGATTATATTGCATTATAAATTATTACATGTTATTACAATAATTGTAACATACAATTAATATAATTTATTTTCCATATATCCCTGATGTCTACAAATTATCCTTGTTGCATATCTCCTTTAAGTGTACTAGTTTTTTGTGTCAATGTCCTACCATTAAATTGTCTTTCCCTTCCCCTTTGGTAAACATAAATTTTTTCCCGTATCTTTGAGTCTGCTTCAGTCTTGTCTATCTAATCTCTCTATCTGTGAATCTATCTTTCTATCTCTCTATTTCTCCTTCTATTTCTCTATTATCTATCTCTTTCTATGTATTTACCTATCTATCTTTCTATTTTTCAGTCATCTATCAATTGATAGCTACTGATATATATACACAAATAGTTGTTAATCTTTATATTCCACTTATAAATTTTATTATATTCTTTTGTCGTTGTCTAAGTTACTTCACTAAGCATAATATTTACTAGGCCCATTCGTGATTTTGAAATAGAAATGTTTTATACTTTTTCATGGCTGAGTAATACTCCATTCCATATTTATAGAAACATTATATCTTCTTAAGTCCATAGTCTACTGTGGACACTTAGATTGCTTCCCTCTCTTGCATAATATAAACAGTGAACTTGTGAACATTGGTTCTTTTCATTTTAGGGATTTTCCCCAGATTTTTCCTAGGAGAGTTATTACTGGGTCTTATGGTAGTTCCCTTTTAAGTTTTTAAAGTAATCTGAATACAGTTTTCCATAGAAGTTTTACCAATTAACATTCTACCAGGAGTATACAAGAGCATTGTTTCCTCCACATCCTCTCCAACACTTAGTGTTTGTAGAACTTTTGATAATCACCATTTGACCAGTGTGAAGTGATACCTCATTGTGGTTTTGATTTGCAATTCCCTAATAATTAGTAATGCTGAGAATTTTTATCACTTGCCTATTACTCATCTGAATGTTTTCTTTGGAAAAATATTAATTCAGGTACTCTGCTCTATTTTTGATTGGGTTTTTGTTTTTCACATTGAGTTGTGCAACTTAAATCCATGTTACATCTATTAACCTAAATATTTTAACCACTGGCCACTTGCATTTTTTGCAAATATGTTCTCCATTTTCACAGGCAATGCTTTCATTTCATTGATAGTGTCCATAGCTGTGCAGAAGTTTTGGACTTTCTTTAGTTCCCACTTGCTTATTTTTGCTTTTATTTCTTTTCCATTAGAAGACTGATATAAGAAAATATTCCTATGATATATAACCAATAGTGTATCACCTATATTCCCTACTAGCAGTTTTATAGGATCAGGTCTTCCATTTATGTTCTTATTACACTTGGAGTTTATTTTTGTATATGATGTCAGGGAACGTTCTAATTTCACTGTATTACATGTAGATGTCCAGCTTTCCCAACACCATCCATTGAAGAGACTGTCTATTATCCACTGTGTACTCTTGCCTCTTTTATCATAGATTCATTGATCATAGGTTTGTGGAATTAGTTCCTAGGCTCTCTATCTGTTTGTATTGATTATACCTGTGTGCCAATGCCATTCTGTTATTATTACTGTAGATTTGTAGTATAGTAAGGTATCTGGGAGGGTTAAACCTCCAGATATTTTGTTTTATACCAAGATCATTTTGGCAATTTTTAATGGTTTCATGTAAAACTTAGAATTATATTTTTCTAGTTGTGTGGAAAATACTAAAGCATTTTAACAGGAATTGCACTAAATCTGTAGGTTTCTAAATCTAGGTAACATGTGTAATATGGCCATGTTAACTATATTAACTCTTTCATCCAAGAACACAAGACATCTTTACATTTCTGTGAATCATTTTTAAATTCTTTGTCAATGTTTTATAATTTTCAGTGTTTAGACATTTCTCATATGTGGCTACATTTATTAAAGATATTTGGGGGATGGGATTATAAATAGTATTGCTTTCAGCATCCATTTTATGATATCTCATGATTAATGTGTAGAAATGCTAGAGACTTCTTTACATTTTTTTCTTGTACCCTGCTCCCTTGCTGAAATTTTTTATTGTTCATAATAGTCTGTGTGGAGCCCTTAGGACTCTCTATGTAGATTGTTATGTCATCAGTACTGGTGACAATTTTGCCTATTTCTTTCTATTTTGCCTTTCTTTTACTTCATTTTCTTTTCCTTTCTTCTATTACTATTAAACAGAATTGGTGAGAGTAGGAATCCTTGTCATGTTCCTGGATTTACCCAGAAGGCTTTCATCTTTTCCCACTGAGTAATATAAGTTTTTATAAATGGCCTTTAGTATGTTGAGAGATGTTCCCATTGTACTCACTTTCATGAGAGTTCTGATCATGAATGGATGTTGGATACTGTCAAATGCTTTTTCTGTGTGTATTGACATGGTCTTGTGAATTTTGTGCTTCCTTTATTAGATATTTATCATGCTGATTGATTTGTGTATGTTGAACCATCCTTGTGACTATGGAAGGTATCCAATGGATCATCATGTATAATCCTTTCTATGTATTGCTGGATTAATTTGTTGATGTTTTATTGAGGAGTTTTGATTGTATATTCATCAAGAAAATTCGCTTTTCATTTCAAAATTTTTTTTGTAGTGTCTTTGACTGGATTTGTTATCAGGTTAATGGTGGTTTCATAGAAAATCTTTGAGAATTTTCCTTCCTCCTTCATTTTTTGAAATAGTTGGGGAGAAAGAGGTTTTAATGAAAGCATCCAGACATTTTGTTCAAGGGGTCTTTTTAAAATTATAGATTTTATTTATCTTATACTGATTGCTGTTTTCAAGTTTTCAGTTTTTTCTTTACTCAGTGTTGTCAGGCTGTATGTTTCTAGAAATTTGTCCATTTCTTTTGGGTCATCCAATTTGTTGTCATGTAACTGCTCTTATGGCTTTCATAAACTTTTTTTTATTTGTGTAATATCAGAAGTTATTTCTACTCTTTTTATTCTTATTTTATTTGGGTCCACTCTGTATATCTTGATAAGCCTGGCTAAATGCTTATCAATTTTTTTTAAGAAATTTTTCAAAATTTCTTATTTTTGAAATATTTCAAAATATTTTAAGAAAAATATGCTCTTGATTTTATGATATTTAAATTATTTTTTAATTTTTATTATATTTATTTTCAACCTGATAATTAAAAATTTCTCATTCTACTGACTTTGGGTTTATATCTATTTATTAGTATTTATTTTGGGTGGTAAGCTTGGTCCTTTGTGTGAGGTATTTCTTCTTTCTCATAGAAAGCCAGATTTGTTCTAAACTTCCCTCATAGATTTTTCTTTGCTACATCTCATACTTTTTATGAACTTATGTTTTCATTGTAGTTTGTCCCCATGTATGATTTTATTTCCTCTTTGATTTCAGCATTGACCACTTTTTATTTTTTTAAAAGATGTGGTTTAATCTAATGTTTGTGCTTTTACTGTTCTTCTTTCTAGAGTTGATGCATTGTTTCATACTTTTGTGTATTGAATAATGCTTGCTGTCATCATTTGCTTAAAGTTTCTGAGGCTCCTTTCATGACATAATATGTGGTTAATTCCTTAGATAACATTCTGTGCACAGTTGAAAATTTATGTGTTCTGCTTTTCTGATGCAGTGTCCAATATCTTAGGTTGAAATGATCTAATACACTATTAAGACCTCTGTTTCCTTACAGATATTCTTTCTGGATGATCTCTCTATCAGAATAGTGATTTGTTAAACACATCTACTAGTATTGTTTTATAATGAATTAATTCCCTAATGTCTACTAACATAACTTTTTTATATTTAGGATCTATGGTTTTGGGCCCATATATAAGTTAATGAGTGTAATACCCTATTTTTATATTGATCTCTATTTCTTTATATAATCTCATATTAAACTTTCATCATGGCCTTTGTTTTAAAACATATTTTGTATGATTTGAGCATTGCAATCTGCAATTTCTTGTCAATTCCACTAAATATCTTCTCCACCTATTTCCAGGCTGTGTATATCTTCCTCCAAAAAGTGAGTCATTTTTGGGGGGAGGCCAAGATGGTGGAGTAGAAGGATGTTCGTAGCTCACTCTTTCCCACAAATGCACCAAGACTCACATCCACAGACTCACTCAGCTAACCAGAGTACCTGCAGAACCCTGAAAGATCATTGTCCTCTTCAAAAGATAATGATGCCAAAAATCTGGTAGGAGAAAAGGAATAAAAAAGGAAGAAATGGCAAAACAGATTGGGACAGGTCCCATGGGGAGGGAGCAGCAAAGTAGTTATGGCACTCATTCACTGAGTCTCCCCTCTCCAACTGAGAGGCCAGTAGGAAGGAGGGGGAGACTCCAAGGTTTGGATGTTTACAGAGTATCATCATCAGTTGACTGACAGAATGAAGTTAAACAGGCACAGAGTGTCCCTGTGAAACCCAGCAGAAGATGCAGCACTACATCTGTTTGCAGGGCCATGCTGCCCTTGCTGGGTGGAAGATGTGGATGGCTGCACTGAGGCAGCCCAGGGGAAATGCACATGGCTGTGTGCCATTGCTGTGCATTCATGGGACAGAACATACTGGACCATCCATAAAACAACGTGGCAGATGTGCCCTGGGGGGAAGGGTGCATACCCCTATCTTTGAAAATACACAAAATTTTCTAGGTGAAGTGAGGTGAGGCTCATGCACAGCCACCATACCATCTGGCAATTTCAATCACAGTGGCATTGGGGGCAAAATCTTTATTCACACCTAAGGACTTAGCAGCCCCAAGGGCCACACAGAGTTGTCTATAGCCCGAGGCAGATAGGATACTTCTGTTCTGGTTCCTCAGAGAAGTTGCTCCACCAAGACAAACAAGGAGCTGTGTTTTTTCCCAGGCCAGGGACAGGGCTGTTCCTCAGTCTTCTCTGAGCCCACCTGAAGAGTGCAAACCCAAGATGAGCACACAGTGGCACAGAGCAGTGTAGTGACCGGCACCCTGATGGGGAGGATGGCCCCCAAACTTTTGGGCAGGGATGCAGCCCCTGACCATGGTGCTGGGAGAGGGCATGATGCCCACTCCTGTCTGGTCAGTATGCAACATCTGACTACAGCTTCAGACAGGGCAGTGACAAGCCAGCCCACAGTAAATGAGAGCTGCACCTGACCCAGTGTTGGGAATAGGTGCGATCGGCTTGCCAACAGGCACTGGGAGCAGCACAGATGAGTGCTCCAATGGAGGTCCTCTGAAAACTGCAAGCTGAAATTCCATATCAGGATGAAGGCAGAAAGTCTTCCCATTAAAAGCACACAGTCTTCAGGAGGACACTGAAAACCCCCCTTTTTTTAAATCTCTTTTAACCTCTTCCATTTTCTATTACCCTCTTAATTTTTACTCCTTAGACAATTATATATAACCCTATATTCATCCGTTTGAAATTTTTAAATAATAATATTATTATTATTTTCCAATATTCTGCTTCAACTTTCTTTTCTATTATTCATTATACAATGTTTTCAAACTTTTATTTCTCCCTTCTTTAAAACTCTTTACCTCTCTGTCTCTTTTTTCTCTTTCATAAGTTGTATTACTACATAGGCATTAGATAGATAAACTCTTTTAGGAAAACAGTGGATAACTTATACTCCATAAAACACAATTCCAGAGAGGAAGGAGCAAGATGAAGAAGCTGAAAAAACATTCCCAATTAAAAGAACAAGAGAAATCCCTGAAAGAATGATCAGTGAAATAGACATCAATAGCCTACTTGATCAAGATTTCAAAAAAGGACTGATGAAACTACTGAAGGAAACAAAAGAGACTGTGTTTAGAGATATAAAATATGTGATGAATAAAATGGCAGCTATAAAGAAGAGCTGAGTAGAATAGGTAAACCCATTGACTGAGATGAGGAATGATTTAAAGGCAGTGCAAAGATGACTAGATAATGCAGAGGAACAAATTAGTGACTTAGGAGTCAGGACAATAAAAAGCATCCAATCAGAAGAGGTACCAGAGAAACAACCAGAAACAAAATAAAAAAACTTAAGGGACCTATTGGATAATATAAAGCATGCCAATCTTTGCATGATGGAATTCCCAGAAAGGGAAGAACGATCAAAGGGGATTGGAAAGGTGTTTGAAGATTTCATGACTGAGAACTTCCCAAACTTAAAGAAGGAATGACATATCCAATTACAGGAGTCTCAGAGGGTCCCAAACAGGAAGACCTAAATACACCCACAAAAATACATACAATTAAGATGGCCAGAGTCAAGGATAAAGAAGTGATCCTAAAGGCAGCAAGAGAAAAGCAAAGAGTGAGTTACAAGGGAACCCCCATAAGGATCTCAGCTGATTTCTCTAAAAAACACTACAGGCCAGAAGGGAGTGACAAGATATATTCAAAGAACTGAATGAAAAATAAGGTATTCTCAATGATACTTTATCCAGCATGGCAATCCTTTATGATAGAAGGAGACATAAAAATTTCACAAACACGAAAAAGTTATAATAGCTTAGCAACACTAAACCCATGCTTAAAGAAATATTGATAGTACTACTCTAATTAGAAAAACAGCAGGCTGCTAGAGAAATGAGAAACTCACAGCTGGAAAGGTGATAACTCATGAATTACAAATAAAATAAACATGAAATTATAAAACAAGACATACAAATCATTGAGATTGAGAGAGGGAGGCAGGAAAATACAGAATTGTTTTCTTTGTCTTTCTCTTTAAAATGTTTTATTCTTGGTAGTTTGGGTTTGAGATCAACTTACTGTCAGTTTAATAAAAGTAGTTATAATAATGAGCTAATAGACTTATAAAAAAGGGTAACAACAAGACAAAAACTTATCAGGGAGTCAATAAAACAAAATAAAATTCATGATAATACAAAGGAAAATTACCAAACCATAAAAGGAAGATGAAAGGAACAAAGATGAATATTTTGTCAACTGCAAAGATAAGGTCAAAATGGCAGTAAACACAAACCTATAATCAATTACTGTAAATGTGAATGCAATAAATGCTCCAGTAGAAAGACATAGAGTGGCAGGCTGGATAATAAAGCAAGAAACTTAAACATGCTGCATACAAGAGACCCACTTGAGGGAGAAGGACACATATAGATTGAGAGTGAAAGGATGGAGAAGGGTAGTCCATACAAATGGAAAAGCCAGAAAAGCAGGTGCTGCAGTACTGATTTCAGACAAAATAGACTTTAAAGCAAAGGTCATAAGGAAAGATAAAAAAGGACATTTTATAATGATTAAAGGAGCGATACAAGATGAGGATAGTACACTCATTAACACATTTGCACCAAATAGAGGAGCACCTGCATGCATAAAATAATTACTAACAGATACAAGGGGGGATTATGATGGGAATACTATCATAGTTGGGGATTTCAACGTTGCATTAACATTACAGGACAGATCACCAAGACAGAAAATAAAAAAGGCAGCAGAGAAATTATATAATACAATAGGAATATTAGACTTGGTGGATATTTCCAGAGCATTGCACACCCCCCAAAATAGTATATTCATTCTTTTCAAGGGCACATGGAGCATTTTCCAGGATTGATAATGTACTTGGGCACAAAAAACCTCAGCAATTTTTGAAGTTAGAAATTACCACCAGCATCTATACTGACCACAATGCCATGAAGCTAGAAATCAACAACAGGGAAACAAAGGAGAAAAGAAGGAAAACATGGAGATTAAACAATATGTTACTGAAAACCAATTGGTCAATGAAGAAATCAAAGCTGAAATAGAAAAAATACCATGAGACAAAAGAAAATGAAAGCAAAACCACACATAATTTATGGGACACAGCAAAAGCAGTGCTAAGAGGGGAGTTTATAGTGATACATGCCTTCCTCAAAAAAGGAGAACTATCACAAATAAACAATTAACCCACCAGCTGAATGAACTAGAAAAGGAAGAAGAAAAAAACCCAAAAGGCAGCAGCAGGGAGGAAATCATAAAGATTGTGGAGGAAATAAATAAAATGGAGGTTCCAAAGACCATAGGAAATAAATCAACAAATCCAAAATTTGGTTTTAAGAAAAAGTAAGAAAAATCGACAAACCTCTGGCCAAACTCAAAAAGAAGAAAAGAGAGAGAGCACAAATTCGCGAAATAGAAAGGAGAATGAAGAAATTACAATAAATAAAAGAGAAATACAGAATATCATACAAGAATATTATGAAAAACTCCATGGAACCATGCTGGATAACCTAGAGAAGGTGGACAAGTTTCTGGAAACATACTGTCCACCAAGACTGAATTAAGAAGAAACTGACCACTTGAACAAACAGATTACTAGAAATGAAATCAAAATAGCAGTATAAAACCTCCCTGCAAATAAAAGTCCAGGACTGGACGGCTTCACTGCAGAATTCTACCAAACATACAAAGAAGAACTCATACCAGTCTTTCTCAAAAGCTTCCAGAAGATTGAGAAGGAAGGAAAACTCCGAAAGTCATTCTATGAAGCCACAATCACTCTGATACCACAAACAGGCAAAGACACTACCAAAAAAGAGAATTATAGGCCAATATCACTGATGAGATTTGATGCCAAAATCCTCACCAAAATAGTAGCAAATAGAATCCAACAATACATATAAAAGGTTATACATCTTAAACAAATGGGGTTCATCCCAGGGACACAGGGGTGGTTCAACATATGCAAATCAATCAATGTGATACATCACATCAACAAGAGAAATGACCAATACCACATGTTCATCTCAATAGAAGCAGGAAAAGCATTTGATAAAATTCAGCACCCATGTATGATAAAAATTCTCACCAAAGTGGGCATAGAGGGAACATATTTCACCATCATAAAAGCTATATGTAACAAATTTACAGCCAGCATAGCACTCAACGGTGAGAAAGTCAAAATCTTCCCACTAAAATCTTGGACAAGACAAGGTTACAAACTATCACCACACCTACTCAACAAGACTTGGAAATCCTAGCCACAGCAATCAAACAAGAGAGAGAAGGAAAAGGGACCCACATTTGAAAGGAAGAGGTAAAAGTCTCAGTATACGCAGATGACATGTTACTATATATAGAAAAGCCTACAAGATCCACACATAAAATTCTACAGCTGATCAAAAAATTCAGGAATGTAGCAAGTTACAATATTCAGGTTGAAAAATCAGTGACTTTTATTTACGCTACTGATTCAAATAATACCATAGAGCTACAGTCAACATGACAGCACTCTATTGGTACAAAAACAGACATATAGATTAATGGAACAGAATAGACAGCACAGAAATGATCCCACAAACTTTTGGTCAATTAAAATTCGAAAAAGAGGCAACAATACACAATGGAATTGAGACAGTCACTTCAGCAAATGGTGTTGTGAAAGCTGGACAGCAGCATGTAAATCAATGAAGCTAGAACACTCCCTTACACCAGACACAAAAATAAACTCTGAATGGATCAAAGACTTAAACATAAGACAAGATACAATAAAACTTCTAGAGGAAAATAAAGGTAAAACATTATCTGACATCCATCTCAAAACTTTTCTCATAGAAGAAATGAAAGCAGTAAGAAACATATGTGACCTAAAGTAACTTGCAAACCTCTATATAGTAAGCAAACCAGAGGTAAAACCAAAAGACAACCTAAGGAATGGGAAAAATTTTTGCAAATGAAACTGGCAAAGGCTTGATCTCCAGAATATATTAGCAGCTCATCCAACTGAATAAGAAAAAACAAACAACCCAAACCAAATATGGGCAGATGACCTAAACAACAATTCTCCAAGGAAGACATACAGCTGATCAACAGGCACATCAAAAAAATGCTCAATATCACTGATTATCAGAGAAATGCAAATCAAAACTACAATGAGGTATCAACTCACACCAGTCAGAATGGCCATCATTCAAAAATCCACAAATGACAAATGCTGGAGAGGCTGTGGATTATAGGGAACCCTCCTACACTGCTGGTTGGAATGCAGTTTGGTGCAGCCACTCTGGAAAACAGGATGGAGATCCCTCAAAAGCCTAGGAATAGACAAATCATATGACCCACGAATCCCACTCCTGGTCATAATTCCAGAAGGAACCCTACTTCAGGATAACCCCTGCACCCCAATGTTCATAGCCAGCACAATTTACAATAGCCAATACATGGAAACAGCCTAAATGTTCATCGACAGTTGACTGGATAAAAAAGAGGCAGTATATTTATACAATGGAATACTACTCAGACATATGAACCAACAACATAACATCGTTTTCAGCGGCAAGGATGCTCCTGGAGAATGTCATTCTAAGTGAAGTAAGCCAGAAAGAGAAAGAAAAATACAATATGAGATCGCTCATATGTGAAATGTAAGAACAAAATGAAACAAAAGAAAACAAGCATAAATATAAAACAGAAAAAGACTCACAGACTTAGAATACAAAGTTCTGGGTGCCAAAGGTGTGGGGGTTGGGAAGAGATAGACAGGGATGTCAAAATTGTAGAATAGATAAGCAAGATTTTACTCTATAGCACAGGGAAATATACAAAATTTCTTATGGCACCTCAGAGAGAAAAAGATGTGACAAGTACACATATGTTAATTGTATGTGAAAAATTTTGCTCTACATTGGAATTTGTGGCAACTTTCTAAAATGATTGTAAATCAATAAAAAAAGTTAATAAAAGGAAAATCATAATCCTAAATATTACAGGCATAAATATAATTAGAGAGAAAAACAGTATGCAAAACAGTAGTTATACCAAAGTTTATTTTGTTTGTTTTCTTTTTAATATAAGCAAAATCAAAAAACCTCTTGCCAAGTGCATCATGAAGAAAATAGAGATGCTGCAAAGTAATAAAGTATGAAATAAAAGAAGAGAAATAACAATTGTTACTTCAGATATATAAAAAAGGGTTCATTTTGTCAACAGTTTCATGCCAATAAACTGGACAACTTAGAAGAAATAGACACATGTGTAGAAAGAGACAGAGATAAGGAGAAACAATTAATTTGAACAAACTAATTAGTAGAAGAAAGATAGAATCTGCATTTAAAAAAATCGTTAAATAGAAGTGCAGATTTAAACAGCTCGCCTGGAGAACTGTACAAAAATACAAAGCAGTTCTTATACTCTTCAAACTATTCAAAAGTAGTGAAGATGAGGGAAACTCCCAAATTAATTCTATGAAGCTTTCATCACCCTGATATCAAAGCCAACAAACAAAGTACGGGTAAAGTGAACTTCAAGCCAATATCTTTGATTGATATACATGCAAAAATTCTACAAAATATAATTAGCAAACTAAATCCAGCAATACATAAAATGAATCATGCACCATGTTCAAATTAGATTCATTGCAGGGTCACAACGGAGGTTCAACATACAAAAATCAATCATTTTGATAAAACACAGTAACAAAACAAAAAGGAAAAACAAATTGGTCATCCCAATAAACCCATAGAAAGCATTTCACAAAATTCAACATTTATTCATTAAAACAACAACAACAACAAAAACAACAACAACAACAACAACAACAACAGCAACAATAGAAACGTCTTACCAAAGTAGGATACAGGAACTGTATCTCAACATAACTAAAGTCATTTATTACAGACCCACAGAAAACATAATAAGCAAAGGTGAAAAACTGAAAGTCCAATTAAGGAATAAGACAAGGATGCCCACTCTCACCATTTCTACTAAACACAGTATGGGAAGTCCTAGCAACAGCAATCGGACAAGAAAAAAAGTTATTCAATTTGGATTCAAAGAAGTAAAACTGTTATTAATTCAGATGACATGATAATCAATATAGAGAACCCTAAAATTTCTCCATACATAAACAACTAAAACAAATAAATACACTTAGCTAAGTCACATGATTCATTATTAATATACAAAAACTGTCACATTTCTTTACAGTAAAAATTAAATATTCCATAATTTTAAAAAATCCATATGAAATCACATGGAAAAATAAAAAAAACTATGAATAACTCAATTTAATAAAATATATATGACAGTGATAAAGAAATTTGAAGATGATACAAGGAAATGGATAAAAACTCATAGTCTCAATTTAGAGGAATTATTACTGTTAAAATATACATAGTAGAAAGATGTCTACAGATATATATTGATTCAGATACAAATACATGATATTTTCCACAAAACTAAAAACAGTCCTAACATTTGTGTGGAGCTGCAAAAGAAGCAGAACTGCAAAAGAAACATTGAGGAAAAAGAACAAAGTTGGATGCATAACCCTCCCAGGTCTCAAAGTTTATAACAATAATACAGTAATGAAAACAGCACAACACTGGAAAACAAACAAACATGTATATCACTGGAACAGAGCACAGAGGCAGAAATAAAACAGCACACCTATGATAAATTAACCTATAACAAAAGAAACAAAAATATACAATGCCTAAATGACAGTCTTCAGCAAGTGATGTTGAGAAAGAAAGACAGCTACATGGAAATCAATGAAATTACAACACTCCCTCACACTGAACAAAAATGAACTCAAAATGTTTAAAAGATCTGAATCTAATACATGACACAATAAAACTCCTAGAAACTAACAGGCAAAACAAGACATAAATTGTAGCAAAATTTTCTTATGTCATTCTCCCAAGCTGAAAAGTATAAAATCAAAATAAACAAATAGGTCCTAATTAACTGAAAGGTTTCTACAAAGCAAAATAAACAAAATGAAAAGATAAACTTCCAAATGCGAGAAAATATTTGGAAACAATGCAATCAACAAGAGGCTAAGTTCAAAAATACATAAATCGTTCATACAACTCCATTTCAAAAATTTACAAACAACTCAGCCAGAAAATGAGCAGAAGACAATTCTCTAAATAAGACACACAGATGGAAAACAGGAACATGAAAACATGCTCACATTTCTAATCATTATACAAAGCGAAGAGAAAAATAAAATAACGTTTTACCTCACAATAATGAGAATTGTTGTCATCAAAATATCTACAAATAATGATGGCTGGGGTGGTTGTGGAGAAAAAGAACTCCCCTACGCTGTTGGTGGGAATGAAAATTGGTGCAACCACTTTGGAAACTGTATGGAAGTTCCTTTAAAAAATAAAAATAGACCTATCATATGACACGGAAATACCATTCTTGGGCATATAAAACATAAAACCGGAAGACAAAGAATCCTAGGTTAAAACATAAGAAGTACACTCTGACATTGGACTTAATTGGATTCTATATATGTCTACTGTGACAAAGGAAGCAGAAGCATAACTAAAGAAATATGATTGTATCAGTCTAAAGAGATTTACACTGCACAGGAAATGATTAATAAAATGAAGTCAACCAACACAATGGGAGGATATATTTGCAAATGATATTCTCCAATCAATTGTTAATATCCAAAATATATGGCAAACTCATACCCCACAACAACATAAAAAAAGACCAAACAATCCAATTAAAAAAAAGTCCATAGGAACTGAATATATAGATCTGACACAATTTTCCATAGAAATGATACAGTTGACTAAATGACACATCAAAATATGTTCAGAGTTATAAATTATTTGTAAAGTAATAAACCAAAAATGAGATAAGACCTCACACTTGTCAGAACGCTCTCATGAAAAAGAAAAGAAATAGATGTTGGTGGAGAAAAAGGAACACCGTGGACACTGTTGATAGAAATGCAAATATAGATTCCATGTTATATATACATCAAATTTTTTCCATCCACCTTTCTGTCAAGGGATGTTGGGTTTGTAGGCCCCTGTCAGAAGCCTCTAGAGAATAAGCCCATAGGCTGAACTGATAAACAAGCTGATAGGAAAGTCACATATCTAGGCAGGATATGAAATGGCCTACCCAATGTATCCAGTATGGATGGCTGGATAGCCAATGATGGGTAAGATCCTCAGAGGAGGACAACCTAAGACAGGCACAGCTGGCTGGATAAGAGATGGCCTATTTAATGAAGTTTCATGATGAACTTTAAAATAATCCTTGATCATTTAACTTACTGTGCTTACTGCAGGAGCATGGGGACATAAATAGCTTCAGATTATTAACATTGTTATAACTTAGATGATATGTGAGGCATTGTGCATGTGATATATAAAGCCTTTTTCTAAGAATCAATAAACAGAGAACTGCTTCGCTTCTCTCCACACATTGTTTGTGTGTATATGGTATCGTGCCACTGACAGGGTTAATTTAATTTGTTGAGAGAATCATAAAAGGGTGTTGTATTATATACAAGGCTCTTTCTCCACCTATTGAGAGGATTCTGTGATTTTTATTTCTCATTCTGTTAGTGTGGCCTGTCACATTTATTGATTTGAATATTTTGGAGTATCCTTAAACCCGGGGATAAAACCATTTACTGATAGTGTATGATACATTCAATGTGTTGTTAAACTCATTTTGCTTGTGTTTTGTTGAGAATTTTTGCACATACGTTCATCAGGGTTATTAATCTATACTTTGCATATAATGTCCTTTCTAGCTTTGTTTTGCAAATAAAGCTGGTATCATAAAACCAGTTTGGAATCTTTCACCCCTTCAAATTCTTGGAAATTTTGGGGAAGAATTGGTGAAAAATTGCCTTCAAATGTATGACAGAATTCACTAGTAAAGTCATCTTGTAAATAATTTCTGTTTTGGAATGTTTGGATTACTGATTTACTCATACACACTTTAGCTCTATTTAACTTTCTAATTTCTTCTTGATTCAGTATTGGAAGACACATGTTTCTGGGAATTTGACTTTGGTTCTAGGTCATTCAAAATTTTGGCTAGTGGTAATTTCTTATGAACATATGTATCTCTGTAACATCAGTGGTAATATCTTCACTTTCTATTCTAATTTTATTTGTGTCTTTATTTTCTTAGCCACACTAAACGTTTTTCCAATTTATGTTTCAAACACAGACTTAGGTTTTATTTTTTTTTCATTTCCATTGTTTCTGCTGTTATTTACCTTACTCTGTTTCATTCAATTTTTTTACTTATTCTTTCTTTTTTCTCCTAGATTCTTAAGGTGTAAAGTTAAGTAGTGTGAACCTTTGTATTTCTTTTATTATTAAATATTATTTATTTATTTATTTATTATTTTCCTTGTTTACTTTTTACTTATTTATTCTTTATTTATCTTTGAAATACTGTCATTTACAATGTGTCAATCTGTGTTGTATATCACAGTGTCCCAGTTCATGTATATATTTGTTTTCCTATTAAAGGTGTCTTCACGATATTTAACATAGATCCCTGTGTCATAAAAAAGATCTTTTCAAAATATCAATTTTTATATATAGGGGATAACATGTATAAACCTACAGCTCCCAAATATATCCTCCCCCAGACCATTTCCGCAGGAACCATAAAATATTTAGAAGATCTGCGAGTTTGTTTCAGTTTTGTAGGTGAAATCATTGTGCACTCATCCAAATTTTTTTAAGGTTCCACATATGTCATCTCATGTGTTATTTTTCTTTCTCCTTCTGGCTTACTTCAAATAGAATGACACTTTTTTGGGGACACCCATTTTGCTGCAAATGTCATTGTTTATCATTATTTATGGCAGAGTATTATTCTGTTGTGTAAATATGCCACAACTCCTGTATCTTGTCATCTTTGATGGACAATTAGTTTGCTTCCATTTCGTGCATGCTGTATATAGCACTGCTGTGAACATTGGGGTGCAGGTGTCTTTTTGAATTAGGGTTCTCCTTGATATATACCCAGAAGTGGGATTGCTGGATTGTATGTTAAGTCTATTTTCAGTCTTTTGAGGAATCCTCATTCAGTTTTCCACAATGACTGCACCAAACTACATTATTACAAACAGTTTAGGAGGGATACCTTTCTCCACAGCTTCCCCAGCATTTATTGTTTGTGGACTTTTGAATGATGGCCTTTCTGACTATTGTGAGGTGATACTTCATGACAGTTTTGATTTGCATGTCTCTGATAATAAATGATAGTGAGCATTTTTTTTCATATGTCTATTCGGCATTTGTATTGGAGAATTGCTTATTTAAGTTTTCTGCACATTTTCAGATTGTTTTTCTTTTTTTTTATTATCATTAAGTTGTATGAACTCTTTATATTTTAGAAATTAAGCCTTTGCCAGTTGCATCACTTCTAAATATTTTCTTTCATCCTGTAGTTTGTCATTTTGCTTTGTTTTATGGATCCTTTTGCTTTGCAAATCTGCTAAATTTACTTAGGTTCCATTTATTAATTTTGCTCTTATATCCATTACCTGAGTAGTCTGTTCTAGGAGATCATTGCTTAGATTTATCTCAGAGTGTTTTGCCTATGCTTTCTTCTAGGAGATTTACTGTGTCTTGCCTTACATTTAAGTCTTCAAGACATCTTGTGTTTATTCTTGTGTATGGAGTGAAGGAGTGTTCTAATTTCACTGCCCTGCATGCTGTTATACAGTTTTCCCACCAGTTGGTGAAGAGACGGTCTTTTCTGTGTCATATTCTTGGCTACATTTCTAATAGTATTTGAGCATAGGCCTGTAGATTTATTCCTAGGCTCTCTACTCTATTCCATTGGTCCACATGCCTGTTTCTGTTCCAATATCATGTCATTTTGATTATCTTCTAGCTCTTCAATAGAGTATGGAGTCCAGGCTGGTTATTCCTCCAGCTTCTTTCTTTTTCTTCAATATTGCTTTGGAAATTATTATTCTTTTCTGATTCTATACAAATCATAGGATCATTTGTTCCAGTCCTAAAAAGAAATGTTTTCCATAATTTTACAGGAACTCACATTAATTCTGTGGATTTCCTTGGGCATTATGGCCATTTTATGAATATTATCTCTTCATTTATAAGACCATTGAGTACCTTTTCAATTCTTCAAATCTTTTTAAATTTCCTCAATCAATGTTTTCTAGTTCTCCATGCATAAGTCATTCACCTCCTTGGTCAGATTTATTCCTAAGCATTTTATACTTTTGGGTGCAGTTATAAAAGTGGTTGAGTGTATAATTTGTTTTCCTGTTGATTCACTGATAGTATAAAAAATGCAACTGATTTTTGTACATTATTCTGGCTAACTTGCCCAGTTCCTTTATTAGCCTAAGTATATTTTGTGAGGCTTTTATTGTTTCCTATGTATAGTGTCATGTCTGCATACCGTCACAGTTTTACCTCTTCTTTTCCAGTCTGAATCCTTTTATTTCTTTTTCTTGCCTGATCGTTGTGGCTAGGACTTCCAAGACTATATTGAATAGAAATTGTGAGAATGGGCAACCTTGTCTTGTCTCAGATATTTGTTGGAAGGGTTTCAGTTTTTCACACAAGAGTAATTTGCTGGCAATATGTTTGTCATAAACAGCTTTCATTATGTTGATAATGTTCCCTCTATGCCCACTGGGATAAGAATTTTTATTGCAAATAGGTGTTAAATTTTATCAAATGCTTTTTCTGCATACACTGAGATGATCATGTGGTTTTTGTCCTCTCTTTTGTCGATATGGTGTATCACAATTGATAAATTAATTTGCATATGTTAAACCTTCCTTGTGTTCCTGGGATGAACCTAACTTGCTCATGGTGTATGATCTTTTTTAACATACTGTTGGATTCTGTTTGTTTATAATTGCTTAAAGAATATTACATTTATGTTTTTGAATGATATTGGCCTAAAATATTATTTTAGGGTAGTGTCTTTTTCTGGTTTTGGTATCAGGTTAAAGGCCTTATGGTGTGAGTTTGGGAGTTCTCTCTCCATATGAATATTTTGGAAGAGTTTGAGGAGGACTAGTATGGATTTTTCTTTGTATGATTTGTCAGATTCCCCAGGGAAGCCATTTGGATCTAAATTTTTATTTGCATAGTTTTTTTTTTTTTTATTGACTTTCTATTCCATTTCTGGTGATCTGTCTGTTCAAATGGTCAATTTCTTCCTGATGCAATATTGGTGGGCTGAATGTTTCCAGAAACGTCTCCATTTTTTCTAGGTTATCCAGTTTCTTTCCATACAGTTCTTCATGGTAGTCCCTTATGAAATTTTGGAAATTTGTTGTACTCTTTGTAGTTTCTCCTCTTTCATTTCACATATTTCTTGTGCTCTCTCTTTTCTTGTTGGTGAGCCTGTCCAGAGTTTTGTCAATTGTGTGTACTATTACAAAGAATAGTTTGATTGTTTTTTTCTATTTTTTAAACCCTATATGAATTCTTTCATCCTTGATCATTATTATTTCCTTCTTTCTCCTGACTTTTGGTTTTGTTTGCTCTTCTTTTCAATGATTATTTTACATACAACGTTAGATTATATATTTGAAATTACTATTCTACTTTGAGGAGGGCCTTGTCACTTGTGAACTTCCCTCATAAGCCTGCTTTAATTGTTTAGCATAGACTTTTGTAGTGTTTTTCTCATTTTTCTCAAGATACTTTTTAATTTCTTCTTTAACTTCATCACCCCCTACTTGTTTTAGTATCATGTTGTTTAATCTACATGGTGTCAGTTTTTTCTCCCTGGGTTTTCTGTGATTGATTTCTAGTTTCATGCTATTATATTCAGAAATGATGCTTGAAATAATATTTATCCTCTTAAATTTTTGAGGCTTTTTCTTTGCCTGAGTACACAATCTTTCCTTGAAAATATTCCATGTGCACTGGAAAAGAATGTATATTCTGTTTTGGGGAGATGTACTGTTTTGTATATATCAACCAAGATCTAATATTTTATACTTTCTTTTAGTGTCTTTGTTCCCTTATTAATTTTCTATCTGAAAGACAACTCCAATGATGGTAATGGGGTGTTATATTCTCCTACTATGATTGTGTTCCCATCAATTACTCCCTGTTTATCTATTAGTATTTGCTTTATGTATTTAGGTTCTCCAATATTGAGTGCATATATATTAAATCATATAATACAATAATTTTGTATTGATCACTTAATCATTATAGCATGTCCTTGTTTATCTTACTCTATGTGCTTTGTTTTAAAGTGTATTTTGTGTGAAATCAGTACTGCTAGTCCTGCTTTCTTGTCATATCCATTCGCATGGAATACAATTTTCCATCCTCTTATTTTCAATTGATGTGTGTCCCTCTCCCTAAAGTGGTTCTATTCTATGCTTCATAATGTAGGGTTTTGTTATATTATCCCATCTGTCAATATATATCTTTTGACTGAAGCACTTATTCTATTAAAATTTGTAATAATTAATGATAGACAGGTGTTTATTTCCATTTTGTACTTCATTTTCCATTTGATTTGGTATTTCCTTTTTGTTCATTTCTTTTTCTTTTTGTGGCTTGATAATTTTCTTTTATTATCTTGATTTCTTTTTAGTTTTGTGAGTTCATTGTAAGCTTTTGACTTATGGTTACCATTTTTGTATGTATATGGGCCCATTATTATAACTGTTTATTTTATCTGATAGTAATACAAACTCTAACCCATTCTACAGAGAACAGAAACAAGAAGAAAATCCTCTGTATTGTCCTGTTTCCCACTCTGACCCTTAAAAATTTTCATGTCCTGTTTTACAACATCATGTTTATTCTGTTGTAAGTCATTGTAGCTATTGCCTTTCTAATTATGCCTTTCTCCTTTATATAGCATTCTGCTCCTCTTGTATTTAGAATAGATCTTTCATTATTTTTTTTCTGTTGCTATGTTCTTTTAGTATTTGCTTGTGTAGAAGTTATTTATCTCTCCTTCTATTCCAAGGGAGAGTCTTGGTTGATAAAGTATCTTAAATTACAGCTTCCTTTCATTGAGGACTTTGAATATGTCTTGCCACTGCCTTCTGACTGCTCTATTTGTGTAGGAAACATGTTTAAAGTTTTATGTATATAATTTTCTATATATATATGTAAAGAATACGTAGAAATGAAGTTAACAAATAAGGTGAAAACTTATACATTAAAAATAGAAAACTTTGATGAAGGAAATTATAACTGATCCAAAGAAGTGAAAAGATCTCTTATGTGAATGATGTGAAACAATAAGTTTAAAACAACCATACTACCCAAAGCAATCTAAATTTAGTGTGATTCATATCAAAATACCCACGAGAATTTTCAATTAAATAGAACTAATAATTTCAAAATTTATATGTAACTACAAAAATCATTAGTTGTGAATATAATTTTGAAAAATGTATTATGTTTATTAGTGTAAATTTCTCTGATCTTAAACAGTAGTACAATGCTTTAGTAATTAAAACTACATGATACTGGCTCAAAAAGAGACACCAATGAAAAGAAGAGAATACAGTAAGCATATATAATCCCTAATACCTTTGATCAATTAACCCATGGAAAATGAAGCAAAAGTGTAAAATGATGAAAAAGCATTCTCCTCAATAAGTAGTGCAGGGAAGATTGACAATGTACAAGATAGATTAGGATATTTCCTCACATTGCATACAATCCATGAGCACAGAATATCTTTCTATTTATTTTGTTTACTTACATTTCTTGCACCTGTTAATAATAGATTTATGTTTAGCTCTTTTATTTCACTTATTAAATTTATTCCTATTTTATTCTTTTTCATATAAGTTGTACACACAATTGTTTTCCTAATTTCTCTTTCTGATAATGTGTTGTTAGTATATATATGTGCAACTGACTTTTTGTATATTGATTTTGTATTCTGCAAGTTTAACACTTTTGTTCATAATTTCTAACAGTCACTTGAGGAGACTATGGAGTTTTCAATCTATGTGAAATAATGTCATCTGTAAAAGCTTTACTGCTTTTTTACAAATTGGATGCCATTTATGTGATTTTCTTGACTAGTTTTTGTGTCTAGGATTTCTAGTAATGTAATTTAGGACTTGTGAGTATGAGCTACTTTTTCTTATTACTGGTCCAGAAGAAAACGTTCCTGTATTTTAACATGGAGCTTGATGTTAGTCATGGTTTTTTTCATATATGTCTTTAATTATGTTTAGTTACATTCTACCTAGAGTGAATTTGTTACGAATTTTTCCATAAAAAATTTAAGTTCTGTCAATAATTTTCCTACATATATTGAGATTATTATTTTTGTATTATTTGTATTTTAAGGGATGGTATAACATTTATTGATTTGCATATGTGAAATAATATTTATGAATCAGGACTAAATCTCACTTAACTAAAGTTTATAATACTTGTAATATGCCATGATTTCAGATTGCTAATATTTAGTTAGAATGGAATATACATATACTGAAGGAAAAATGTACATTGTAGCTTGAGTGTACATTTATTTATTTAAAAATTTTATGTCTCATTTTGAATTTGGCTTATGTTTAATGGAGTTAATTTCTAAATAAAAAATATAACTTTTGGTAGAACTGGATTTATTACAGTTTACTGATAGAGAACATATCTATTATTTAAAGTTAGAGCACAAAATACTTGCCTTTAAATGCCATATTATACTAACAATGCAAACTGTTTCAGGACCAAGAAACAAATTGCATCCTAAAAAGATTTTAGCTAGTCTTTTCCACACAAAACCACATTTACTGTTATTTGCTTGTTTGTTTGTTTGCCACTTAATTGAGGTACTGGGTATGGAACTCAGGATCTTGGGCATAAGTTTATTTATCAACATCATTTTGGAACACTTAACAGGAGCCACAAGAGTGTGGAATATAAAGATGAATAGAAAATTTATACCTTGTAGGGACTGAAAAACCTCTGAATGAAAGAATGGCAAAAATAAACATTTGTAAGTATACAATATGATTTTCTCTTTTGTAATTATAAACTAGAATATTAAACTACATTTGTTTTTCTTATAATGCTGATTTACAATTTAAAAAAAAATTCCCCTTTTGGGATTTCTTAAATTTGATTGATTATTTTAATCAAATTTTATTTCATAAATATTTACAATTTATTTATAAACATACCAAATAAACTGAGATTTACTCTGCTTATTTTTGAATATAGAGATACATAATTTAAAGCACGCAGATAAGTAATTACTTCCATATCAAAATCAAATTATGTTTTATTATATTTATAAATGATAATGAAATAGTAATACCTTTTATGTAAAGGTTTTATACAAATTTCAACTTAAATTCCAAAACTTTAAAATTACTTTTATTTATTTAGTGCATTATTTATACTCTGTTCACAAATCTAGTATAAATTTTTGTACAAAAGGTAGGAGATTGGTTTTATTCTATAGACCCCAAATTTAATTTATTTAATAAGATGTTGTGGGAAGTAATATTTGCAGATCACACTGTAAAAATAAACATCCTATATGTTTCATTTTAACTGGATGAATGAGAAGTAAACACTGGCTGAATGTTACACTCGCGTTTCTAGGAGACCAGTCATTTTGTGATGTGACAGCTACTCAGGTTGAGAATCACTGTGATGACCTAGGAGTTTATGTGTGCAGGCCTGCCAAAGCAGCGTTTGGAGCTTGCAGTGCTCAAATTCATGCAGATAGGAAAGGAGCTGTAGAAAATGTTATTTACATGGCACATGTTTCTTCAGAAACTCAAGATGTGTCTCCTAAAGATGGACCAACTGGTTCATGAAAGTCCAGTAGATCTCTAATGTGTAATCATTCTCTGGGAACTTGGATATGAGGTCTATGATTGAAGAAAATGCTTTTCAGAATTTGTGTGAAGAATCCTTGATAATAAGACCATGTTACACACATTGTATCTCTGAACCAGATGAAGATAATGATTTTCGTTGTCTGACATTTCCATGAAAACTCTGGAAAATGGTTGGGAGTGACCAATTTCAATCCATCTGATGGGATGATAATGGAACTTCCATAGTGATTGATGAAGTTGTCTGTAAGAAGGAAGTTTTGGAAAGAAAGGCCCCTTTCAGAATATTTGAAACTGGAAGTATGAAAAGTTTAGTTGGACAGCTTAAACTTTACGGGTTTAGTAAATTGCGGCAGAATTTTCAAAGATCTACTTGTCTAGCTGACTTTCTGGCAGAAGAAAAAGAAGTCTCTGTTTTAAGCAAGGTATTCAGAAATTTTACTCACCACTACATTACTTATATATAAATATTTTTTTGTACATCAATCTCTAGTAATATAAATGTAAAGCTAGATTTTGAAAATTGTATAAAACTACTAAAGCTAAAATTCTTTAATTTTTCTAAAAAATGAGGACAGTGCATTAAGTATTCAAGATTATGAGAAACTTTGCAAATAAATATGAATCTTAACAGAAATCTAAACAAAGGTATTAAAGCTGCTTTTATAAAGGGGCATTCACCTTTACTGAAAATGCTAATGTTCTTAATTTGATGACTATGCTATTTAAATGTGTATTTTCCGAATAAGGAATTTCAAAAAATAGTCAGCAATATTCATATTTTGATGCATAATGTCTTTGTATAGTAAGCATGAAATCTGAGGTTTTATAGATTTGGCTTATTTTAGTCTTGGTTTTGGTTTAAAGTAATACTAAAATTTTTCCACTTTGTTTGTAACTGCATTTCTATCATAATCCAAATTTTAAATGAGGCTGTCCCCAGCTTTTAGTGAGAATAAAAAGAAGAGTTGGGATTAAAAATGCTTCTCTGGTATCTTCATTGGCTCAAGATTTCAACAAGAAGCCCTTTAAAGCAGG
Source organism: Camelus ferus (assembly GCF_009834535.1). NCBI lineage: Eukaryota > Metazoa > Chordata > Mammalia > Artiodactyla > Camelidae > Camelus > Camelus ferus. The sequence continues at coordinate 99,838,697 of NC_045732.1, read as the reverse complement.
GGGTAATGTGGATAATTATAATTCCAGATTTGTGGCTGACACTAGAGGAGGAAGTGCATTTTTACTTTCTGAAATTTAAACATGCCTCTAAAAAGAAAGCCCTCTACTAGCCACAAAATTGGTGATAGAAATACCTGATGAGAGGTGATTTTTCTCCTGCATCATCAATGTCAGTTAGACCACCAGAACCAATTGCAGTGGAAAAATGTGCTATTTTAAATCAGTTGACCACTTTCCACGTGTATTCACAAAACAGCTACACTGAAGCAAATGGCCGTGTTGTGAATTTCATTACAACTACAACTTCTAATTCTCAGTACAGCAACTTATCTCCCAAACTAGCAATTATCTTGGACTGATGGTGGAGCCTTCTACTTTTCCAAATAGATATCACAACATATCGGCAATTGAAGGTCTTTTTTAACTTCAAGCAGAGAGTAACCCATGGTTTCCAGTGGCAGTGTTAGCTGATACATCAGCTAAATCTCTTTCACGGCCAACTCATCAGCCAACTGCAGTTTATGAATGTCATCGTAATTAAAACTGATCTGCCAGAGGACTACCAGATTATGCAGGGTAACAAAGATTATAATTGATGTTGGCAAATGTCGACAAATATCTGCAATTTTTTTGTTTGAACAATAGACATACATGTTTACATGTATTTTCCTTATATTTTTTTAAATTCAGTTAAAAGTAAAATGGGAGATGAAATTATCATTTGAAAAAAAGAGATATTTGATTGATATAATCATTTCATGGAACAATATCAGAGTAAGTTTGAATAATTTCTTGTAAGGAAGAAGAGAAATTTTAGAATTTGGGAAAAGACTAAAACATGTAGAGAGTGAAAAGTACTAACTGGCTTCTGGTTCATCCTGGAAAGTATTAAATGTGTTGTTAGGATAGGTTGGAAGAGGAGATAAATGCAGGAACCGGCCCAGGTATCATGGTCTCCATTATGTCGTCCCTGGACTCATAAAGGTCATATGATGTAGTCTCAGATGGCACATTCACCATGTGGAAGAATTTAAGAAGTAATTTTATCTATGGTCTTCTTTGTGTCACAAAGCATTCCAACTGGTGTTTTCAATTCCTCTCCTCAAGAGTCTACACTATATTTTCTGGTGAATACTTTATGTTGCTTTTATATTGCATCCAAAGAAAAGCTTACGTCTTCCGGGTGGCAATTAATGCCTTTCAAACTCTAAGCTCACTAACTCAAAACAGTTAAGATCATTTCTTTATAGATCTGGCATCTGACTACCTTGGCATATCTTTATGTTTCACTGTATCTGGAGATACATCCAGGCAAATGCTTGTAGCCATGTTAACTACAAACTCAACTTTTTTTCCAGCTCATCCTTGGACTTAGGATGTCCTCCTTTTACCTACTTAGAACGTCCCAGTCTCAGCACAGAAACCACCTCCTCCAGATGTTTTCTGTCTATCCACCTTTCCTTGTCTAACTTGGTTACCAGCACAGTAAGCACAGTACATGCCACAGGATGCATTTTAGTATTTAGTGAATGAAAAATGCATGTTGACTTTAAGCAAAGTCTACTTTCTGAAACAACAAAACTCCCATGGATTTCAAACTATTTCCTTATGGTCTTTACTCTTCACCACAAACTAGTTCTTTTCATAACCCAAGGACTAGTCACTCAAGACAGTAAGTGGAGGTACGTACAGGAAACCAAGTATTATTTTCTTCTTAATTCATGCCTCCAGAGGCCTAAAGCATTCCATTCTCATATTCTGGAAATTTTCTTGTCTCTTCCTCACCCACCCACCTAAAAATAACTGAATCTCATCCCCATACCAATAACTCTATTGCCTTTGAATTAATTTACTTCTTAGAATCAGAGTTTGTGAAGAAGGGACAGTGATATTGCAAACATTTAAAGTAGGTTTATACACCCCACATAACTTGTGCCACTTCTAAACTTCACACAGGAAGTATGTAAGAGGTACTAGACCCTTACTGGGGGTGGTTGATTCAGTAACCAAATTGCAATCTAAAATGTGGGCAATAAAATGAGTTGAGGGTGGTAGAATTAAAAATTTGTCCAAATGCAAGAATACCAAATTTTTGCAGATATTAGGAAATATAAAATATTCATGAAAGACTTTGACTAATTCCCATTAATTTAAAATAAAAGGTGAAGCATTTTCAGAATGTGAAATGCCCTGAAATGATGGAAAAATTGTAGGCAATGTCAGGGAGCCTAAGGCTTCTGCTCACAATCATGCAGCCAGTGTCAGCTAATAAGACTGGAATGGCAATATTGACTCCTGAAAATGTGTCACTAAATGTGAAGAAAGCCTTTGATAATCTGGAGAATGGACAAATGGACCAAGGTAAACTCTAGCCTCATCCCACCAATATGAACTTTACCAAGAGAAGAAAAGGGCCCACTTACAGCAGGAGAACTGTGTCTGGACAGCTGTGGTTGTTCCTACAACAGAAACATGAATCTTTTAAGATTGCCAGCTCAACTCTGATGGTGGCTATGTTGTTGTTTACATTAGCAGTCTGGGGTTCAGATGGGCTTGTTTAGCAGCTAGTTTCCAGTTCTCTTCTCAGACAGTGTGTCTTACCGTGATCATCTTAACAAGGTTCTATACTGATAAGTCAAAAACTACAGTTTAATTTCAAAATTAGAAATCCTAAAGAACAGTATTGTTTTTTTGTCCCTCTGAAGTTTTGTACCTAAGAAAAGCTAGAATATTGGCAAAAATACAAAAGTTTACTTGTGCTTTAAAACTATACTCTGAGCTCTGCCCACTGAATTCTTCCCATTTAAGACTACAAATCTGTCTACCATTGTGTGTGTTTGTGAAGATTAATTGTTAAGCACTAACTAAGTTTGTCTTATTTGAGTCATCAGTGAATTATTCTTCTGCATTTGGCAGGATCCCTGTGAATTAAGAGTTTCATTGAGCCACCAGATTTTCTTCATATCAGGGAGAGGTAGATTATATTTCTCCTAGTATACTAATTGTTACCTGTTCACTGAACCCCGAGTTGATGCTAGGGCCAAGCCACTGAATCCTTGAATTGGAATGATGCATACACATTCTCCAGCCCCCAGAGCCCAGCACAGGTCTGTGTCTCCTTTTAAATTAAACTTATGTCTAAGATTTTTTATCTTTTAATTCTCATTGTTTACACAACTTATTTTGGCTATGAACACCCTTTGAATATTTATAGAGACTGAACCATTGACTTATTCTCGTTCACCTAAAAATTACAATAACCTTACATTCTTTGGACTACCTGGGGTAGAGTGAGCATAGTCATCATTTTGAAAGCAGTCCTCAGTCCTAATAATGCAGAAACTTTACACTTCTTTGCCCAGCAATTGGGCATGTATGTTTGTTGTGGATGTCAGGGATTATCCTCACATCCCCTAATGCAACCATGAGAAAACACCACATTGTTATCCAAAATCAAGTCTTTGTCAGTATTGCATTCACATTTCCATTCGGATAAGAAGTGTAGGAATTCTGAGATTTTACCATTGTGAGATTTTTAGCAACCTAGCAAGTTCATTTCTTGTAGATGCTGTCGGGGAGATGAGACCCTCGGTCAGAGAGAGTGAACTTTATCACTCACTGCAAAAGCAGCCAGGGTTAAATTTGTATCCATTCCCTAATTTCAGATGAATACATAGAATGAAATTTTGATGCCTACAGAAGCAGTGGGCTGTTATGATGAAGAAATTTTAAGGCATGGTAAAACAGTAATATTATTAGTATCTTTATGTATTATTTATTAGTATCTTTACCTAGGATAAATACATCATGACTCAAGGGTACTTGCTTCAAAAACAATTATGAGAAATGTCATCGAAAAATGATCATTGCCTTTCCAATTTTCCTTCCACTTTTATTGAGATATAATTGGAATAAAACATTGTGTAATTTTAGGTGCACAAGAAATTGATTTGATTTTCATGTATCATGAAATAAATATCACAGTAACTTTAGGGAGAATTCATTATCTCATTTAGATACGATATTAAAAATATACAATTTGGTTTTTGGTTGTGATGAGAAATCATAGTGTCTACTCCCTTAACAACATTCATATATATCATAAAGCAGTACTATTTGTATTTATCATGTTACTATGTGGCCTCCCTAGAACACGTTTATTTTATGGCTGGAGGCTTGTACCATTTGAGTGCATTAATCTAATTCTCCTTTCCTAAACGCTGCCTCTGTTAAATAAAAATCTGTTTTTTTCTATAATTATGTTTCTTTGTTTTTGAAGTGTACATTAATCTATAACACTGCTACTTTCTCTTATACAACATACACTTTGCTATCTTTAATACATTTCAAACTGATCAGCAGAATAAATCTAGTTTTGATATCTTGCTATATAAATATATTTCATAGTTATTGACTATTCCCCATACAGTACATTTCTTGTCCATGACTCATTTAATTAGCAACTGGAAAATTTTCTCCTTTAAGTTTCCTCAACAATTTCTTTTTCCTCACCCCATTTCCCTCCTTCTTGTGAACAACCTGTTTCTTTCTATATCTATAACTGCTTTTCTGTTTTGGTATGTTCATTTGTTTTAAATTACAAATGTGGGTAAAATCATTGACATTTGTCTTTCTGTCTGACTTATTTAACTTAACATATTACCCTCTTGTTCTACCCGTTTGTTGCAAATGACAAGAACTTATTCTTTTTATAGCTGAGTAATAACCCATTGTATTTTTATGTGTGTGTGCTTATATTTATCTATCTATCTATCTATCTATTTATCTATCTATCTATTTATCTATCTATTTATCTATCTGTATATATATCTATAAATATAGATAAATCTGTAGTTCATAGATGGGAAGATATATATACTATAAATGCACATCTTCTTTATCCATCATCTACTGATGAGCAATGAATTTGCTTCTATTTCCTGGTTATTGTAAATAATGCTGCAGTGAATATAGGTTTGAATTTATCTTTTCTGATTAGTGTTTTTATCTGTTGGAAGAAGTATCCAGATATAAAATTGTTTGATCCATTTCATTTTTAATTTTTACATAAAACTCCATACTGTTTTCCACAGTGGCAGCAGAAATTTACATTCAGTCCAGCAGTGCACCAGGGTTCATTTTCTTACATCCTCACAAACACTTTATTATCTTTTTGAAAATAGTCATTTTGACAGCACTGACATAAAATCTCATTGTGTTTTGGACTTTCATTTTTCTGATGGTTAGTGATGTTTCACGTTTTCATGTGCCTGTTGGTCATCTTTCCCTCAGTGTATATTCATTTGTTTGTAACGTGCTAAATGACCATATTGTCTGATTTCATTTTTAGGCACTCTATTGTGTTCCATTATTCTGTTTGTTCTGTGCCAGTACCATATAATTTTTATTACCGCAGGTTTGTAGTATAGTTTAAAATCAGGAACTGTGATACATCCCCTTGTTCTTTCTCAAAGTAGGTTGTGTTTTTTGTTTGTTTGTTTTCATTTTTTTTCTTTTTTCTTTTTTAGTGATTTCAACTCTTTTGTGATTACATGTATATTTTCGAATTACTTACTGTTAGTTTCTGAAAATGAACTTGGTATTTTGATAGGCACTGAGTTTTATTTGTGTATTTTCTTGGTTAGTACTGTCATTTAAACAATAATTTTGTCTTAATTGATGAACACAGTATATCCTTTCATGTATTTGCATCATCTTCAATTACTTTTCTAAATATTTTATAGTTTTCTGTGTACAGTTCTTTTATCTCCTTGGTTGGATACAATGCTAGATATTTTATTTTTTTGTAATCCAACTGTAAATGAGACAGTTCTCCCTCACTTACTCTATCTGTTAGCTTGTTAGTGTATAGAAATGCAAGATTTGTGTATATTAATTTTCCATTCTGAAATTTTACCAAATGCATTGATAAGCCCTAGTAGTTTTTTGTGAAAACTTTAGGATTTCTGTTGAAAGTATGTCCTCTGCAAACAGATACTTTTACTCGTTTTCTGAAATATCTATATTTTATTTACTTTTATTTGGATAGGTATGGCTGGAATTTCCAATACTGTATTGAAGAAAAGTGGTAAGAGAGAATATTCTTGTCTTCTTGCTGCTTTTACAGGAGATGCTTTCAGCTTTTAATCAGTGAGTTTCATGTTAGCTGAGTTCTTGTCACATATGACCTTAACTATGCTGAGGTATGTTTCCTCATGCCCACTTTGAGGGGAAATATAATCATAAATACTGATTTTGTTGAAATATTTTATGACTCTATTGAGGTGACCATATAATTTTTATTCTTCAGTTTGTTAGTGTTGTATATCATATTGATTAATTTGTATGTATTGAATCAGTTTGGCATTCCTGGGATAAAATGGACTTAATCATATTGTATAATCTTTAATGTACTGTTTGGCTTGCTAAAATTTTAGTGACGATTTTTGCATCTATGCTTATGAGTAATTTTTAACCTGTATTTTTTTGAAGTATTTGTTCCAGTTTAAGTTTTAGTGTGTTATGGAAATTTGGGGTACATAGCATTCCTTCTTCTGCAAAATTTTTTAATACTCTGAGAAGTATAGGTGATAGCTCTTCTATAAATGTTTGGCATAAGTCCCCTGTGAAGCTGTCTAAGATTGGAATTTTGTTCCTTGTTAGATTTTGTTTAATTACTTATTCAATTTCATTAGTGATAATCCGTTCATACTTTCTATTTCTCATTCCTTCCTGGAGATTATGTTTTTCAAAAAATTTGTCCATTTCTTCTAGGGTTTTCATTTTATTGGCATATGACTCGCTGTATCCTCTCGTGATGCTTTGTTTTTCTGTGATATAAGCTGTAAATTCTCATTTATTCCTGAGATTATTAATTTGTATTCTCTTTTTTGCTCATGAGTCTGTTTACAGTTTATGAATTTTATTTATCATACAAAATGCATTATTTAGAGTGATTAAATGTTTCTATTTTTAATCCTTATTTATATATGTTCTGAACTTTCAGGTGTCTTTTCTTCTACTAACAATTTTTTTTTATTATTTTCCTACATAGATTTGTTGTAAGATTATATTATTATAGAGAGATGATTCTTATTTGTATAACTAGGATTATTTTGCTATAAACATCCCTATTAATACTGCTTTTGCTATAACCCATGAACTTTGTTTTTGTGGTCATTTTTATTTATATATTTTTCTTTGATTTTTACAGCAATCCATTGGTTATTTAACATTGTATGTTTTATCCTCCACATTTTAATATTTTTCTGTTTTTTTCTTTTAGTAAATTTGTACTCTCACAGAATCCATATGTTGCTTCCCAAAGCAAGGAGACAAACAATAAAATTTATACAAAAATATGTAAGACCCAAATTTTCTGAAATAATCTTTGAAAAATGAAGAAAGCTGAGGTCATTATCCTCCCTGACTTTAGAAAATTCTACAAAGCTACATTAATCAAAACATCAAATTATGGCACTAAAAGAGACTCATAGATCAATGGAACAAATTAGAGAGTCCTAAAATAAACCCACGCACATATGGTCAATTAGTCTGCAATGATGTCGACAAGAATATACAATGGAAAAAAAGGCAGTCTCTTCAACAAGTAGTTCTGGGAAAACAGGACAGTACATGTAAAAGGAAGATGTAAGAGCACTTCCTTCCATAGTATACAAACTAAGATACAAATGGATAAATTTCTTAAATGTAAAACCTGAAACTACAAAATTTCTGACAAAGGACATGAGAAAACTGAGTTTGAGGTAAATCTTAGCAATATTTATTTTTGATGTGTCTCCTAATTAAGAAAAAATAATAATAAACTAAGAGTAAGTGTTTATAGTTTAGTGAGGAAAAACTAGATATACTATGTGGTACAGGGATTCTACATCATGTATAAATGTGAAGTGCAAAACATTTTGCAGAGGAAAGGAAAACTTCAACAAGACATATGACAACACACAGAATAGAAGGAAAAATTTAAGACACTGTGACTAACAAGGTGTTAATATCCATAATATATATATTTCATATTAGACTAATATTTAAAAAACAAAGAGCCCAAATTAAAAATAGTTGAAGGATCTTCATGGAAACTTTCCAAAAACAGACATGGGGTTGATTTTCATGCACGTAAAAGATACATAACGTTGCTATTCATTAGGAAAACATAAATCAAAACCAGAATGAAATATAGACTCACAGCAACCAAAATGTCTATTAACAAAATGTCTACAAATGACAAACATTAATAAGAATGTTGAGAAAAGGGAACTCAGGTACACTGTTGGTGGAAATATAAATTGATGCATCCACTATTATAAAAGTGTGGACAGTGCTCAGAAAACTAGAAGTAGAAGCATTATATGTTGCAGCAATTCCAGTTTTTGTTATAAATCTGAAAAAATTAAAAACAATAACTTTAAAGCATATATTTCCCACAATTTCATTAACATCATCATTTATAATAGCCAAGGATAGAAGCGCAACTCAACTGCCCATCAAAAGATAATTGGCTGAAAAAGATGTGAGATATATATAATATAATAAATACATAGTTATAACAAAAAATAAAATTGTGCCATTTGAAACAATGTGATTGGACTCAGAGGATGTTGCACATAAGAAAATAAGTAATACAGAGAAAAACAGTCTATGTTATCACTTACATGAGGAAACTAAAGATATAAGAGAAATTATCATAAAAAGACAAAAGAAACAGACTCACATATATATGTGTAGTGTACCAATTAGTGGTTTCTTGTGGGGACAGGGAAGAAGGATGGAGAAGATAGAAATATGCAAGTTACTAGTTATAAATTAGAGAAGCAACAGGGCTATATTTAGAGCACAGAGAAATATTTTAATAATTTAAATGATTTTCAAAGTGATTATAGGCATATATTACAGGAAAATGTGCTTGTATGTGGGAAAAACATTGAAGAAAAGGACCCAGGAAAACTGAAAATATTTTGTAGTAGAATGATATTAAGGGAGGTGATTTGTTCACTTTCTTTACTGTTCTTATAATGTCCTTAGTAGAATTTAAGCTTTAAAATGAAAAAGTATATCCTTTTAAAAATTGACATAAGTTTCAATTATTTTTGTCTCTACCCTTAAATCTACAGTCAGTAAAACATTCTCATCTCAACAAAAATAACTACAACACAAAACAGCACTCCAGAATGCTTGTGTAAAGCTGAAGTGTGGTGGTTAAAACACATAAAGGAGGCTGACTTGACGGAAGAGCAGAGTTGGTGACTGCAACCAAGGCCCACTGACTAGGGTATCTGAGCCCACAGGTTCAGAGATCACAGTAGAAACAGGGTCTCAGTGGTTCACACAGCTTAGGGCCTCTAATTGCACCATTAACTTGGTCACAGATAATTAGGAGGGAGCCACAATGGAGACAGAATTTCCAGTCTTCAGATACTCAGACATTCATGACAATGTCCATACTCCCCATTTACAGTGGTGGAGACAAGCTACCTTGCAACACTGGACATGGCAAAGGCACAAGCCTGATTCCAACTACCCACCTGTCTTTACACATTTCCTCAATGTGTACATTGAGCCTTAAGGGATATCAGATAAAAGGAAGGGCTCCCTATCCCAGTGACAACAGTGGCATTAACTACCAGAGAAGTCTAAAAGTGACAATGAAAGCACATCTATTAACCAGACAGTAGTAATGGCAAACTGCCATTTTGAATTATTATCAGAGGTAGCTCAGGTAAATAAAACCAAAAATTGTGCAATATTGCAAACTACCAGAAAACAAAAGCAAGGACTCCAACACGCAATCTGTTATTTAGTGTCATTAGAGCAATAATTTAAAAGATCGTGACCAATCACAGTAACATTATAGGGCATGCACACACACAGATACACAGACACAGACAGAGACACACACAATGTCAACCCTGAAGCAAACAAACTTAAAGTTATGGAATATTGCCATATGACTAATAGAGAATTCAAAATAGGTGTCATACAGAAACTCAATACATAAAAGAAGACTCAGAAAGCCGTTTAGTGGACTCAGGAATAAATTAAGTGATGATAAGGAATACATTCCCAAAGAGACTGAAACTATAAAATAACCAAACATTATTGGAGGAGCAGAAGAACTTAATAAATGAGATGACGAATGCAACAGAAAGCATTGGAAGTAGACTGTCTTTGTCGAAGAGAGATTAGCAAACTCATCAATACAAAACTAGAAATGATAGGAGAGGGCAGAAGTACAAGGTATTAAAAAGTGAGGAAATTCTATAATAGCCATCAGACTTCTTCAGGAAGTGCACATTAGAGTGAAATCCTGGAAGTAGAAGAAAGGTAGAAGGCAGCTGATGGTTTATTTAAAGAAGTAATTAGTTGATAACTTCCCTAACCTGTTTAAGGTACTGATACACAAGTTCGTGAGCCAACAAATCACCAATAACTTTAAGGCAAAGAGATCTCCTTCAAGATACATCATATGTAATTTGGCAAGTCAATGACAGAGTAAAATTCCAAAGGCAGCCAAAAAAATTTATGATAATCTACAAAGGAACCCCCATTAGGCTATCTGCAGATTTCTCAGCGGAAAATATAGGCCAAGGGTAAATAAAATGATATTTTTCAAACTACTGACATATGAAATATCTCACCCACGAATACTCTAAATTGAACAGTTATCACTTATATACAAAGTGAAAATAAAGACTTTACCAGACAAACAAATCCTGAATGAGATGAAAAACAAAACCAAGACACCTTACAAGAGATGTAGAAAAGAGCACTTCTGAGACAAATAAAATGGCAAAAATATGCAAAACATTGACATAAAGCTAAGTAGAGACCACAATAAACCTGCAACTGTTTATTTGGTTATGTTTTAAAATGCTACTATACTATAAGGAGTAAAGAGTGAAAAATAGGAAATCAGGGGCAATAAATATAGATATATCAATCTGGTAATGTCCTCACAACAGCAAAAGTAATCATTTCATACAGTAAGCAATCAAGTTAAAGAGTAAAAATAAAACAACATTAAAGGAAGATGCTATCAGAGGAAAAAGGACTAAATTATACATGTTATTTTATTTTAAATGAAGTACAGTAGATGTACTATACTGTGTAGTTTCAGATGCACATCATGGTGATTCCAACATCTTTGTAGATTATATTGCATTATAAATTATTACAATAAATGTAACATACATTTTTATAATTTATTGTGTATAATTCCCTGATCTCTACAGATAATCCTTGTTGTTTATCTCGTTTATGTTTGCTACTTTGTATCTGTCAATGTCCTACCATTAAATTGTCTTTCCCTTCCCCTTTGGTAAACATAAATTATTTCCCATATCTTTTAGTCTGCTTCAGTCTTGTCTATCTAATTCCTCGATCTGTCAATCTATCTATCTTTCTATCTCTCTATTTCTCTATCGATCTATCTATCTTTCTATGTATCTTTCTATCTAACTTTCTATCTATTTATCTGTCATCTCTCGATTGCTTGCTATTGATAGATATACTCAGATATTTGTTATTCTTTTGATTCCACATATAAATTTTATTATATTCTTTAACTTTGTCTAAGTTACTTCACTAAGCATAATATTTACTGGACCAATTCATGATGCTGAAAAAGCAATGTTTTATACTTTTTCATGGCTGAGTAATATTCCATTCCACATTTATAGAAACATCATATTTTCTTAAGTCCACAGTCTATTGTGGACTCTTGGATTGCTTCCCTCTGTTGCATATTATAAACAGTGATTTTGTGAATATAGGTACTTCTCAATTTATGGATTTTCTGCAGATTTTTCCTCGGGGAGGTATTACTGGGTCATATGGTAGTTCCCTTTATAGTTTTTAAAGTAATCTGAATACTGTTTTCCATAGAAGTTGTACCAATTTACATTCCTACCAGGAGTATACAAGAGCTTTATTTCCTCCACATCCTCTCCAAGCACTTACTATTTGTAGACTTTTTGATAATCGCCATTTGACCAGTGTGAAGTGATAGCTCATTATGCTTTTGATTTGTAATTACCTAATAATTAGTAACGTTGAGCATTTTTATCACTTGCCTGTTACTCATCTGAAAGTTTTCTTTGGAAATATATTAATTCAGGTACTCTGCTCTTTTTTTGATTGGGTTTTTGTTTTCCACATTGAGTTGTGTAACTTAAATCCATGTTACATATATTAACCTAAATCTATTCACTCCTGGTCACTTGCATTGTTTGTAAAAATATTCTCCAATTTCACAGGCAATGTTTTCATTTCATTGATAGTGTCCTTAGCTGTGCAGAGGTTTAGAAGTTTGTTTAGTTCCCACTTGCTTTTATTTGCTTTTATTTCTTTTGCCTTAGGAGACTGATATAAGAAAATATTCCTATGATATATAACCAATAGTATATCATCTATATTCCCATCTAGCAGTTTTATGGGATCAGGTCTTCCATTTATGTCTTTAATACACTTGGAGTTTATTTTTGTATATAATGTCAGGGAACAGTTCTAATTTCACTGTTTTACATGTAGATATCCCTGTTTCCCAACATCATCCATTGAAGAGACTGTCTATTATCCACTGTGTACTCTTGCCTCTTTTATCATAGATTCATTGATCATAGGTTTGTGGAATTATTTCTAGGCTCTCTATTTGTTTGTATTGATTATACCTGTGTGCTAATGACATGTTGTTTTTATTACTGTAGGTTTGTAGTATAGAAAGGTATCTGGGAGGGTTATACCTCCAGATTTTTTGTTTTATCCCAAGATCATTTTGGCAATTTTTAATGGTTTCATGTAAAACTTAGAATTATATTTTTCTAGTTGTGTGGAAAATACTACAGCATTGTAACAGTAATTGCACTAAATCTGTAGGTTTCTTTGTGTAATCAGGCCATGTTAAAATATTAACTCTTTCAATCGAAGAACACAAGACATCTTTACATTTCTGTGAATCATTTTTAAATTCTTTGTCAATATTTTATAATTTTCAGTGTGTAGACTTTTCACAAATTTGGTTACATTTATTCAAATATATTTGGGCGTTGGGATTTTAAATAATATTGCTTTCAACAGTCATTTTATGGTATCTCATGATTAATGTGTAGAAATGCAAGAGACTTATTTACATTTATCTTGTCCGCTGCTCCCTTGCTGAAATTATTTATTGTTCATAATAGTCTGTGTGGAGCCCTTAGGACTCTCTATGTAGATAGTTGTGTCATCAGTACTGGTGACAATTTTGCCTCTTTCTTTCCATTTTACCTTTCTTTTACTTTGTTTTCATTTCCTTTCTTCTATTACTATAAAACAAAAGTGGTGAGAGTAGGAATCCTTGTCATGTTCCTGGATTTACCCAGAAGGCTTTCAGCATTTCCCACTGAGTAAGTAGTTTGTTATAAATGACCTTAAGTATGTTGAGAGATTTTCCAATTGTACTCACTTTCATGAGAGTTCTGATCATGAATGGATGTTGTATTTTGTCAAATGCTTTTACTGTGTGTATTGACATGGTCCTGTGAATTTTATCCTTCCTTTATTAGATATGTATCATGCTGATTGATTTGTGTATGTTGAAACATCCTTGTGACTTTGGAAGTTATCCAGCAGAACGTCGTGTATAATCCTTTCTATGTATTGCTGGATTAAATTGTTGATGTTTTATTGAGGAGTTTTGAATGTATATTCATCAAGAATATTGGCTTTTCATGTTCATTTTTTTTGTAGTGTCTTTGACTGGATTTGTTATCAGGGTAATGGTGGCTTCATAGGATAACTTTGGAATTTTCCTTCCTCCTTCATTTTTTGAAATAGTTGGGGGGAAAGAGGTTTTAATGAAGGCATCCAGATATTTTGTTCAAGGGGTCTTTTTAAAATTATAGATTTTATTTAACTTATACTGATGGCTGATTTCAAGTTTTCTCTTTGTTCGGTTTGGCAGGCTGCATGTTTCTAGAAATTTGTCCATTTCTTTTAGTTCATCCTGCTGGTTTTCATGTAGTTGCTCATTCGGATTTCATAATCTTTTTTTGTATTTCTGTAATATGAGATGTTATTTCTACTCTTTTGATTCTTATTTTGTTTGGGTTCATTCTCTCTATATCTTGATAAGCCTGGCTAAATGCTTATCAATTTGTTAACATTTTTAAGAAAAATATGCTGTTGAATTTATGATTTTCAATTTATTTTTAAATTTTGATTTTATTCATTTTCAACCTAATCATTAAAGAATTCTCATTCTACTTCCTTGGGGTTTTGTTTGTTATTATTAGTAGATATTATGGGTGGTAAGATTGGTCCTTTGTGTGAGGTTTTCTTATTTCTTATAGAAGGACAGATTTTTTCTAAACTTCCTTCATAGATTTGTCCTTGCTTCATCCCATACATTTTATGAAGGTGTGTTTTCATAGTTGTTTGTCCCCAGGTATGATTTTATTACCTCTTTGATTTCATCATTGACCATTTTTTATTTTTTTTTAAGGATGTGGTTTAATCTCATGTTTGTGCTTTTCCTGTTCTTCTTTCTAGAGTTGATGAATAGTTTCATACTTTTGTATATGGAAAAATGCTTGCTGTCATCTATATTTGCTTAAAGTTTCTGAGGCTCTTTTGATGACATAATATGTGGTTCATTCCTTAGATAACATCCTGTGCACACTTGAAAAGTTTATGTGTTCTGCTTCTCTGATGCAGTGTCCAATATCTCAGTTAGGTTGAAATGATCTAATATGCTATTAAGACCTCTGTTTCCTTACAGAGATTCTTTCTGGATGATATGTCCATCAGAATAATGAGGTGTTAAACTCATCTACTATTATTGTTTTATAATGAATTAATTAACTAATGCTTACTAGTATTTCTTTTTATTTAGGATCTATGGTGTTGGGTTCATATAAATGTTAATGAGTGTAATACCCTAGTTTTATATTGATCTCTTTTTCTTTATATAATCTCATATTAAAATTTTATTGTGGCCTATGTTTTAAAACATATTTTGTATGATTTGAACATTGTAATGTGCACTTTCTTGTCATTTCCATCAAATATCTTCTCCATCTATTTCCAGGCTGTGTATATCTTCCTCCATAAAGTGAGTCTTTTTTGGGGGGAGGCCAAGATGGTGGAGTAGAAGGATGCTCGTAGCTCACCCTTTCCCACAAATGTACCAAGACTCACATCCACAGACTCACTCAGCTAACCAGAGAACCTGCATGACACTGAAAGCAGATTGTCCTCTTCAAAAGATAAAGATGCCAATAACCTGGTAGGAGAAAAGGAATAAAGAAGGAAGAAAAGGCAAAAGAGAATGGGACAGGTCCCATGGGGAGGGAGCAGCATAGAAGGTCTGGCACTCATTCACTGAGTCTCTCCTCTCCAACTGAGATGTCAGTAGGATGGAGGTGGGACTCCAAATCTTGGATCTGAACAGAGAATCAGTTGACTGACAGAACTAAGTTAAACAGGCACAGAGGGTCCCTGTGACACCAAACCAAAGATGCAGCCCAGCATCTGGGGGCAAGGGCATGCTGCCCTTGCTGGGTGGAAGATGGGGATGGCTGCCCTGAGGCAGCCCAGGGGAAATGCATGGGGCTTTGTGCCAAGGCTGTGCATTCACAGAGCAGAACAAACTGATCCCTCCATTAAACAACAGGGCAGATGTGCGCTGGGTGGAAGGTTGCATAACCCCATCTCTGAAAATCCGCAAAATTTTCTAGGTGAAGAGGGGTGGTGGTCATGCACAGCCACCATAACCTCTGGCACTTTGCACCCAGTTGGCAGCAGATGCAAAACCTGCATCAAAACCTAATGACTTCACAGCTTCAAAGGGCAGACAGAGACTTGTCTACAGCCTGAGGCAGATAGGATAATTCTGTCCTGGATCATCAGAGAACTTGCTCCATGAAGACAAATAAGGAGCTGTGTTTTGTCCCAGACCAGGGACAGGGCTGTTCCTCAGTCCTCTCTGAGACCACCTCCATGGTGCAAACCCAAGGTGGAGTGCACAGTTGCACAGGGAAGTGTAGTGAATGACACCCTGAGGGGGAGTGTGGCCCCCAAACTATTGGACAGGAACACAGCCCCTGACCATGTTGCTGGGAGATGGCATGATGCCCAGTCCTGTCTAGTCAGTCTGGAACATCTGACTGTAGCATCGGGCAGGGCAGTGACAAGCCAGCCCACAAGTAAAAGAGAACTGCACATGAACTAGTATTGGAAGTAGGTGTGATCTGCTTGTCGACAGGCACTGGGAGCAGCATAGATGAGGGCTCCAATGGAGGGACTCTGGAAACAGCAAGCTGAGCTTCCAAAACAGGATGAAGGCAGAAAGACTTCCCATTAAAAGCACACAGTCACCAGGAGGACACCGACATCACCCCATTTTTTAAATCTGTTTTTACCTGTTCCATTTTCTATTACCCTCTTAATTTTTACTCCTTAGACAATTATATATACCCCCATATTCATCCCTTGGAAATTTTTAAAAAATATTTATATTATTATTATTTTTCAAAATTCTGCTTCAACTTGCTTTTCTGTTATTCATTATACAATAATTTCAAAACTTTATTTCTCCCTTCTTTAAAATTTTTATCACTCTGTCTCTTTTTTCTCTTTCCTACGTTGTATAACTACATAGGCATTAGGTAGATAAACTCTTTTAGGACCATAGTAGGAAACTGATACTCCATAAATCACAATGCCAGAGATGTAGCAGCAAGATTAAGAAGCAGAGAAACCATACCCAATTAAAAGAACAAGAGAAATCCCTGAAAGAATGATCAGTGAAATAGACATTGATAGCCTACTACATCGAGATTTCAAATAAGGACTGATCAAAGTACTAAAGGATATAAAATAGATAGTGTTTAGAGATATAAAATATGTCATAAACGAATGGAAGCTATAAAGAAAGGCCTCGTAGAATAGGTAAACCCATTGACTGACATGAGGAATAATCTAAAGACAGTGCAATGCAGACTGAAAAACACAGAGGAGCGAATTTTGTGACTTAGGAGACAGGAAAATAGAATGCACCCAATCAGAATAGGTACAAGTGAAACAACCAGAAACAAATGAAAAAAGCATAAGGGACCTATGGGATAATATAAAGCATGCCAATCTTTGCAAGATGGAATTCCCAGAAGGGGAAGAAAGATCAAAGGGGATTGCAAAGGTGTTTGAAGAACTCATGACTGAGAACTTCCCAAACTTAATGAAGGAATGAGATATCCAAGTACAGGAAGCTCAGAGGGTCCCAAACAGGAAGACCCCAAATACACCCACACGAATACATATAATTAAGATGGCCAGAGTCAAGGATAAAGAAGTGATCCTAAAGGCAGCAAAAGAAAAGCAAAGAGTGAGTTACAAGGGAACCCCCATAAGGATCTCAGCTGATTTCTCTTCACAAACAGTACAGGCCTTAAGGGAGTGGCAAGATATTTTCAAAGTCCTGAATGAAAAAATAGATATACTCTAGGATACTTTATTCAGCAAGGCAATCCTTTATGATAGAAGGAGAAATAAAGAATTTCACAGACAAGAAAAAGCTACAACAGTTTAGCAACTATAAACCCATGCTTAAAGAATTATTGAAATGTCTACTCTAAATAGAAAGCAGCATGATGCTTCAGAAATGAGAAACTCACAGCTGGAAAGGTGATAACTCATGAATTACAAATAAAATAAACACGTAATTATAAAAGAAGATGTACAAATCATTGAGAGTGGGAAAGGGAGGCAGGAAAAAACAGAATTGTTTTCTTTGTCTTTCATTTTAAAATTTTTTGTTCTTGGTAGATTGGTTTTGAGATCAAGTTACTGTCAGTTTAATAAAAGCAGTTTTAGTAATGAGCTAATAGACATAAAAAAGGGTAACAACAAGACAAAAACTTATCAGGGAGTCACAAAAACTAATAAAATTCATGATAATACAAAGGAAAATTACCAAACCATAAAAGGAAGATGAAAGGAACAAAGAGGAAATACCAAATCAATTGCTAATATAAGGCCAAATTAGCAATAAAAAGAAACCTATCATCAAATACTGTAAATGTGAATGTACTAAATGCTCCAGTCGAAAGACATACTGTGGTAGGCTGGATAATAAACCAAGAAAATTAAATATGCTGTATACAATAGAGCCCACTTCAGGGAGAAGGACACATATAGATCGAGAGTGAAAGGATGGAAAATGGTATTCCATACAATTGGAAAAGCCAGAAAAGCAGGTGTTGCAGTACTGATTTCAGACAAAATAGACTTGAAAACAAAGGTCATAAAGAAAGATAAAGAAGGACATTTTAAAATGATTAAAGAAGTGATAAAAGATGAGGATAATACACCCATTAACACATATGCACCAAATAGAGGAGCACTTAAATACATAAAATAATTTCTAAACACATATAAAGTGGGATAGCGATGGAAATATAATCATATTTGGAGATTTCAACACTGCATTACCATAACTGGAAAGATCACCGAGACAGAAAATAAATAGGGCAACAGAGAAAATAAATAATACAATAGGAATATTAGACTTGGTGGATAATATCAGGGCATTGCAACCCCCCAAAATAAGATACACATTCTTTTCAAGGGCACATGGAGCATTTTCCAGGATTGATTATGTCCTTGGGCACAAAAGAAACCTCAGAAATTTTAAGAAGATAGAAATTACCTCGAGCATATTTACCAACCACAATGCCATGAAGCTAGAACTCAACAACAGAGAAACAAAGGAGAACAAAAGGAAAATATGGAGATTAAACAATATGTTATTAAATCCAATGGGTCAATGAAAATATCAAAGCTGAAATACAAAAAATACCTTGAGACAAAAGAAAATGAAAGCAAAACCACACAAAATTTATGGGACAAAGCAAAAGCAGTGCTAAGAGGGGAGTTTATAGCGATACAGGATCTTCTTCAAAAAAGAAGAACAATCACAAATAAACAATTATCCCAAAAGCTGAATGAACTAGAAAAGGAAGAACAGAAAACCCCAAAAGGCATCAGCAGGAAGGAAATCATAAAGATTGTGGAGGAAATAAATACAATGGAGGTTCCAAAGATCATAGGAAAAAAATCAACCAATCCAAAAGCTGTATTTTTCAAAAAGTAACAAAAATCGACAAACCTCTGGCCAAACTCAAAAAGAAGAGTAAGTGAGAGAGCACAAATTAGCAAAATAAGAAAGGAGAATGAAGAAATTACATCAAATAAAATAGAAATACAGAATATCATCCGAGAATATTATGAAAAATTCATGGAACCAAACTGGATAAACTAGAGATGACAGACAAGTTTCTGGGAATATACAGTCCACCAAGAATGAATGAAGAAGAAACTGACTCCTTGAACAAACAGATTATTAGAAATGAAAACAAAATAGCAATATACAACCTCCCTGCAAATAAAAGTCCAGGACCGGACGGCTTCACTGCTGAATTCTACAAAACACACAAAGAAGAACTCATACCAGTCCTTCTCAAATGCTTCCAGAAGATAGAAAAGGAAGGAATACTCCCAAAGTCATTCTATGAAGCCACAATCACTCTGATACCACAAACAGGGAAAGACACTACCAAAAAAGAGAATTATAAGCCAATATCTCTGATGAGCTTGTGATACCAAAATCCTCACCAAAATAGTAGCAAATAGAATCCAACAACACATATAAAAGATAATACATCATAACCAAATGGGGTTAATCCCAGGGACACAGGGGTGGTTCAACATATGCAAATCAATCAATGTAATTCAACACATCAACAAGAGAAATGGCCAAAACCATATGATCATCTCAATAGATGCAGGAAAATTATTTGATAAAATTCAGCACCCATGTATGATAAAAACACTCACCAAAGTGGGCATAGAGGAAACATATCTCAACATCATAAAAGCTATATATAACAAATCTACAGCCAGCATAGCACTCAAAGGTGAGAAAGTCAAAATTTTCCCACTAAAATATGGGACAAGGGAAGGTTGCACACTATCACTACTCCTACTCAACATAGCCTTTGATGACCTATCCACAGCAATCAAAAAAGAGAGAGAAGGAAAAGGGATCCAAATTTGAAAGGAAGAGGTAAAAGTCTCAGTATACGCAGATGACATGTTACTATATATAGAAAAGCCTACAAGATCCACAGAAAAACTACTACAGCTGATCAAAGGATTCAGCAAGGTAGCAGTTTACAAGATTCAGGTTCAAAAATCAGTGGCATTTCTTTACGCTACCGATTCAGATAATACTATAGAGCTGCAGTCAATATGACAGCACTGTATTGGTACAAAAACAGACATATAGGCCAATGGAAAAGAATATATATCCCAGAAATGAACCCATAAAATTTTGGTCAATTTAACTTCGACAAATTAGGCAAAAATAAACAATGGAACAGAGACAGTCTCTTCAGCAAATGGTTTTGTGAAAGCTGGACAGCAGCATGTAAATCAATGAAGCTACAACATTCCCTTACACCAGACACAAAAATAAAGTCAGAATGGATCAAAGACTTAAACATAAGACAAGATACAATAAAACTTCTAGAGGAAAATAAAGGTAAAACATTATCTGACATACCTCTTGAAACTTTTCTCATATAAGAAATGAAAGCAGGAAGAAACAAATATGACCTAAAGAAACTTGCAAGCCTCTACACAGTAAGCAAACCACAAGTAAAACAGAAAGACAACAAAAGGAATGGGAAAAAAATTTTGCAAATGAAACTGACAAAGGCTTTTTTTCCAGAATATATTAGCAGCTCATCCAACTGAATAAGAAAAAACAAACAACCCAAACCAAATATGGGCAGAAGACCTAAACAAGCAATTCTCCAAGGAAGACATACAGATGATCAACAGGCACATCATAAAATGCTCAATATCACTGATTATCAGAGAAATGCAAATCAAAACTACAAAGAGGTATCACCTCACAAAAGGTAGAATGGCCATCATTCAAAAATCCATAAATGACAAATGCTGGAGAGGCTGTGGAGAATAGGGAACCCTCCTACACTGCTGGTTGGAATGCAGTTTGGTGCAGCCACTCTGGAAATCAGGATGGAGATCCCTCAAAAGCCTAGGAGTAGACTTATCATATGACCCATGAATCCCACTCCTGGTCATAAATCCAGAGGAACCCTACTTCAGGATGACACCTGCACCACAATGTTCATAGCCAGCACTATTTACAATAGCCAAAACATGGGAACAGCCTAAATGTTCATCGACAGATCACTGGATAACAAAGAGGCAGTATATTTATACAATGGAATAATACTTAGCCATAGAAACCAACAACATACCATCATTTCCAGCGACAAGTGTGCTCCTGGAGAATGTCATTCAAAGTAAAGTAAGCCAGAAACAGAAAGAACAGTACCATATGAGATCGCTCATATGTGAAATCTAAGAACAAAATGAAGCAAAAAAAATAAGCATAAATACAAAAAAGAAATAGACTCGCAGACATAGAATGCAACATTTGGGTTGCAAAGAGTGTGGAGGTTGGGAAGAGAAAGACTGGGATGCCAAAATTGTAGAATAGATAAGCAAGATTTTAGTGTATAGCACAGAGAAATATATAAAATTTCTTATCGCAGCTCACAGAGGAAAAAATGTGACAACAAATATATATATATATGTTCATTGTAAGTGAAAAATTTTGCCTTACATTTGAATTTCTGGCAAAGTTGTAAAATCATTGTAAATCAATAAAAAAAATTTAAAACAAGGATAAATATGATCCTAAATATCACAGGCATAAATATAAGTTAGAGAGTAAAACAGTATGCAAACAGTAGTTATACCAATGTTTCCTTTTTTGTTTTCCTTTTAAGATAAGCAAAATCAAAAAACCTCTTGCCAGGTGCATCATGAAGAAAAGAGAGATGCTCCAAAGTAATAAAGTAAGAAATAAAAGAAGGGAAACAACAATTGTTACCTTCAGATACATAAAAATGGGATCATTTTGTCAACAGTTTCATGCCAATAAACTGGACAACTTAGAAGAACTAGACACGTGTCTAAAGAGAGACCGAGATAAGGTGAAACAAATAATTTGAAGAAACTGATTAGTAGAAGAAAAATAGAATCTGCATTTAAAAAAAATCGTTAAATACAAGTGCAGATTAAACAGCTCGTGTGGCAGAATTGTATAAAAATACAAAGCAGAACTTATACTCTTTAAACTGTTCCAAAATAGTGAAGATGATGGAAACTCCAAAATAAATTCTATGAAGCTTTCATGAACCTGATAGTAAAGCCAACAAACAAAGTAAGGGCAAAGAGAAATTCAAGCCAATAACTTGGATTGATATAGATGCAAAAATTCTACAAAATATTACTAGCAAACTAAATCCAGCAATACATAAAATGAATCATGCACCATGATCATATTGGATTAATTGCAGGGTCACAAGTGAGGTTCAACATACACAAATCAATCAGTTTGTTACAACAGATTAACAAAAGAAAAAGGAAAATCAAATTGGTCATCCCAATAAACCCTTAAAAAGCATTTCACAAAATGCAACATTTAAACTATAAAACAACCACAACCACAACAACAACAACAGCAACAACAATAGAAACCTCCTACCAAAGTAGGATACAGGAACTATATCTCAACATAACTAAAGTCATTTATTACAGACCCACAGACAACATAATATGCAAAGGTGAAAAACTGAAAGCCAAATTAAGGAATAAGACAAGGATGCCCACTCTCACCATTTCTATTAAACACAGTATGGGAAGTCCTAGCAACAGCAATCGGACAAGAAAAAAAGTTATTCAAGTTGGATTGAAAGAAGTAAAACTGTTATTATTTCAGATGACATGATAACCTATATAGAGAACCCTAAAATTTCTCCACACAAAAACAACTAAAACTTATAAATACATTTAGCAAAGTAGCATGATTCATGATTAATATACAAAAACTGTCATATTTATTTACACTAGCAATGAAATACTCCATAATTTAAAAAAATCCAAATGAAATCACATCAAAAAAGAAAAACCTATGAATAAACAAATATAATAAAATCAAGAAGAAAGTGATAAAGAAATTTGAAGATGATGCAAAGAAATGGAAAAATCTCATGGTCTTAGTTTAGAGGAATTAAAATTTTTACAATATAAATACTACAATAGATGTCTACAGATATAAAGTTATTCAGATAGAAGTACATGATATTTTTCCACAAAACTGAAAACAGTCCTAATATTTGTATGGAACTGCAAAAGAACCAGAACTGCAAAAGAAACATTGAGGAAGAAGAACACAATTGGAGGCATAACCCTCCCAGATCTCAGACTTATTAAAAAAAATACAGTAATCAAAAGAGCACAATACTGGAAAACTAACAAACATCTATATCACTGGAACAGAACACAGAGGCAGAAATAAAACATCACACCTATGGTCAATTAATCTATGACAAAGGAAACAAAAATATACAATACCTAAAAGACAGTCTTCAGCAAGTGATGTTGAGAAAGCTAGACAGCTACATTGAAATCAATGAAATTAGTACACTCCCTCACACTGCACAAAAATAAACTCAAAATATTTTAAAAATCTGAATCTAATACATGACACAATAAATCTCCTCGAAGCTAACATAGGCAAAACAAGACATAAATTGTAGCAAAATTTTCTTATGTCACACTCCCAAGCTGAAAATTATAAAATCAAATTAAACAAAAAGGTCCTAAGTAAACTTAACAGCGTCTACACAGCAAAATAAACAAAATGAATATATAAACTTCCAAATGGGAGAAAATACTTGGAAACAATGCTATCAACAAGAGGCTAATTACAAAAATACACAAATAGTTCATACAACTCCATTTCAAAAATTTAATAACAACTCAGCCAGAAAATGACCACAAGACAATTCTCTAAAGAAGACAAACAGATGACAAACAGGAACATAAAAACTGGCTCACATTACTAATAATTATACAAAGGCAAGTCATAAATAAAATAATATTTTACCTCACACTAATGAGAAGGGCTGCCATCAAAATGTCTACAAGTAATGAAGGCTGGGGAGGTTGTGGAGGAAAAGGAACTCTCCTACACTGTTGGTGGGAATGAAAATTGGTGCAACCACTTTGGAAACAGTATGGAAGTTCCTTTAAAAAACAAAATAGACCTATCTTATGACCCAGCAATCCCACTCCTGGGCATATAAAACATATAAAACCCGAAGACAAAGAATCCTAGAATAAAACATAAGAAGCACCCTCTGACATTGGACTTAATTGGATTCTACATATGTCTCCTCTGGCAAGGGAAGCAGAAGCAAACTAAAGAAATATGATTGTATCACTCTAAACAGATTTACACTGCAGAGGAAATGAGCAGTAAAATGAAGTCAACCGACACAATGGGAGAATATATTTGCTAGTGATATTTTAGTATCAAGCGTTAATATCCCAAATACATGGCAAACTCATACCCAACAACAACAACATTAAAGACCAAACAATCCAATTAAAAAAAAGTCCATAGTAACTGAATAGATAGATCTGACTCAATTTTCCATAGAAAACATAGCAGTTGGCTAAATGATGCATGAAAATATGTTCAGATTTATAAATTATTAGGAAAGTATTAAACCAAAAATGAGACAAGACCTCACAGTTGTCAGAAGGCTCTCATCAAAAAGAAAAGAAATAGAAGTTGGTGGAGAAAAAGGAACACCATTGACACTGTTGATAGGAATGCAAATTATTGATTCCATTTTATATATACGTCAAATTTTCTTCATCCACTTTTCTGTCAAGGGATTTTGGGTTTGAAGGCCCCTTTTTGAAGGCTCTAGAGAATAAGACCATACCTGAACTGATAAAAAATGCTATTAGGAATGTCACATATTCAGGCTAGATAATGAAATGACCTACTCTATGTATCCTATTATGGATGGCTGAATAGCCAATAATGGGTAAGATCCTCAGAGGAGGACAACCTAAGACAGGCACAGCTGGCTGGATAAGAAATGTCATATTTAATGAAGTTTCATGGTGAACTTTAAGACAATCCTTGATCATTTAACATCCTGTGCTTACTGCAGGAGCATGGGGACATTAATAGCTTCAGATTATTAACATTGTTAAAACTTAGATGATATGTGAGGCATTGTGCATGAGATATATAAACCCTTTTTCTAAGAATCAATAAACAGAGAACAGCTTCACTACTCTCCACACAGTGTTTGTGTGTATATGGTATTGTACCACTGACAGGGTTAATTTAATTTGTTGGGAGAATCATAAAAGGATGTTGTATTATATACAAGGCTCTTTCTGCACCTATTGAGATGTTTATGTGATTTTTATTTCTGATTCTTTTAGTGTGGCATGTTATCTTTATTGGTTTGAATATTTTGAAGTATCCTTAAACCCAGGGATAAATCCCTTTACTCATAGTATATGATACATTAAATGTGTTGTTGAATTCATTTTGCTTGTGTTTTGTTGAGAATTTTGGCACATACTTTCATCAGGGATATTATCCTATACTTTGCATATAACGTCCTTTCCAGCTATGTTTTGCAAATAAAGCTTGCATCATAAAACCAGTATGGAATTTTCGCCCGTTCAAATTTTTGGAAGGTTTGGGAAAGAATTGGTGAAAAATTGTCTTCAAATGTATGACAGAATTCACTAGTAAAGTCATCCTGTAAATAATTTCTGTTTTGGTAGGTTTGGATTACTTATTTACTCATACACACTTTTGCTGTATAAGTTTCTAATTTCTTCTTGATTCAGTATTGGAAGACATATGTTTCTGGGAATTTGTCTTTTGTTCTACGTCATTCAAAATTTTGGCTAGTGGTAATTTCTTATGATCCTATGTATCTCTGTAACATTAGGGGTAATATATTCTCTTTTATTTCTAATTTTATTTGAGTCCCTATTTTCTTCATCAAACTAAATGTTTTTCAACTCTATGTTTAAAAGAAACAGACATGATTTTTTTATCAATTCCATTGTTTCTTTTGTTATTTGCCTTACTCAGATTCATTCAGTTTTCTTCCTTATTCTTTCTTTTTCTCCTAGATTCTTGAGTTGTAAAGTTAAGTAGTGTGAATCTTTGTATTATTTTATTATTAAATATTATTATATATTTATTTATTATTATTTATTTATTTAATTTACTTATTTACTTATTAATTTGCTTATTTACTTATTTATCCGTTTATTTATCATTGAAGTACTGCCATTTACAATGTGTCAATCTGTGGTGTATACCACAGTGTCCAAGTTAATGCATACATTTGTGTTCCTATTAAATGTTACTTCACGATATTTAACATACTGCCCTGTGTCATACAAAAGAACTTTTGAAAATATCAAAGTTTATATATAGTGGATAACATGTATAAACCTACAGCTTCCAAATATATCCTCTCCCAGCCCCTTTCCACATGAACCATAAGAATATTTAGTAGATCTGCGAGTGTGTTTCAGTTTTGTAGATGAAATCATACTGCCCTCATCCACCTTTTGTTTTAAGGTTCCATATATGTCACGTCATGTGTTATTTTTCTTTCTCTTTCTGGCTTACTTCAATTAGAATGACACTTTTTGGGGACACCCATTTTGCTGCAAATGTCATTGTTTTATCTTTTTTATGACAGAGTATTATTCCATTGTGTAAATATGCCACAACTCCTGTATCTTGTCATCTGTTGATGGACAATTAGGTTGCTTCCATGTCGTGGGTGTTGTATATAGCACTTCTATGAACATTGGGGTGCAGGAGTCTTTTTGAATATGGGTTCTCTTTGATATATACCCAGAAGTGGGATTGCTGGATTGTACGTTAAGTCTATTTTCAGCCTTTTAAGGAATCCCCATCCTGTTTTCCACAATGACAGCATCAACCTACATTCTTACCAACAGTTTAGGAGTGTTCCCTTTCTCCACAGCTTCCCCAGGATTTATTGTTTGTTAACTTTTGAATGATGGCCTTTCTGACTTTTGTGAGGTGATACAACATGACAGTTTTGATTTGCATTTCTCTGATAATTAATGATAGTGAACATTTTTTTTTTTCATATATCTATTTGGCATTTGTATGTCTTTGTTGGAGAATTGCTTATTTAAGGTTTCTACCCATTTTCAGATTGTTTTTCTTTTTTTTTATTATCATAAGTTTGTATGAACCCTTTATGTTTTG
Source organism: Camelus ferus (assembly GCF_009834535.1). Classification (NCBI taxonomy): domain Eukaryota; kingdom Metazoa; phylum Chordata; class Mammalia; order Artiodactyla; family Camelidae; genus Camelus; species Camelus ferus. Next base: position 99,811,465 of record NC_045732.1, on the reverse strand, counting down.
GAAACTAAGCCTTTGCCAGTTGCATGACTTCTAAATATTTTCTTTCATCCTGTAGTTTGTCATTTTGTTTTGTTTCATGGCTCCCTGTGTTGTGCAAAAGCTGATAAGTTTAACTAGGTCCAATTTATTAATTTTTCTCTTATATCCATTGCCTGGTAGGCTGTTGTAAGAGATCATTGCTGAGATTTATCTCACAGTGTTTTGCCTATGTTTTCTTCTAGGAGATTTACTGTGTCTTGCCTTACATTTAAGTCTTCAAACCATTTTGAGTTTATTCTTGTGTATGGAGAGAAGGATTGTTCTAATTTCATTTGCTCTGCATGCTGCTATCTAGTTTTCCCAACACCAGTTGGTGAAGAGATGGTATTTTCTGTGTCATATTCTTGGCTACTTTGTCAAAGATTATTTGAGCATAGGCCTGTAGATTTATTCCTAGGCTCTGTATTCTGTTCCATTGGTCCATATGCCTGTTTCTTTACCAATATCATGTCATTTTGATTTTCTTCTATCTCAGCAATGGTGTATGGAGACCAGGCTGGTTATTCCTCCAGCCTCTTTCTTTTTCTTCAATATTGCTTTGGAAATTATGAATCTTTTCTGATTGTATATAAATATTAGGATCATTTTTTCCAGTCCTAAAAAGAAGTTTTGCACAATTTGATAGGAACTTGCATTAATTCTGTGGACTGCCTTGGGCAATATGGCAATTTTAAAAATATTGTCTCTTCCTTTACAAGACCATTGGGTATCTTTTCAATTCTTAAAATCTTTTTTAATTTCCTCAATTAATGTTTTCTAGTTCCCCATGTATAAGTCATTCACCTCCTTGGTCAGATTTATTCCTAAGCATTTTATACTTTTGGGTGCAGTTATAAAAGCAGTTCTTTGTATACATTGTTTTCCTGTTGATTCACTGGTAGTGTAAAAAACGCAATTGATTTTTGTACATTATTCTGGCTACCTTGCCCCATTCCTTTATTAGCCTATGTAATATTTTGTGAGGCTTTTACAGTTTCTTTTGTATAGTGTCATGACTGCATACCATGACAATTTTACCTCTTCTTTTCCAGTCTGAATCCTTTTATTTCTTTTTCTTGCCTGATCATTGTGGCTAGGACTTCCAAGACTATATTTAATAGAAATTGTGAGAATTGGCAACCTTGTCTTGTCTCAGATTTTTGTGGGAAGGGTTTCAGTTTTTCAGCACTGAGTATTTTGCTGGCTATATGTTTGTCATAAATAGCTTTCATTATGTTGATAATGGTCCCTCTATGTCCACTGGGATAAGAATTTTTATTGCAAATAAGTGTTAAAATATATTAAATGCTTTTTCTGCATCTACTGAGATGATCATCTGGTTTTTGTCCTCTCTTTTGTTGATATGGTTTATCAAAATTGATTGATTGATTTACATTTGTTAAACCATCCTTGTGTTCCTGGGATGAATCTAAGTTGATCATGATTTATGATCTTTTTTAACATGCTGTTGGATTCTGTTTGTTAATAATTTCTTAAGGACTTTTCATCTATGATTCTCAATGATATTGGCCTATAATATTCTTTTAGGGTAGTGTCTTTGTCTGGTTTTGATATCAGGTTGATCTTGGCCTTATGGTGTGAGTTTGGGAGTTACTCTCTCCATATCAATCTTTTGGAAGAGTTTGAGGAGGACTGGTTTGGATTTTTCTCTGTATGTTTGGTCAGATTCCCCAGTGAAGCCATTTGGTTCTGAAATTTTGTTTGCAGAGATTTTTTTTATTTTATTGATAATTCTATTCCATTTCTGGTGATATGTCTGTTAAAATGGTCAATTTCTTCTTGATGCAAATTGGTGGGCTGAATGTTCCCAGAAACTTCTCCATTTCTTCTAAGTAATCCAGTTTGTTTCCATACAGTTGTTCATGGTAGTCCCTTATGTAATTTTGCAAATTTGCTGTACTCTTTGTAGATTCTCCATTTTCAATTCATATATTTCTTGTGTTCTCTCGCTTTTCTTGTTGGTGTTCCTGTCCAGAGTTTTGTCAATATTGTTTGCTATTTCCAAAAAGTTTAATTTTTTTTCTACTTTTTAGTCTCTATATGAATTCTTTTATCCTTGATCATTATTATTTCCCTCTTTCTGCTGACTTTTGGTTTTGTTTGCTCTTCTTTTCATGATTATTTTACATATAACGTTAAATTATTTATTTGAAATTGCTGTTCTACTTTGAGGAGAGCCTTGTCACTATGAACTTCCCTCTTAAGCCTGCTTTAAATGTATTCCATAGACTTTGTGTAGTGTTTCTGTCATTTTTCTCAAGGTACTTTTTAATTTCTTCTTTAACTTCATCACACCCCTACTTGTTTTAGAATCATGTTGTTTAATCTACATGGTGTCCTTTTTTTTCGCTGGTTTTTCTGTGATTTCTTTCTAGTTTCATGGTATTATATTCAGGAAAAATGCTTGAAATAATTTTTATCCTATTAAATTTTCGAGGCTTCTTCTGTGTCTGAGTATATAATCTTTCCTAGAATATTTTCCATGTGCACTGGAAAATAATGTATATTCTGTTTTGGGGAGATGTACTGTTTTGAAAATATCAACCTAGTCCTAATATCTTGTTTTATGTTTTAGTGTCTTTGTTCAGTTATTAATTTTCTGTCTGAAAGACAACTCCAATGATGGTAATGGGGTGTTATAGTCTCCTACTATGATTGTTTTACCATCAATTTCTCCCTATTTATCTATTAGTGTTTGCTTTATGTATTTAGGTGCTCCAATATTGAGTGCATATATCTGAAAGTGTATAATACCCTAATTTTGTGTTCATCACTTTATTATTATAGCATGTCCTTGTTTATCTTTCTTTATGGCCTTTGTTTTAAAGTCTATTTTGAGTGAAATCAGTACTGCTAGTCCTGCTTTCTTGTCATGTCCATTTACATGGAATATATTTTTCCATCCTCTGACTTTCAATTGATGTGTGTTCCTCTCCCTAAAGTGGGTCTATTGTATGCTTCATAATTTAGGGTCTTGTTATATTATCCCATCTGACAATATAGATCTTTTGATTGAAGCACTTATTCTGTTAACATTTGTGATAATTATTGATAGGCGGGTGATTATTTCCATTTTGAACTTCAGTTTCCAGTTGATTTGGTATTTCATTTCGTTCATTTTCTTTTCTTTCTGTGGCATGAAAACTTTCTATTATCTTGGTTTCTTTTTGGTTTTGTGAGTTCATTGTAAGCTTTTGACTTATACTTACCATTTTTGTATGTATATGGGCCCATTAATATATCTGTTTATTTTAACTGATAGTAATAAAAATTCTAACCCATTCTACAGAGAACAGAAACAAGAAGAAAATACTCTGTATTGTCCTGTTTACCTCTCTGACCCTTAAAAATTTTGATGTCCTGCTTTACAACATCATGTTTATTCTGTTGTAAGTCATTGTAGCTATAGCCTGTCTAATTATGCTTTTCTCCTTTATATAGCATCCTGCTTCTTTTGTATTTAGAGTACATCTTTCATAATTTTCTTTCTGTTGCTATGTTCTTTTAGTATTTATTGGTGTGGAAGTTATTTATCTCTCCTTCTATTCCAAGGGATAGCCTTGCTTGATAAATTATCCTAAATTACAGCTTCCTTTCATTCAGGACTTTGAATATGTCTTGCCACTGCCTTCTGACTGCTGTATGTGTGTAGGAAATGTGTTAAAAATTTTATGTATAAAATTATATATATATGTAAAGAATACCTAGAAATGAAGTTAACAAATAAGATGAAAACCTATACATTAAATAATAGAAAACATAGATGAAGGAAATTAAAACTGATCCAAAGAAGTGAAAAGATCTTTTATGTTAATGTTGTGAAACAATATGTTTAAAACAACCATACTACCCACAGCAATCTAAATTTAGTGTGATTCATATCAAAATACTCATGAGAATTTTCAATTAAATAGAACAAATTATTTCATAATTTTTATGGAACCACAAAAATCATTAGTTGTGAATATAATTTTGAAAAATGTATTATGTCTATTAGTGTAAATTTCTCTGATCTTAAACAGTACTACAAAGCTTTAGTAATTAAAACAACATGATACTGGCTAAAAACTGACACCAATGAATAGAAGAGAATAGAGTAAGCAGATATAATCACTAAAACTTATGATCAATTAACCCATAAAAAATGAAGCAAGATCATAAAATGATGAAAAGGCATTGTCCTCAATAAGCAGTGCTGGGAAGATTGATAGTGTAAAATATATATTAGTATATTTCTTCACATTGCATACAATCCATGAGCACAGAATATCTTTCTATTTATTATGTTTACTTATAATTCTTGCACCTGTTACTAATAGATTTATGTTTACCTCTTTTATTTCACTTTTAAAATTTATTCCTATTTTATCTTTTTGATATAATTGTACACACAATAGTTTTCCTAATTTCTCTTTCTCATAATGCGTTGTTAGTATATAAAAGTGCAACTGATTTTTGTATATTGATTTTGAATTCTTTAAGTTTAATAAGTTTGTTCATTATTTCTAACAGTCACATGAGGAGTCTATGGAGTTTCCTATCTATGTGAAATTATGTCATCCGTAAAAGTTTTACTGTTTTTTAAATTTTGGACACCTTTTATGTTATTTTCTTGACTAGTTGTTCTGTCTAGGACTTCTAGTAGTGTAATTTAAGACTTGTGAGAATAAGCTACTTTTTCTTATTACTGATCCAGAGGAAAACGTTCCTGTATGTTAACATTGAGCTTGATGTTAGTCATATTTTTTTTCATATATGGCTTTTATTATGTTTAGTTACATTCTACCTAGAGTGAATTTGTTAAGAATTTTTTTCATATAAAATTAGTTAAGTTCTGTCAATAATTTTCCTACATCTATTGAGATTATTATTTTTTTATTCTTTGTTTTTTCAGGGATGATATCACATTTATTGATTTGTAGGTGTTAAATAATATTAATGAATCAGGACAAAATCCCACTTAACTATAGTTTATAATACTTATAATATGTCATGAATTCAGGTTGCTAATATTTATTTAGAATGGAATATCCATATACTGAAGAAAAAATTACATTGTAGCTTGAGTGTACATTTATTTATTTAAAAATTTTATGTGTAAGTTTGAATTTGACTTATGTTTAATGGAAGTTATTTCTAAATAAAGAATATAACTTTTGGTAGAACTGGATTTACTAGAGTTTACTGATAGAGAACATAGCTATTATTTACAATTAGAGCACAAAATACTTGCCTTAAAATGCCATATTATACTAAGAATGCCAACTGTTTCAGGACTGAGAAGCAAATTGCTCCCTAAAATGTATTTAGCTGGTTTATCCACAACAAAACACATATACTGTTATTTGTTTGTTTGTTTGTTTGCCCCTTAATGGAGGCACTGTGTATGGAACCCAGTAACTTGTGCATAAATTTATTTATCAACATCATTTTGGAACACTTAACAGGAGCCACAAAATGTGGACTATAAAGATGACTAGAAATTTATTATTTGTAGGGACATGAAAAACCTCTGAATGAAAGAATGGCAAAAATAAACATTTGCAATTATACCATAAGATATTCTCTTTTGTAATTTTAAATTAGAATATTAAATTATAATCGTTTTACTTATAATGCTGAATTACAATTGAAAAAAAAAATTTCCCCCCATTGGGATTCCTTATTTTGATTGATTATTTTAATCTAATTTTATTTTATAAATATTTACCATTTATTTATAAACATACCAAATAAACTGATATTTATTTTGCTCATGTTTTGAATATAGAGCTACTTAATGTAAAGCACACAGATAAATAACTACTTCCATGCCCAAATCAAATTTTTTTAATTTTAATTACAAATGATAATGAAATAGTTATAACATTTTTGTACAGTTTTTACACAAATTTCAATTTAAATTCCAAAACTTTAAAATTACTTTATTTATTTAGTGCATTATTTATACTCTGTTCACCAATCTGGTATAAATTTGTGTACAAAAGGAAGGAGATTGGTTTTATTTCCTAGACCCCAAATTTTATTTATTTAGAAAGATTTTGTGGGAATAATATTTGCAGATCACACTGTAAAAATAAACATCCTATATGTTTCATTTTAACTGGATGAATAAGAAGTAAATACTGGCTGAAAGTTACACTTGGTTTGCTAGGAGACCAGTGATTTTGTGATGTCACAGCTTCTCAGGTTGAGAACCACTGTGATGGCCTAGCAGTTTATGTGTGCAGGCCTGCCAAAGCAGCATTTGAAGCTGCAGTGCTCAAAATCATGCAGATTAGAAAAGGAGCTGTAGAAAAAATTATTTGAGATGGCACATGTTTCTTCAGAAATTCAAGATGTGTCTCCTAAAGATGGACCAACTTGTTCAGGAAAGTCCTGTAGATCTCTATTGTGTGATCAAACATTCTCTGGGGAACTGGACTTGAGGTCTATGATTGAAGAAAATGCTTCTTATGCTTTGTGTGAAGAATCCTTGAGAAAAAGACCATGTTACACACATTGTGTCTCTGAACCAGATGAAGATAATGATTTTCATTCTCTGACATTTCCAAGAAAACTCTGGAAAATGGTTGAGAGTGACCAATTTCAATCCATCTGGTGGGATGATAATGGAATTTCCATAGTGATCGATGAAGTTGTCTTTAAGAAGGAAGTTTTGGAAAGAAAGGCCCCTTTCAGAATATTTGAAACTGGAAGTATGATAAGCTTACTTAGACAGCTTAACCTTTACTGGGTTTAGTTAATTGTGGCAGAATTTTCAAAGATCCTACTTGTCTAGCTGAATTTCTGGCAGAAGAAAAAGAAGTCTGTGTTTTAAGCAAGGTATTCAGAAATTTTAGTCACCACTTCATAACTTATATAGAAAATTTTATTTTGTACATCAATCTATGGTAATATAAATGTAAAGCTAGATCTTGAAAATTGTATAAAACTACTAAGGCTAAAATTCTTTATTTTTTCTAAAATGAGTACAGTGCATTAAGTATTCAAGATTATGAGAAACTTTGCTAGAATCTATGAATCGTATCATAAATCAAAATAAAGGTATTAAAGCTGCTTTTAAAAAGGGGCATTCACCGTTACGGCAAATGCTAATGTTTTTAATTTGATGACTATAATATTTAAATGTGTATTATCCAAATAAGGAATTTCAAAAAATTGTCAGGAGTGTTCATATTTTGATGATATTATCTTTGTATAGTAAGTGTGAAATATGAGGTTTTATACAGTAGGCTTATTTTAGTGTTGTATATTGGTTGAAATTTTTACTAAAATCTTTCTCCTTTGTTTGTAGCTGCAGTTCTATCTTAATCCAAACTTTAAACGAGGCTGTCCCCAGCTTTTAGTGAGAATAAAAAGAAGAGTTGGGGTTAAAAATGATTCTCTGGTATCTTCATTGGCTCAAGATTTCAACAAGAAGCACTTTAAAGCAGGGGGTAATTTGGATAATCATAATTCTGGTTTTGTGGCTGACACTAGTGGAGAAAGTGCAATTTTACCTTCTGAAATTTAAACATGCCTCTAATAAGAAAGCCCTCTACTAGCCACATAATTTGTGATACAAATACCCCGATGAGAGGTGATTTTTCTCCTGCATCATCAATGTCATTTAGACCACCAGAAGAAATTGCAGTGGATCAATGCGGTATTTTAAATCAGTTGACCACTTTCCACATGCACTCACAAAGAAGCTACACTTAAGCAAATGGCCGTGTTGTGAATTTCATTACAATTACAACTTCCAATTCTCAGAACAGCAACTTATCTCCCATACAGAGAAATTATCTTGGACTGATGGTGGAGCCTTCTACTTTTCCAAATAAATATCACAACATATCGGCCAATGAAGGTCCTTTTTCTAAACTTCAATGAGAGAGCAACCCAAGGTTTCAAGTGCCAGTGATAGCTGATATCAGTTAACTCTCTTTCACGGCCTATTCATCAGCCAACTGCTGTTTATGAACGTCATCCTAATTACAACTGATCTACCGGAGGACTAAGAGTTTATGCAGGATAACAAAGATTAAAATTGATGTTGGCAAATGTCGACAAATATTTGCAATTTTCTTATTTGAACAATAAATATACATGTGTAACTGTGTTTCCTTGTTTTCTTAAAATACATTTAAGATTAAAGTGGGAGACTAAGTTAACATTTAAAGAAAAAAGAGATATTTGATTGATATGATCATCTGATGGAACAATGTGGAAGTAAATTTGAATAATTTCTTGTAATGGAAGAAGAGAAAATGGAAGAATATGGGAAAAGACTAAAATATTTAGAGCGGGAAAAGTTCTAAGTGGCTTCTGGTTCATCCTGGAAAACATTAAAAGTTTTAAGGTAGGAATGGTTGGAACAGGAGATAAATGCAGGAAATGGCCCCGGGATCATGGTCTCTTTTATGTCATCCCTGGAATAATAAAGGTCACATGATGTATTCTCAGATGGCACATTCAGCATGTGGTAGAATTTAAGAAGTAATTTTATCTATGGTCTTCTTTGTGCTGTTTTCAAAGCATTCCAATTTGTGCTTTCATATCCTCCCCTCAGGAGTCTACACTTTATTTTCTGGTGAATAATTTATGTTGCTTTTATGTTGCAGCCAAAGACAAGCTTACATACTCAGGTTGGCTCTTATTGCCTTTCCAAATCTAAGCCCATAAATTCAACATAGTTTAGTCATTTCTTTACAGATCTGGCAACTGACTACCTTGGCATATGTTTCACTGAATCTGGATTTATATCCAGGCAAATGCTTGTCAACCATATTAACTACAAATCACAACTTTTGTTCCAGTTCAACCTTGGACTTAGGATGTCCTTCTTTTACCTACTTAGACTTTCCCAGTCTCAGCACAGAAACCACCTCCTCCAGATGTTTTCTGTCTATCCCCCTTTCCTTGTATATCTTGGGTACCAGCACAGTAAGCACATCACATGACACAGGATGCATTTTAGTATTTAGTGAGTGAAAAATACATGTTGACTTTAAGCAAAATCTACTTTCTGAAACAACAAAACTCTCATAGTTTTCAAATTATTTCGTTATGGTCTTTACTCTTCACCACAAACTAGCTCTTTTCATAAACCAAGGACTAGTCACAAATTACAAAAATTGGAGGTATGTAAAGTAGACAAAGTATTATTATCTTCTTAATTCATGTCTCCAGGGGACTAAAGCATTCCATTCTCATTTGCCGGATATATTCCTGTCTCTTCCACAACCACCCAAACCAAAATAAATGATTCTCATCCGCATAATAATAACAATATTGTCTTCTAATTAATTTACTTCTTAGAATCATAGCTATGTCCAGAAGGAATAGTACCATTACAAACATTTAAAGTAGGTTAATACACCCCACATAAATTGTGCCCCTTCTAACTTTCACACAGGAAGTATCTAAGAGATACTAGACCCTTACTTGGGTTGGATCGTATTCAGTAACTAAATTGCAATCTAAAATGTGTGGACTAGAAAGAGTTGAGGTTAGTAGAATTAAAAATTTGTCCAAATGCAAGAATACCAAATTTCTGCAGAAAGTAGGAAATATAAAATATTCATGGAAGACTGACAATTTTCCATTAATTTAAAATAAAGATGAAGCATTTTCAGAATGTGAAATGCCCTGTAATGCTGGAAAAATTGTAGGCAAGGTCAGGGAGCCTAAGGCTTCTGCTCACAATCATGCAGCCAGTGTCAGCTAATAATAATGGAATGGCAATATTGAGTCCTGAAAATGTGTCACCAGTTGTGAAGAAAGCCTTTGATAATCTGGAGAATGGGCAAATGGACAAAGGTAAGCTCTAGCCACATCCCACCAATATGACCTTTACCAAGAGAAGAAAAGAGCCCACTTGCAGCAGGAGAACTGGTTCTGGACAGCAGTATTTTTCCTACAACAGAAATATGAAGGTTTTAAGTTTTCCAGCTCAAATCTATTGGTGGTTATGTTGTTGTTTACATTAGCAGTCTGGGGTTCAGATGGGCTGGTTCAGCAGCTAGATTCCAGCTCTCTTCTCAGACAGTGTGTCTTACCGTGATCATCTTAACAAGGTTATATACTGATAAGTCAAAAACTACAGTTTAATTTCAAAATTAGAAATCTTAAAGTAGAATATTATTTGTCCATCTGTAGTTTTCTACTTGGGATAATATAGACTATTGGCAAAAGTACAAAAGTTTGCTGGTGCTTTGAAAACTATACTCTGAGCTCTGCCCACTGAATTCTTCCCACTAAATACTACAAATCTGTCTACCATTGTGTGTATGTGTGAAGATGGATTGTTAAGCAGTAACTAAGTTTGTCTCATTTGAGTCATCAGTGAATTATTCTTCTGCATCTGGCAGGAAATCTGTGAATTAAGAGTTTCATTGAGCCACCAGATTTTCTTCAGATCAGGAAGAGGTAGATTATATTTCTCCCAGTATACTAATTGTTACCTGTTCACTGAATCCCGAGTCGATGCTAGGGCTAAGCCACTGAATCCTTGAACTGGAGAGAGGCATATACATTTTGCAGTCCCCAGAGCCCAGCACAGGACTGTGTCTCCTTTTTAAATTAAGCATATGTCTAAGATATTTTCTTTTCATTCTCATTGTTGATACAATTTATTTTGGCTTTGAACACCCCTTGACTTATTTATGGAGACTGAAACACAGACTTATTCCCGTTCACCTAGAAATTGCAATAACCTTTCTTTCCTTAGACTACCTGTAGTAGAGATCATAGTCATTAGTTTGAAAGCAGTGCTCAGTCCTAATAATGCAGAATATTTACACTTCTTTGCCCAGCACTTGAGCAAGAATGTTGTTGTGGATCACAGGGATTCTCCTCACAACCCCTAATGCAACCATGGGAAAACACCACATTGTTATCCAAAATCAAGTCTTTGTCAGTATTGCATTCTCATTGCCAAACTGTTAAGAAGTGTAGGAGTTCTGAGATTTTACCATGCTGAGATTTTTAGCAACCTGAGCATGTTCCTTTCTTGTAGATGCTGTTGGGGATATGAGACCCTTGGTCAGAGACAGTGAACATTATCACTTACAGCAAAAGCAGCCAGGGTTAATTTTATACCTATTCCCTAATCTCAGATGAATACACAGTGTAAAATTTTGATGCCTACAGAAGCAGTGGGCTGTTATCATGAAGAAAGTTTAAGTCATGGGAAAACACTAATTTTATTAGTATCTTTAGGAATTATTGATTAGAATCACTTATTTATTAGTATCTTTACCTCGGTTAAATTCATCATGACTCAAGGTTACTTGCTGCAAAAACAATCATGAGAAATGGCATGGAAAAAATGATCATTGCCTTTCCATTTTTCCTTCCACTTTTATTGAGATATAATTGGCATAAAATATTTTGTAAGTTTAGGTGCACAGAAAAGTGATTTTATTTACATATATCATGAAATAGATATCATAGCAACTATAGGAAGAATTCATTTTCTCATTTAGATACATTAATAAAGATATACAATTTGGTTTTTTTTTTGTGATGAGAAATCTTATGGTCTACTCCCTTAACAACATTCATATATAACATAAAGCAGTATTACTTGTGTTTATCATGTTACTTTGCGGTCTCCCTATAACATGTTTATTTTAAGGCTGGAGATTTGTAACTTTTGAGTGCATTAATCTAATTCTCCTTTCCCAACCCCTGCTTCTATTAACTACAAATATGTTTTTTTCTATACTTATGTTTGTTTGTTTGTGAAGTGTACTATTAATCTATAACACTATGTTAGTTTCTCTTACGCAACCTACTGTTTGCAAACTGTAATAAATTTCAAACTGATCAGCAGAATAAATCTAGATATAACATGTTGCTCTTTAAAGATATTTCACAGTTATTGACTCTTCCCCATATAGTACATTTCTTGTCCCTAACTCATTTAATTTGCAACTGGAAATTTTTCTCTCTTAAATTTCCACAACTATTTCTTTTCCTTCACCCTATTTCCCTCCTTCTTGTTAACAACCTGTTTCTTTCTATATCTATAACTCCTTTTCTGTATTGTTATGTTTGTTTGTTTTAAATTCCAAATATAAATAAAATTAGTAACATTTGTCTTTCTCTCTCTGATTTATTTCACTTAGCATATAACCTTCTTGTTCTACACATTTGTTGCAAATGACAAGAACTTATTCTTTTTATAGCTGAGGAATAACCCTTTGAATTTTTATGTGTTTGTGTGCTTATATCTATCTATCTATCTATCTATCTATCTATCTATCTATCTATCTATCTATCTATCTATCTATCTACCTATCTATCATCTATCTATCTATCTATCTATCTATATCTGTATATATATATCTATAAATATAGATAAATCTGTATTTAATAGATGGGTATATTAATATACTATAAATGCACATCTTGTTTATCCATCGTCTACTGTTGAGCAATTAATTCGCATCTATTTCCTGGATATTGTAAATAATGCTGAAGTGAAAATTGGTTTGAATTTATCTTTTCTAATTAGTGTTTTTATCTTCTTGGAATAAATATGCAGATATGGAATTGTGGGATCATATTTAATTTTTAATTTTTAGATATAAATCCATACTGTTTTCCACAGTGGCAGCAGAAATTTACATTCACTCCAGCAGTGCATCAGGGTTCTTTTCCTTACATTCTCACCAACACTTATATTTGTTATCTTTTTCATAATAGTCATTTTGACAGCACTGACATAAAATCTCATTGTGTTTTGGACTTGCATTTTTCTGATGGTTAGTGTTGTTGCACGTTTTCATGTGCCTGTTGGTTATCTTTCCCCCACTGTATATTCATTTGTTTGTAATGGGCTAAATGACCATATTGTGTGATTTCATTTTTAAGCACTCTGTTTTGTTCCATTATTCTGTTTGATCTGTTCCAATACCATATTCTTTTTATTACCGTAGCTTTGTATTATAGTTTAAAATCAGGCACTGTGATACATCCCCTTTGTTCTTTCTCAAAGTAGTTTGTGTTTTTTGTATGTTTGTTTTCTTTATTTCTTTTATAGTGATTTCAACACTTTTCTGATTACATGTATATTTTAGAATTATTTATTGTTAGTTTCTGAAAATGCCCTTGGTATTTTTAAAGGCTCTGAATTTAACTTGTGTATTTTCTTGGTTAGTACTGTCATTTAAACAATAATTTTTTCATAATCTATGAACACTAATTATCCTTTCATCTATTTGCTTCATCTTCAATTTCTTTTATAAATATTTTATAGTTTTCTGAGTACAGGTCTTTTACCTCGTTGGTTGGATACACTTCTAGATATTTTATTTTTTTGTAATGAAACTGTAAATAAGACAGTTCCCTCACTTTCTCTATCTGTTAGCTTGTTAGTGTGTAGAAATGCAAGATTTCTGTATATTAATGTTGCTTTCTGTAATTTTAACAAATGCATTGATAAGCCCTAGTAGTTTTGTCGAGCCATCTTTAGGATTTCTGTTTAAAATATATCATCTGCAAACAGATACTTTTAGTCATTTCCTTAATTAGCTACATTTTATTTACTTTTATTATGGATAGCTATGGTTGGAATTTCTAATTCTATATTGAATTAAAGTGGTAAGAGTGAGCATTGTTGTCTTCTTGCTGCTCTTACAGGAGATGCTTTCAGCTTTTAATCAATGAGTGTCATGTTAGCTGAGATCTTCTCACATATGACCTTAACCGTGTTGAGGTATGTTTCCTCATGCCCACTTTGAGGGGAAATATAATCATAAATAGATACTGATTTTGTTGAAACATTTTATGACACTATTGAGGTGACCATATAATTTTTGTTCTTCAGTTTGTTAGTGTGGTGTATCATATTGATTAATTTGTAGGTATTGAATCACTTTGGCATCACTGGGATAACATGGACTTAATCATATTGTATAACCCTTTTAATGTATTGTTTGGCTTGCTAACATTTTAGTGATGATTTTTGCATCTATGCTTATCAGTAATATTTAACCTGTAATTTTTTCAGGTATTTGTTCCAGTTTTAGTAGTAGTGTGATATGGAAATGTGGGTTAGGAAGCCTTCTTTCATTTGCAAATTTTTGGAATACTCTGAAAAGTATAGGTGATATCTCTTCTCTGAATGTTTGGCAGAAGTCACCTGTGAAGCTGTCTAGGACTGGAATTTTGTTTCTTGGGAGATTTTGTTTAATTACTTATTCAATTTCATTAGTGATAATTGGTTCATATTTTCTATTTCTCATTCCATCCGGGAAATTATGTCTTTCTAAGAATTTGTCAATTTCTTCAAGGGTTTCCATTTTATTGGCATATAATTTGTTGTATCCTCTTATGATGCTTTGTATTTCTGTGATATAAGCTGTAACTTCTCATTTATTTCTGAGTTTATCAATCTGTATTCTCTTTTTTGCTCATGAGTCTGTTTATAGTTTATCAATTTTATTTATCTTTGAAAAACTATTATTTATAATGTTTAATGTTTCTATTTTTAATCTTTATTTATTTATGTTCTTAACTTTCAGGTGTCTTTCATTCTACTAACTGTTTTGTTTATTACTTTGTTACATATTTTGGTTGTAAGATTATGTTATAAGAGAGAGATATTTCTTTTTGTATAAGTGGGATTATTTTGCTAAAAACATCCCTATTAATACTGCTTTTGCTATACCCCATGAAATTTGTTTTTGTTGTCATTTTTGTTTATATATTTTTTCTTTGATTTATACAGCAATATATTTGTTGTTTAATATTGTATGATTTACTCTCCACATTATAATATTTTTCTGTTTTTTTCTTTTAGTAAATTTCTAGTCTCACAGAATCCATAAGTTTCTTCACAAAACAAGGAGACAAATAGTAAAATTTATGCAAAAACTTTTAAGACCCAAATTTTCTGAAATAACCTTTGACAAATGGGCATTATACTCTGTGGGATTTATCCTCCTGACTTTAGAACATACTACAAAGCTACAGTAATCAAAACATCAAAATATGGCACTAACAGGGACACATCATTCAATGGAACAAAATAGAGAGTCCTAAAATAAACTCACACACATATGATCAATTAGTCTACAATGAAGTAGGTAAGAGTATACAACAGAGAAAACACAGTCTCTTCAACAAGTAGTTCTCAGAAAACTGGACACTACATGTAAAAGGAAGATGTAAGAGCACTTCCTTCCATAGAATAAAAACTAATATACAAATGGATTAATTTCCTAAATGTAAATCCTGAAAATACACAATTAATGACCAAGAAAATGAGCAGGACTGACTTTGAGGTAAATCATAGCAATATTTATTTTTGATGTTTCTCCTATGTAAAAAAAATAGAAAAATAAACAAAACTATGAATAACAGTTTATAGTTTATTGAGGAAAAAATATATGTACTATGTGATACAGGGATTCTACTTCTTGTAAAAATGTGAAGTGCAAAACCGTTTGCAGAGTAAAGGAATCTATCCACAAGACATATGACAACACACAGAATAGAAGGAAAAATTTCAGACAATGAGACCAACAAGGTGTTAATATCCATAATATATATATAGCATATTAGACTCAGTATTTAAAAAACAAAGACCCCAACTTAAAAATAGTTGAAGGATCTTCATGGAAACTTTTAAAAAACAGACATGTGGCTGATTTTCATGAACATAAAAAGATACATAACAGTTGCTAATCTTAGGAAAATATAAATCAAATCCAGAATGAAATATATTCTCAGAGCAACCAAAATGGCTATTAACAAAAAGTCTACAAATGACAAACTTTAATAAGAATGTTTACAAAAGGGAACCCAGGTATACTGTTAGGTGGAAATATAAATTGATGCATCCACTATTATAAAAGTGTGGACAGTGCTCAGATAACTAGAAATAGAAGCATTATATGTTGAAGCAATTCCAGTTTTATTTCTAAATTTGAAACAAATGAAAACAAAAACTTTAAAGGATATATTACAACCAATGTCCTTAACATCATCATTTATAATAGCCAAGGATAGAAGCACAACACAACTGCCCATAAACAATTGATTGGCTGAAGATTATGTGAGATATATATAATATAATAAATAGTTAGTTATAACAAAAAATAGATATCTGCCATTTGGAACAATATGATTGGACCCCGAGGATGTTGCACATAGGAAAATAAGTCATACAGAAAAAAACACTGTACGTTATCACTTACATGAGGAAACTAAAGATATAAGAGAAATAATCATAAAAAAAGCAGAAACCGACTCACTTATATATGTGTAGTGTACCAAGTAGTGGTTTCCTGTGGGGACAGGGAAGAAGGATGTAGAAAACAGAAATATGCAAGTTATATTGTTGCTACTAGTTATAAATTAGAGAAGCAACACAGCTATATTTACAGGACAGAGAAATATTTTAATAATTTAAATGATTTTAAAGAGATTATAAGCATATATTATAGGAAAATGTGCATATATATGGGACAATAATTGAAGAAAAAACTAGGAAAAACAAAATATTTTGCAGTACTATGATATTAAGGGAGGTGATTTGTTCACTTTCTTTACTGTTGTTATAATGTCCTTAGTAGAATTTAAGCTTTTAAATGAAAAAGTATATACTTTTAAAAAGTGACATAAGTTTAAACTATTCTAGTCTCTCCCCCTTAATCTACAGTCAGTAAAACGTTCACATCTCTACAAAAATAACTACAACACAAAACAATACTCCAGTATGCATGTGTACAGCTGAAGTGTGGTGGACTAAAACACATAAAGCAGGCTGAATTGAAGGAAGAGCAGAGTAGGTGACTGCAACCAAGGCCCACTGACTAGGGTATCTGAGCCCACAGGTTCAGAGAACCCAGTAGAAAAAGGGTCTCAGTTGTTCACTCAGCTTCAGCCTCCAACTGCACCAGTATTCATGGTCACAGGTAACTAGGAGGGAGCCACAATGGAGACAGAAATTCCATCCTTCAGACAGACATTCATGACACTCACCCTTCTCCCCATTCACAGTGGTGGAGACAAGGTACTTTGCAACACTGGACATGGCAAAAGCACTTGCCTGATTCCAACTACCCACCTGTCTTTACAAATTTCCTCAATGTTTACACTGAGTCTCAGGGAATATCAGATAAAAGGAAGGGTTCCCCATCCAAGTGACAACAGTGGCATTAACTACCAGAGAAGTCTAAGAAGTGACAATGAAAGCACATCTTTTATCCAGACAGTAGCGACTGGAAAGTGCCATTTTTAAATATTATCAGAGGTAGCTCAGGTAAGTAAAACCAAAAAATTTGCAATATTGCAAACTACCAGAAAACAAAAGCAAGGACTTGAACACCCAATCTGTTATTTAGTGTCATCAGAGCAATAATTTAAAAGATCATGACCAATCACAGATACATTATAGGGCACGCACACACACAGATACACAGACACACACACACACAAACACACACACCCACACACAATGACAACCCTCAATCAAACAAACTTAAACTCATGGAATATTGCCATATGACTAATAGAGTATTCAAAATAGGTGTCATACAGAAACTCAATACATAACTCAACAAAACTCAGAAAGCAGTTTAGTGAACTCAGGAATAAATTTAATGATGATAAGGAATACATTACTAAAGGTACTGAAACTATAAAATAAACAAACATTATTGGAGAACCAGAAGAACTTAATAAATGAGATGAATTATGCAATAGAAAGTATTGGAACTAGACTGTTTTTGTGGAAGAGAGATTAGTAAACTCACAAATACAAAACTAGAAATGATAGGAGAGGGCAGAGATACAAGATATTAAAAAGTGAGGAAATTTTACAATAGCCATCAGACTTTTTTAGGAACTCACATTTAGATTGAAATCCTGGAGGAAGAAGAAAGGTAGAAGTCAGCTGACGGTTTATTTAAAAAAGTAATAGTCTATAACTTCCCTAAACTGTGTAAGAAACTGATACACAAGTCCGTGAGCCAACAAAACACCAATAACTTTAAGGCAAAGAGACCTCCTTCAAGATACATCATATGCAATTTGGCAAGTCAATGACAGAGTCAAATTTTAAGAGCAGCAAAAAAAGTTATGATAAACTACACAGGAACCCCCATTAGGCTATCTGCAGATTTCTCAGCAGAAAACATAGGCCAAGGGTAAACAAAATGACATTTTCAAACTACTGTCATATGAAACTTCTAACCCAAGGATACTCTACCTTGCACAGTTATCACTTAGATACAAATTGAAAATGAAGAGTTTACCAGACAAACAAAACCTGAATGAGATGAAAACCAGAACCGAGACACCTTACAAGAGATGTAGAAAAGAGCTCTTCTAAGAAAAATAAAATGGCAAAAATATTCAAAACATTGACCAAAATGCTAAGTAGAGACCACAAGAAAGCTGCAACTTTTTATTTGGGTATGTTTTAATATGGTACTATACTATAAGGATGAAAGAGAGAAAAATAGAAAATCAGGAGCAATAAATATAGATATTTCAATCTGGTAACATCCTCATAATAGCAAAAGAATTAATTTGAGACAATAATCAGAAAAATTAAAGAGTAAAAGTAAAACAACATTAAAGGATGATGCTCTCACGGGTAAAAAGACTAAATGATACATGAGATTTTATTTTAAATGAAGTACAGTAGATGTACTATATTGTGTATTTTCAGATGTACAGCATGGTGATTCCAACCACTTTGTAGATTATATTGCATTATAAATTATTACAAGTTATTACAATAATTTTAACATACAATTATTATAATATATTGTGTATAATTCCCTGATATCTACAGATTGTCCTTGTTGCCTATCTCGTTTATGTGTACTACTTTGTATCTGTCAATGTCCTACCATTAAATTGTCTTTCCCTTCCCCTTTGGTAAACATAAATTTTTTCCCATAACTTTGAGTCTTCTTCAGTCTTGTATATCTAATCTCTCAATATGTCAAACTCTCTATATTTCTATCTCTCTATTTCTCTATCAATCTATCTATCTTTCTATGTATCTATCTATATAACTTTCTATCAATTTATCTGTCATTTATCAATTGATAGCAATTGATAGATATACACAAATATTTGTTATTCTTTAGATTCCACATATAAATTATATTATATACTTTTGTCTTTGTGTAAGTTACTTCACTAAGTATAATATTTACTAGACCATTCGTGATACTGAAAAAGCTATGTTTTATACTTTTTCATGGCTGAGTAATATTCCATTGCATATTTATTGAAACATCATATCTTCTTAAATCCATAGTCTATTGTGTACTCTTTGATTGCTTCCCTCTCTTTCATATTATAAACAGTGCTGTTGTGAGCATTGGTTCTTCTCAATTTAGATATTTTCCCTGGATTTTTCCTAGGAGAGGTATTTCTGGTCATATGCTAGTTCCCTTTTAAGTTTTTAAAGTAATGTGAATACTGTTTTCCATAGAAGTTGTACCAATTTACATTCCTACCAGGAGTATACAAGAGCTTTGTTTTCTCCACAACCTTTCCAACACTTAGTATTTGTAGACTTTTGATAATTGCCATTTGACCAGTGTGAAGTGATACCTCATTGTGGTTTTGATTTGCAATTCCCTAATAATTTGTAATGTTGAGAAATTTTATCACTTGCCTGTAACTTATCTGAAAGTTTTCTTTGGAAATATATTAATTCAGGTACTCTGCTCTTTTTCTCATAGCATTTTTGTTTTTCACATTGAGTTGTGTAACTTAAATCCATGTTACAACTATTAACCTACATCTATAGCCCCTGGCCACTTGCATTGTTTGCAATTATGTTCTCCAGTTTCACAGGCAATGTTTTCATTTCATTGATAGTGTCTTTAGCTGTGCAGAATTTTTCAAGTTTGTTTAGTTTTGCTTTTATATCTTTTGCATTAGAAGACTGATATAAGAAAATATTCCTATGATATTTACCTAAGAGTGTATCACCTATATTCCCTTCTAGATGTTTTATATTATCAGGTCTTCCATTTATATCCTTAATAAACTTGGAGTTTATTTTTGTGTATGATGTCAGGGAATGCTCTAATTTCACTGTTTTACATGTAGATGTCCAGCATTTCCCAACACCATCCATTGAAGAGGCTGTCTTTTCTCCACTGTGTACTCTTGCTTCTTTTATCATAGATTCATTGATCATACGTTTGTGGAATTATTTCTAGGCTCTCTATCTATTTGTATTGATTATACCTGTGTGCCAATGCCATGCTGTTTTTATTACTGTAGTTTTGTAATATAGTAAGTTATCTGGGAGGGTTAAACCTCCAGATTTTTTGTTTTATCTCAAGATCACTTTGGCAATTTTTAATGGTTTCATGTAAAACTTAGAATTATTCTTTTCTAGTTGTGTGGAAAATACTACAGCATTGTAACAGTAATTGCAATAAATCTGTAGATTTCTTTCTGTAGTACGGACATGTTAACTATATTAACTCTTTCAATCCAAGAACACAAGACATCTTTCCATTTCTGGGAACCACTTTTAAATTCTTTGTCAATGTTTTATAATTTTCAGTGGTTAGACCGTTCACATATGTGGTTACATTTATTCCAAGATATTTAGGGGATGTGATTTAAAATAGTATTGCTTTCAACATCCATTTTATGGTACCTCATGATTAATGTGTAGAAATGCAAGAGACTTGTTTACATTTATCTTGTACCCTGCTCCATTGCTGAAATTATTTATTGTTCATAATAGTCTGTGTGGAGCCCTTAGGACTCTCTATGTAGATTGTTATGTCATCAGTACTGGTGACAATTTTGCCTCTTTCTTTACATTTTGCCTTTCTTTTACTTCTTTTCCTTTTCCTTTCTTCTATTACTATTAAACAGAAGTGCTGAGAGTAGAAATCCTTGTCATGTTCCGAATTTACCCAGAAGGCTTTCAGCATTTCCCACTGAGTATTAAAATTTGTTTTAAATGGCCTTTAATATGTTGAAGGATGTTCCCATTGTAATCACTTTCCTGAGAGTTCTGATCATGAATGGATGATGAATTTTGTCAAATGCTTTTACTGTGTGTATTGACATGGTCCTGTGAATTTTGTCCTTCCTTTTTTGAATATGTATCATGCTGATTGATTTGTGTATGTTGAAACATCCTTGTGACTTTGGAAGTTATCCAGCAGAACGTCGTGTATAATCCTTTCTATGTATTGCTGGATTAATTTGTTGTTGTTTTATTGAGGAGTTTTCAATGTATATTCATCAAGGATATTGGCTTTTCATTTTCATTTTTTTTGTAGTGTCTTTGACTGGATTTGTTATCAAAGTAATTCTGGTCTCATAGAATAACTTTGGGAATTTTCCTTCCTCCTTCATTTTTTGAAATAGTTGGGGGGATATAGCTAATAATGAAGGCATCCAGACATTTTGATCAAGGGGTCTTTTTAAAATTATAGATTTTATTTAACTTATACTGATTGCTGTTTTCAACTTTTCAGTTTTCTCTTTATTCAGTGTTGGCTGGATGTGTGTTTCTAGATATTTGTCCATTTCTTTTAGGTCATCCAGTTGGTTGTCATGTAACTGCTCATATGGATTTCATAAACTTTTTTTGAATTTGTGTAATATCAGAAGTTATTTCTACTCTTTTGATTCTTACTTTGTTTGGGTCCACTCTCTGTATATCTTGAAAAACTTGGCTAAATGCTTATCAATTTGTTATTATATTTAAGACAAAAATGCTCCTGATTTTATGAATTATAATTTATTTTTTAATTTTTATTTTATTTATTTTCAACCTAATGTTTAAAGATTTCTCATTCTACTGCCTTTGGGTTTTGTTTTTTATTATTAGTAGTTATTATGGATGGCAAGCATGGTCCTTTGTGTGAGGTTTTTCTTATTTTTTCTAGAAGACCCGATTTGTTCTAAACTTCCCTCATAGATTTGTCTTTGCTGCATCCCATACTTTTTATGAAGCTGTGTTTTCATTGTAGTTTGTCCCCAGGTATGATTTTATTACATCTTTGATTTCATCATTGACCATTTTTTATGTTTTTTAAAGGATGTGGTTTAATCTCATGTTTGTGCTTTCCTGTTCTTCTTTCTAGAGTTGATGCATAGTTTCATACCTTTGTGTATGGAATAATGCTTCCTGTCATCTTTATTTGCTTAAAGTTTCTGAGGCTCTTTTCATGACATAATATGTGGTTAATTCCTTAGATAACATCCTGTGCACACTTGAAAAGTTTATGTGTTCTGCTTTTCTGATGCAGTGTCCAATAGCTCAGTTACATTGAAATGATCTAATATGCTATTAAGACCTCTGTTTCCTTACAGATATTCTTTCATGGATGTTCTGTCCATCAAAATAGTGAGGAGACAAACTCATGTACTATTATTGTTTTATAATGAATTGATTCCCTCATGTCTACTAATATTTTTTTATACATTTAAGATCTTTGGTGTTGGGTCCATATATAAGTTAATGAGTGTAATACCCTATTTTTATATTGATCTCTTTTTCTTTATATAATCTCATTAAACTTTCATTGTGGCCCTTGTTTTAAAACATATATTGTATGTTTTCAGTATTGCAATCTGCACTTTCTTGTCATTTCCATGAAATATCTTCTCCATCTATTTCCAGGCTGTGTATATCTTCCTCCATAAAGTGAGTCTTTTTTGGGGGGAGGCCAAGAGGTTGGAGTAGGATGCTTGTAACTCTCCCTTTCCCACAAATGCACCAAGACTTACATCCACAGAGTCACTCACCTAACCAGAGAACCTGCAGAACTCTGAAAGATCATTGTCCTCTTCAAAAGATAAAGATGCCAAAAATCTGGTAGGAGAAAAGGAATAAAGATGGAAGAAAAGGCAAAACAGAATGGGAAGGAGAAGCAAAGAAGGACTGGCACTCATTCACTGAGTCTCCCCTTTCCAACTGAGAGGCCATTTGGACGAAGGGGGAGCCTACAAGTCTTGGATATGTACAGAGTATCAGTTGACTGACAGAACAAATTTAAACAGGCACAGAGGTTCCCTGTGACACCCAGCCCAAGATGCAGTCCAGCAGCTGGGGGCAAGTCCATGCTGCCCGAGGTGGGTGGAAGATGGGTATGGCTAAACTGAGGCAACCCAGGGGTAATGTAGGGGGCTGTGTGCCATGGCTGTGCATTCACAGGGCAGAATAAACTGGCCCCTACATAAAACATCAGGGCAGATGTGCCCTTGTATTGGGGAAGGGTGCATACCCCAATCTCTGAGAATCCACAAAATTTTCTATTTGAAGCGAGGTGGATCTCATGCACAGCCACCATACCCTCTGGCACATTTCACCCAGGTGGCAGCGGAGGCAAAACCTGCATCCACACCTAAGGACTTAGCAGCCTCAAGGGCCGGAAAAAGACTTGTCCTACAGCCCAAGGCAGATAGGATACTTCTGTCATGGTCCCTCAGAGAACTTGCTCTACCAAGACAAACAAGGTGCTGTGTTTTGTCCCAGACCAGGGACAGCACTGTTTCTCAGTCTTCTCTGAGCCCACCTACGGGGTACAAAACCAAGGCAGGGTGCACAGTGGCACAGATCATTGTAGTGACCAGCACCCTGAAGGGGAGGGTGGCCCCCAACATTTTAGGCTGGAACACAGCCCCTGACCATGCTGCTGGAAGAGGGCGTGATGCCCACTCATGCCTGGGCAGTATGCAACATCTGACTGCAGCATCGGGCAGGGCAGTGACAAGCCAGCCCACAGTAAAGGAGAACTGCACCTGACCCAGTGTTGGAGTATGTGTGATCTGCTTGCCAACAGGCACTGGGAGCATCACAGATGAGGTCTACAGTGGAGGACCTCTGGAAACTTCAAGCTGAGCTTCCAAATAAGGATGAAGGCAGAAAGACTTCCCATTAAAAGCACACAGTCTCCAGGAGGACACTGACAACCCATCCTTGTTTAAATCTCTTTTTATCTGCTCCATTTTCTATTACCCTCTTAATTTTTACTTCTTAGAAAATTATATATACCCCCATATTCATCCCTTTGAAATTTTTAAAAAATATTTTTATGATTATTATTTTTCAAAATTCTGCTTCAACTTGCTTTTCTATTATTCATTATATGATGTTTTCAAAGCTTTATTTCTCCCTTCTTTAAAATTCTTTATCACTCTGTCCCTTTTTTCTCTTTCCTAAGTTGTATTACTACATAGGCATTAGCTAGATAAACTCTTTTAGGACCACAGTAGATAACTGGTACTCCATAAAACACAGTGCCAGAGATGTAGGAGCAAGATGAAGAAGCAGAGAAACCATTCCCAATTAAAAGAAAAACAGAAATCCCTGAAAGAATGCTCTGTGAAATAGACATTGATAGCATACTAGATCAAGATTTCAAAAAAGACTGATCAAAATACTGAAGGAAATAACAGAGATAGTGTTTAGAGATATAAAATATTTCATAAATGAAATGACAGCTATAAAGAAGAGCCGAGTAGAATAGGTAAACCCCTTGACTGAGATGAGGAATCATGTAAAGGCATTGCAAAGCTGACTAGGAAATGCAGAGGAACGAATTAGTGACTTAGGAGACAGGGCAATAGCAAGCACCCAATCAGAACATGTACAAGAGAAACAACCTGGAACAAATGAAAAAAGGTTAAGGGAACAATGGGATAATATAAAGCATGCCAAATTTTGCAAGATAGATGTCCCAGAAGGGGAAGAAATATCAAAGGGGATTGCAAAAGTGTTTGAAGATGTCATGACTGAGAACTTCCTAAATTTAAAGAAGGAATGAGATATCCAAGGACAGGAAGCTCAGAGGGTCCCAAACAGAAAGACCCCAAGTACACCCACACCAAAACGTATAATTAAGATGGCCAAAGTCAAGGATAAATAAGTGATCCTAAAGACAGCAAGAGAAAAGCAAAGAGTGAGTTACATGGGAACCCCTATAGGGATCTCAGATGATTTCTCTACACAGACACTACAGGCCTAAAGGGAGTGGCAAGATATATTCAAAGTCCTGAATGAAAAAAAAGATATAATCTAGGATACCTTATCCAGCAAAGCTATCCTTTATAATAGAAGGAGACATAAAGAATTTCACAGACAAGAAAAATCTACAAGAGTTTAGAAACACTAAACCCATGCTTAAAGAAATATTGAAATCTCTACTCTAAATACAAATGCAGCAGGATGCTACAGAATTGAGAACCTCACACCTGAAAAGGTGATAACTAATGAATTACAAATAAAATAAACACAAAGTTATGAAACAAGACATACAAATCATTGAGAGTGGGAGAGGGATGCATGAAAATACAGAATTGTTTTCTTTGTCTTTCCTTTTAAAATTTTTTGTTCTTGGTAGAATGGGTTTGAGATCATTTTACTATCAGTTTAATAAAAGCTGTTATAGTAATGGGCTAATAGACTTATAAAAATGGGTAACAACAAGACAAAAACTAATCAGGGAATCAATAAAACAAAATAAAATTCATGATAAAACAAAGGAAAATTACCAAACCATAAAAGGAAGATGAAAGGAACAAAGATGAATATTGTCAACTGTAAAGATAAGTTCAAAGTGGCAATAAACACAAACCTATCATCAATTACTTTAAATGTGAATGGACTAAATGCTCCAGTCGAAAGACATAGAGTGGCAGGGGATATAATAAAGCAAGAAATTTAATTATGCTGCATACAAGAGACCCACTTGAGGGAGAAGGACACATATAGATTGAGAGTGAAAGGATGGAAAAGGGTATTCCATACAAAAGGAAATGCCAGAAAACCAGGTGTTGCAGTACTGATTTGAGACATAATAGGCTTTAAAACAAATGTCATAAAGAAAGATAAAGAAGGACATTTTATAATGATTAAAGGAGTGATACAAGATGAGGATAGTACACTCATTAACACATATGCACCAAATAGAGGAGCACCTAAATACATAAAATAATTACTAACAGAGATAAAGGAGCATAGTGATGGGAATAGAATCACAGTTGGAGATTTCACCACTGCATTAACATCACTGGCCAGATCATCGAGACAGAAAATATAAAAGGCAACTGAGAAATTAAATAATAAAATAGGAATATTAGACTTGGTGTATATTTTCAGAGCATTGTACCCCCCAAAATAGGATATACATTCTTTTCAAAGGCACCAGGAGCATTTTCCAGGATTGATCATGTACGTGGGCACAAAAGAAACCTCAGCAATTTTAAGAAGAAAGAAATTTCATTGAGCAAATTTACTGACCACAATGCCATGAAGCTAGAACTCAACAACAGTGAAACAAAGGAGAACAAAAGGAAAACATGGAGATTAAACAATATGTTAATAAAAACCAAAGTGTCAATGAAGAATTCAAAGCTGAAATAGAAAAAATACCTTGAGACAAAAGAAAATGAAAGCAAAACCAGAAAATATTTATGGGACTCAGCAAAAGCCGAGCTAAGAGGGGAGTTTAGAATGATACAGGCCTTCCTCAAAAAAGAACAATCACAAATAAACAATTTAAGCCACCAGCTGAATGAACTAGAAAAGGAAGAACAAAAATCCCCAAAAGGCAGCAGCAGGAAGGAAATCATAAAGATTGTGGAGGAAATAAATAAAATGGAGGTTCCAAAGACCATAGGAAAAACATCAACCAACCCAAAAGCTGGTTTTTTGAAAAGGTAAGAAAAATCGACAATCTTCTGTCCAAACTCAAAAAGAAGAGAAGAGTGAGAGCACAAATTAGCAAAATAAGAAAGGAGAATTATGAAATTACAACAAATAAGATAGAAATACAGAATATCATATGAGGATTTTATGAAAAACTCCATGAAACCAAACTGGACATCCTAGAGAAGATGGACAAGTTTCTAGAAACATACAGTCCACTAAGACTGAATCAAGAGGAAACTGACCCCTTGAACAAACAGATCACTAGAAATGAAATCAAAATAGCAATATAAAACCTCCCTACAATTAAGAGTCCATGACCGGACGGCTTCAGTGTGGAATTCTACCAAACATACAAAGAAGAACTCATACCAGTCCTTCTCAAACGTTTCCAGAAGATTGAAAAGGAAGGAATACTCCCAAACTCATTCTATGAAGCCACAATCACCCTAATACCACAACCAGGCAAAGACACTACCAAAAAGAGAATTATAGGGCAATATCACTGATGAGCTTTGATGCCAAAATCCTCACCAAAATAGTAGCAAATAGAATCCAGAAACAAATATAAATGATTATACATCATAACAAAATGGGGTTAATCCCAAGGACACATAGGTGGTTCAACATATGCAAATCAATCAATGTAATACATCACATCAAGAAGAGAAAGGGCCAAAACCACATGATCATCTCAATAGATGCAGGAAAAGCATTTGAAAAATTTCAGCACCCATGTATGATAAAAACACCCAAATTGGGCATAGAGGGAACATATCTCAACATCATTAAAGCTATATATAACAAAGCTACAGCCAGCATAGCACTCAACGGTGAGTAAATCAAAATCTTCCCACTAAAATCTGGGACAAGACAAGGTTGCACACTATCACCACTCCTACTCAACATCGTCTTGGAAGTCCTAGCCACAGCAAACAAGAGAGAGAAGAAAAGGGATCCATATTGGAAAGGAAGAGGGAAAAGTCTCACTATAGGCAGATGACATGTTACTATATATAGAAAACCCTGCAAGATCCACACAAAAACTACTACAGCTGATCAAAGAATTCAGCAAGTTAGCAGGTTACAAGATTCAGGTTCAAAAATCATTGGCATTTCTTTATGCTAACGATTTAGATAATACTACAGAGCTACAGTCAACATGACAGCACTATTTGGTACAAAAACAGACATATAGGCCAATGGAATTGAATAGAGAGCCCAGAAATGAACACACAAACTTTTGGTCAATTAAACTTCGACAAAGGAGGCAAGAATATAAAATGGAATAGAGACAGTCTCTTCAGCAAATGGTGTTGTGAAACCTGAACATCAGCATGTAAATCAGTGAAGCTAGAACACTCCCTTACACCAGACACAAAAATAAACTCAGAATGTATCAAAGACTTAAATATAAGACAGGATACAATAAACCTCCTATAGGAAAATAATGGCAAAACATTATTTGAAATCCATCTTGAAACTTTTCTCATAGAAGAAATGAAAGCATTAAGAAACAAAAGTGACCTAATGAAACTTGCAAGGCTCTACACAGGAAGCAAACCAGAAGTAAAACAAAAAGACAACCTAAGGAATGGGAAAAAAATTTTGCAAATGAAACTGACAAAGGCTTGATCTCCAGAATATATTAGCAGCTCATCCAACCTAATAAGAAAAAAAAAAAAAAAACCAATCCAAAAATGGGCAGAAGACCTAAACAAGCAATTCTCCAAGGAAGATATGCAGAAGATCAACGGCACATCAAAAAATGCTCAATATCACTGATTATCCGAGATATGCAAATCAAAACTACAATGAGGTATCAACTCACACCAGTTAGAATATCCATCATTCAGAAATCCACAAATGACAAATGCTGGACTGGCTGTGGAGAATAGGGAACCCTCCAACACTGCTGGAGGGAATGCATATTGGTACAGCCACTCTAGAAAACAGGATGGAGATCCCTCAAAATCCTAGGAGTAGACTTATCATATGACCCAGGAATTCCACTCCTGGTCATAAATCCAGAAGGAACCCTACTTCAGGATGACACCTGCACCCCAATGTTCATAGCCAGCAGTATTTACAATAGCCAAGACATGGAAAGAGCCTCAATGTCCATCGACAGATGACTGGATAAAAAAAGCAGTATAATTATACAATGGAATACTACTCAGCCATATAAACCAACAACATAACATCATTTTCAGCGACAAGTATGCGCCTGGAGAAATGTCTTTCTAAGTGAAGTAAGCCAAAAAGAGAAAGAACAATATCATATGAGATCGCTCATACGTGGAAATCTAAGAACAAAATGAAGCCAAACAAAACAATCATAAAATAAAAACAGAAATAGACTCGCAGACATAGAGTACAAAATTTTGGTTGTCAAGGGTGCGGGGGTTGGGAAGAGATAGACTAGAATGCCAAAATTGTAGAATAGATAAGCAAGATTGTACTGTATAGCACAGGGAAATAAACAAAAGATCTTATGGCAGCTCACAGAGAAAAAGGTGTGACAACAAATATATATATGTTTATTTTATGTGAAAAATTTTGCTAACACTGGAATTTGAGTCAACTTTGTAAAATGATTGTAAATCAATAAAAAAAGGTTAAAAAAGGAAAAACATGATCCTAAATATTACAGGCATAAATATAAATTAGAGAGAAAAACAGTATACAAAACAATAGTTAACCCAAAGTTTTTTTATTTTGTTTTGTTTTTAAGATAAGCAAAATCAAAAAACCTCTTGCCAGGTGCATCATGAAGAAAAGAGAGATGCTCCAAAGCAATAAATTAAGTAATAAAAGAAAAGAAACAACAATTGTTACCACAGATATTTAAAAATAGATCTTTTTGTCAACACTTTCATGCCAATATTCTGGACAACTTAGAAGAAATGGGCACATGTCTAGAAAGAGACAGAGATAAGGAGAAACATATAATTTGAACAAACTAATTAGCAGAAGAAAGATAGAGTCTGCATTTTAAAAAAAATCGTTAAATACAAGTGCAGATTTAAACAGCTCACGTGGAGAACTATACAAAAAAAAAGCAGAACTTATACTCTTCAAACTATTCAAAAATATTGAAGATGAGGGAAACTCACAAGTTAATTCTATGAAGCTTTCATCACCCTGATAGCAAAGCCAACAAACAAAGTAAGGGCAAAGATAACTTCAAGCCAATATCTTTGATTGATATAGATGCAAAAATTCTGCAAATATTATTAGCAAACTAAATCCAGCAATACATAAAATGAATCATACACCATGATAAAATTGGATTCATTGCAGTGTCACAAGGGAGGTTCAACATACACAAATCAATCAGTTTGTTACAACATTTAACAAAAGAAAAAGGAAAATCAAATTGGTCATCCCAATTAAACCCTTATAAAGCATTTCACAAAATGCAACATTTATACTTTAGAACAACCACAACCACAACAACAACAACAGCAACAACAATAGAAACCTCTTACCAAAGAAGGATACAGGAAATATATCTCAACATAACTAAAGTCATTTATTACAGACCCACAGACTACATAATACGCAAAGGTGAAAAACTGAAAGCCAAATTAAGGAATAAGACAAGGATGCCCACTCTCACCATTTCTATTAAACACAGTATGGGAAGTCCTAGCAACAGCAATCGGACAAGAAAAAAGTTATTCAAGTTGGATTGAAAGAAATACAACTGTTATTATTTTAGATGGACATGATAATCTATATAGAGAACCCTAAAATTTCTCCACACAAAAACAACTAAAACCTATAAATACATTTAGCAAAGTAGCATGATTCATAATTAATATACAAAAACTGTCACATTTAGTTACACTAACAATGAAGTATTCCATAATTTAAAAAATCCATATGAAATAACATCATAAAATGAAAAACCTATAAATAAACAAATATAATAAAATCAAGAAGAGAGTGATAAAGAAATTTGAAGATGATGCAAAGAAATGGAAAAAATCTCATGGTCTTACTTTAGAGGAATTAATATTGTTACAATATATATACTACAATAGATGTCTACGGATATAAAGTTATTCAGATAGAAGTACATGATATTTTCCACAAAACTAAAAATAGTCCTAACATTTGTATGGAACTGCAAAAGAATCACAACTGCAAAAGAAACATTGAGGAAAAAGAACACAATTGGAGGCATAACCCTCCCATATGTCAGAATTATTAAAAAAATACAGTAATCAAAAGAGCACAATACTGGAAAACAAACAAACATCTATATCACTGGAACAGAACACAGAGGCAGAAATAAAACATCACACCTATGGTCAATTAACCTATGAAAAAGGAAACAAAAATATACAATGCCTAAATGGCAGTCTTCAGCAAGTGATGTTGAGAAAGCTAGACAGCTACATGGAAATCAATGAAACTAGAACACTCCCTCACATTGTACAAAAAAAAACTCAAAATGTTTTAAGATCTGAATCTAATACATGACAGAATAAAACTCCTAGAAGCTAACATAGGCAAAACAAGACATAAATTGTAGCAAAATTTTCTTACGTCACTCTCCCAAACTGAAAACTATAAAATCAATTTAAATAAAAAGGTCCTAATTAAACTTAACAGTGTCTACGCAGCAAAATAAACAAAATGAAAATATAAATTTCCAAATGGGAGAAAATACTTGGAAACAATGCTATCAACAAGAGGCTAATTACTAAAATACACAAATCATTCATGTAACTCTATTTCAAATATTTAATAACAACTCAGCCAGAAAATGACCACAAGACAATTCTCTAAAAAAGACACACAGCTGACAAACAGGAACATATAAATCATGCTTACATTACTAATCATTATACAAAAGCAAGACATAAATAAAATAATATTTTACCTCACACTAATGAGAAGGGCTGCCATCAAAATGTCTACAAGTAATGAAGGCTGGGGAGGTTGTGGAGGAAAAGGAACTCTCCTACACTGTTAGTGGGAATAAAAATTGGTGCAACCACTTTGGAAACAGTATGGAAGTTACTTTAAAAAACAAAATAGACCTATCTTATGACCCAGCAATCCCACTCCTGGGCATATAAAACATATAAAACCCGAAGACAAAGAATCCTAGAGTAAAACATAAGAAGTACACTCTGACATTGGACTTAATTGGATTCTACAGATGTCTCCTCTGGCAAGGGAAGCAGAATCAAAACTAAAGAAATGTGATTGTATCACTCTAAACAGATTTACACTGCAGAGAAAATGATCAATAAAATGAAGTCAACCAACACAATGGGAGAATATATTTGCTATTGATATTTTCGAATCAAGTGTTAATATCCAAAATATATGGCAAACTCATACCCCACAACAACAACAAATAAGACCAAAGAGTCCAATTTAAAAAAAGTCCATAAGAACTGAATAGATATTTCTGAATCAATTTGCCATAGAAAATATAGAGTTGGCTAAATAACAGATGAAATTATGTTCAGAGTTATAAATTATTAGGAAAGTAAAGAACCAAAAGTGAGACAAGACCTCACACTTGTCAGAAGGTTTTCATCAAAAAGTAAAGAAATAGATGTTGGTGGAGAAAAAGGAACACCGTTGACACTGTTGATAGGAATGCAAGATATTGATTCCATTGTCTATATATATCAAATTTTCTTTATTTACTTTTCTGTCAAGGGATGTTGGGTTTGTAGGCTCCTGTCTGAATGTTCTAGAGAATAAGCCCATAGGCTGAACTGATAAACTTTTAGGAATGTCCCATATCCAGGCTGGATTAGAAATGACCTACTCAATGTATCCAATATGGATGGCTGGATAGATAATGACGGGAAAGATCCTCAGAGGAGAACAACCTAAGGCAGTCATAGCTGGCAGGATAAGAGATGGCCTATTTAATGAAGTTTTGTGATGAACTTTGAAACAATACTTGATCATTTAACATCCTGTGCTTACTGCAGGAGCATGGGGTCATAAATAGCTTAAGATTATTAACATTGTTATAACTTAGATCTTATGTGAGTCATTGTGCATGAGATATATAAACCCTTTTTCTAAGAATTAATAAACAGAGAACTGCTTCGCTTCTCTCCACACACTTTTTGTGTGTATATGATATCGTGCCACTGACAGAGTTATTTTAGTTGTCGGGAGTATCATAAAAGGATGTTTCTTTATATACAATGATTTTTCTGCACCTCTTGAGACAATTGTGTGATTTTCATTTCTCATTCTAGTAGTGTGGCATGTCACCTTTATAGATTTGAAAATTTTGAATTATCCTTAAACCCAGGGATAAATCCCTTAACACATAGTGTATGATACTTTAAATGTGTTGTTGAATTCATTTTGCTTGTGTTTTGTTGAGAATTGAGGCACATATGTTCATCATGGATATTATTCTATACTTTGCATATAATGTCCTTTCTAGCTTTGTTTTGCATATATAGCTGGCATCATAAAACCAGTTTGGAATCTTTCACCCCTTCAAATTCTTGGAAGATTTGGGGAAGAATTGGTGAAAAATTGTCTTCAAATGTATGAGAGAATTCACTAGTAAAGTCATCTTGTAAATATTTTCTGTTTTGGGAGGTTTGGATTACTGATTTACTCATACACACTTTTGCTCTATTTAACTTTCTAATTTCTTCTTGATTCAGTATTGGAAGACATATGTTTCTGGGAATTTGTCTTTTGTTCTAGGTCATTCAAATTTTTGGCTAGTGGTAATTTCTTATGATCCAATGTATCTCTGTAACATCAGTGGTAATATCTTCTCTTTTATATCTAATTTTATTTGAGTCTTTATTTTCGTAGCCAAACTAAACGTTTGTCCACTTTATGTTTAAAAGAATCAAACTTAAGTGTTTTTTTCATCATTTCCATTGTTTCTCTTGTTATTTGCCTTACTCTGATTCATTCAATTTCTTCCTTATTGTTTGTTTTTTCTCCTAGATTCTTGAGGTGTAAATTTAAGTAGTGTGTAATCTTTGTATTTCTTTAAATATTAAATATTATTTATTTATTTATATATTTATTTATTTAATTTACTTATTTACCTATATATATTCATTTATTTATCATCGACAGTACTGCCATTTACATTGTGTCAATCTGTGGTGTATAGCACAGTGTCCCATTTCATGCATATATTTGTGTTCCTATTAAAATTTACTTCACGATATTTAACATACTGCCCTGTGTCATACAAAAGAACTTTTGAAAATATCTATTTTTATATATAGTGGATAACATGTATAAACCTACAGCTCCCAAAAATATCCTCTCCCATCACCTTTCTGGAGGAACCATAAGAATATTTAGTAGATCTGCGTGTGTTTCATTTTTGTAGATGAAATCATAGTGCCATCATCCAACTTTTTTTTTTAAGGTTGCCTATATGTCAAGTCATGTGTTATTTTTCTTTCTCTTTCTGGCTTACTTCAATTAGAATGACACTTTTTGGGGACACCCATTTTGCTGCAAATGTCATTGTTTTATCATTTTTTATGGCAGAGTATTATTCTGTTGTGTAAATATGGCATAACTCCTGTATCTTGTCATCTGTTGATGGACAATTAGGTTGCTTCCATGTCGTGGTTGTTTTATATAGCACTGCTATGAACATTGGGGTGCAGGTGTCTTTTTGAATTAGGGTTCTCCTTGATGTATACCCAGAATTGGGATATCTGGATTGTATGTTAAGTATATTTTCAGTCTTTGAGGAATCCCCATCCAGTTTTCCACAATGACTGCACCAAACTACATTCTTACCAACAGTTTAGGAGGGATCCCTTTCTCTACAGCTTCCCCAGCATTTATTGTTTTGGAGTTTTGAATGATGGCCTTTCTGAGTATTGTGAGGTGATACTTCATTACAGTTTTGATTTGCATTTCTCTGATAATTAATGATAATGAGCATTTTTTTTCATATATCTATTTGGCATTAGCATGTCTTTATTGGAGAATTCCTTATTTAATATTTCTGCCCATTTTCAGATTGTTTTTCTTTTTTATTTATTATCATTAGGTTGTATGAGCTCTTTATATTTTGGAAATTAAGCTTTTGCCAGTTGCATCACTTCTAAATATTTTCCTTCATCCTGTAGCTTGTCATTTTGCTTTGTTTATGGCTCCCTTTGCTGAGAAATTGGTGATAATTTTAATTAGGTCCCATTTATTAATTTTGTTCTTATATCCATTACCTGGGTAGGCTGTTCTAGGAGATCATTGCTGAGATTAAACTCAGAGTGTTTTGCCTATGTTTTCTTCTAGGAGATTTACATATGTCTTGCCTTACATTTAAGTCTTCATACCATTTTGAATTTATTCTTTTGTATGGAGTGAAGGAGTGTTCTAATTTCATTGCTCTGTATGCTGCTATCCAGATTCCCCAACACCAGTTGGTGAAGAGATGTTCTATTCTGTGTCATATGCTTGGCTACTTTTCAAAGATTATTTGAACATAGGCCTGTAGATTTATTCCTTGTGTCTCTATTCTGTTTCATTGGTCAATATGCCTGTTTCTGTTTCAATATCATGTCATATTGATTATTGTAGTTATGCAATAGTGTATAGAGACCAGGCTGGTTATACCTCCAGCCTCTTTCTTTTTCTTCAATATTGCTTTGGAAATTATGAATCTTTTGTGATTCTATATAAATCTTAGGATCATTGTTCCAGTCCTATAAAGAAATGTTTTGCATAAATTGATAGAAACTCACATTAAATCTGTAAATTGCTTTGGGCAGTATGGCAATTTTAACAATATTGTTTCTTCCATTACAAGAACATTGTGTATGTTTTCAATTCTTCAAATCTTTTTTAATTTACTCAATCAATTTTTTTGTATTTCTCCATGTATAAGCCATTCACCTCCTTGGTCAGATATATTCCTAAGCATTTTATACTTTTGGGTGCACATATAAAAGTGGTTGTTTCTATACTTTGTTTTCCTGTTGATTCACTAATATTGTAAAGAAATGCAATTGATTTTTGTACATTATTCTGGCTACTTTGCCCAGTTCCTTTATTAGCTGAAGTATTATTTTGGGAGGCTTTTACAGTTTCCTATGTATAGTGTCATGCCTGCATACCGTGACAATTTTACCTCTTCTTTTCCAGTCTGAATCCTTTTATTTCTTTTTCTTGCCTGATCGTTGTGGCTAGGACTTCCAAGACTATATTTAATAGAAATTGTGAGAATGGGCAACCTTGTCTTGTCTCAGATTTTTGTGGGAAGGGTTTCTGTTTTTCACCCCTGAGTATTTTGCTGGCTATATGTTTGTCATAAATAGCTTTCATTGTGTTGAGATATGGTCCCTCTATGCCCACTGGGATAAGAATTTTTATTGTAAATAGGTGTTAAAATATATCAAATGCTTTTTCTGCATCTACTGAGATGATCATGTGGTTTTTATCCTCTCTTTTGTTGATATGGTGTATCACAATTGATTGATTTGCCTATGTTAAACCATCCTTGTGTTCCTGGGATGAACCTAACTTGATCATGGTGTATGATCTTTTTTTACATGCTGTTGGATTCTCTTTGTTAATAAATTCTTAAGGACTTTTACATCTATGTTTATCAATGATATTGGCCTATAACTTTCTTTTAGGGTAGTGTCTTTGTCTGGTTTTAGTATCAGGTTGATGTTGGCCTTATGGTGTGAGTTTATGAGTACTCTCTCCATATCAATCTTTTGGAAGAGTTTGAGGAGGACTGGTATGTATTTTTCTCTGTATGTTTGGTCAGATTCCCCAGTGAAGCCATTTGGTTCTGAAATTTTGTTTGCAGAGATTTTTTTATTTTATTGATAATTCTATTCCATTTCTGGTGATCTGTCTGTTAAAATGGTCAATTTCTTCTTGATGCAATATTGGTGGGCTGAATATTTTCAGAAACTTCTCCATTTCTTCTAGGTTATCACATTTGTTTCCATACAGTTGTTCATGTTAGTCCCTTATGAAATTTTTCAAATTTGTTGTACTCTTTGTAGATTCTACAGTTTCATTTCATATAATTCTTGTGTTCTCTCTCTTTTCTTCTTGGTGATCCTATCCAGAGTTTTGTCAATTTTGTTTGCTATTTCAAAAAAGATTTTGAATTTTTTTCTATTTTTTTAACTCTATATGAATTCTTTCATCCTTGATCATTATTATTTCCCTCTTTCTGCTGACTTTTGGTTTTGTTTGCTCTTCTTTTCATGATTATTTTACATACAACGTTAGATTATTTATTTGAAATTGCTGTTCTACTTTGAGGAGAGCCTTGTCACTATGAACTTCCCTCTTAAGCCTGCTTTAAGTGTATTCCATAGACTTTGTGCAGTGTTTTTGTCATTTTTCTGAAGATACTTTTTACTTTCTTCTTTAACTTCATCACCCCCCTACTTGTTTTAGTATCATGTTGTTTAATCTACATGGTGTCATATTTTTCTCGCAGGTTTTTCTGTGATTGATTTCTAGTTTCATGGTATTATATTCAGAAAAAAATGCTTGAAATAATTTTTATCATCTTAAATTTTTTGAGGGTTCTTCTGTGCCTGAGTACATAATCTTTCCTAGAAAATGACCATGTGCACTGGAAAAGAATGCATATTCTGTTTTGGGGAGATGTACTCTTTTTGAAATATCAACCGAGTCCAATTATTTTATTTTATCTTTTAGTATCTTTGTTCCCTTATTAATTTGCTGTCTGAAAGACAAATCCAGTGATGGTTATTGGGTGTTATAGCCTCCTACTATGATTGTGTTCCCATTAATTTGTCCCTTTTTATCTATTAGTATTTGCTTTATGTATTTAAGTGCTCCAATATTGAGTGCATATATCTTAAAAGGTATAATAACCTCATTTTTTATTTCTCCTTTAATCATTATATCACGTCCTTGTTAATCTTTCTCTATGGCCTTTGTTTTAAAGTCTATTTTGTGTGAATTCAGTACTGCTAGTTCTGCTTTCTTGTCATGTCCTTTTGCATAGAATATATTTTTCCATCCTCTGACTTTCAATTGATGTGTGTTCCTCTCCCTAAGTGGGTCTCTTGTATGCTTCATAATGTAGGGTCTTGTTATATTATCCCATCTGACAATATATATCTTTTGATTGAAGCACTTAGCCCATTAACATTTATGATAATTATTGATAGGTGGGTGTTTATTTCCATTTTGTACTTCATTTTCCAGTTGATTTGTTATTTCCTTTTTGTTCATTTCTTTTTCTTTTTGTGGCTTGATAATTTTCTTTTATTATCTTCATTGTAAAACTTTGATTTATGGTTTCCTTTTTTTCTATGTTTATGGACCCATTACTATATCTGTTTATTTTAACTGATAGTAATACAAACTCTAACCCATCCTACAGAGAACAGAAACAAGAAAAAAAATACTCTATATTGTCCTGTTTCAATCTCTGACCCTTAAAAATTTTGATGTCCTGTTCTCAACATCATGTTTATTCTGTTGTAAGTCATTGTAAATATTGCCTTTCTAATTATACCTTTCTACATTTCAATAGCATCCTGCTTCTTTTGTATTTAGAGTAGTTCTTTCATTATTTCTTATTCTGTTGCTAAGTTGTTTTAGTATTTGTTTGTGTGGAATTTATTTTCCTTCTATTCTAAGGCATAGCTTTGCTTGATAAAATATTTTAGATTACAGCTTTCTTTCATTCAGGACTTTGATAATCTCTTCCCACTTTCTTCTGGCTGCTGTATTTGTGAAGGAAACATGTTTACAAATATAATATATTTAATTATATATATATATATATATATGTAAAGTATACCTAGAAAAGAAGCTTAAAAATAAGTTGAAAACCTATACGTTAAAAAATACAAAACATTGATGAAGGAAATTAAAACTGATAGAAAGAAGTGAAAAGATCTCTTATGTTAAGGATGTGAAACAATGTGGTTTAAACAACCATATTACCCAAAGCAATCTAATTTTAGTGTGATTCATATCAAAATAACCATGAGATTTATCAATTAAATAGAGCAAATAATTTCAAAATTTGTATGTAACAACAAAGATCATTGGTTGCCAATATAATCTTGAAAAAAGTATTAAATCTCATAGTGAAAGTTTCTCTTATCTTATAGAGTACTACAAAGCTTTAGTAATTAAAACAACATGATACTGGCTCAAAAACAGACACCAATGAATAGAAGAGAATAGAGCAACCAGATATAATCCCTCACACTTATGATCAATTAACCTATGAAAAAGGAAGCAAGAGTATAAAATGAAGAAAAGACATTCTCCTCAATAAGTAGTGCTGGGAAGATTGATAATGTAAAAGATAGATTAGGATATTTACTCACATTACATACAATCCATGAGTACACAATATCTTTCTATTTATTTTGTTTACTTGTAATTCTTGCACTTGTAATTAATAGATTTATGCTTAGATCTTTTATTTCACTTATTAAATTTATTCCTATTTTATACTTTTTCATATAATTGTACACACAATTGTTTTCCTAATTCATGTCTTTGATAAATTGTTGTTAGTATATAAAAATGCAAATGAATTTTGTAGATTCATTTTGTATTCTGCAAGTTTAAAAAGTTTATTAATTATTTCTAACATTCACTTGAGGAGTCTATGGAGTTTTGTATCTATGTGAAATTATGTCATCTATAAAAGTTTTACTGCTTTTTTACAAGTTGCATATGCCTTTTATGTTATCTTCTTGACTAGTTGTTCTGTCTAGGACTTCTAATAGTGTAATTTAGGACTTGTGAGAATGAGCTACTTTTTCTTATTACTGGTCCAGAGGAAAACATTCCTGTATGTTAACATTGAGCTTGATGTTAGCCATCGGTTTTTCATTTATGGTTATTATTATGTTTAGTTACATTTTACCTAGAGCGAATTTGTTAAGAATTTTTTCATAAAAAATTTAAGTTAAGTTCTGTCAATAATTTTCCTACATATATTGAGATTATTATTTTTGTATTCTTTGTCTTTTAAGGGATGGTATCACATTTGTTAATTTGCATATGTTAAATTATATTTATGAATCAGGGACTAAATCCCACTTGACTATAGTTTAAAATACTTATAATATGCCATGTAATCAGGTTGCTAGTAGTTATTCAGAATGGAATATACATATACTGAAGGATAAATTACATTGTAGCTTGGGTGTACATTTATTTACTTAAAACATTTATCTCTCATTTTGAATGACAGATAAATGAGAGCTACTTAATATAAAGAACACAGATAAATAAAACTTCCATATCCAAGTCAGAGTATGTTTCATTTTAATTACAAATGATAATGAAATATTTATACCATTTTTGTACAGACTTTACACAAATTTCAATTTAAATTCCCAAACTTTAAAATTACTTTGTTTATTTAGTGCATTATTTATATTCTGTTCACCAATCTGGTATAAATTTGTGTACAAAAGGAAGGAGATTGGTTTTATTTCATAGACCCCAAAGTTTATTTAAAAAGATTTTGTGGGAATAATGCTTACAGATCACACTATAAAAATAAACATTCTATATGTTTCATTTTAACTGGATGAATGAGAAGTAAACACTGGCTGAATGTTGCACTTGTGTTGCTAGTAGACCAGTCATTTTGAGATGTCACAGCTACTCAGGTTGAGAACAACTGTGATGCCCAAGCAGTTTATGTGTGCAGGCCTGCCAAAGCAGCATTTGAAGCTGCAGTGCTCAAAATCATGCAGATTAGAAAAGGAGCTGGAGAAAAAGTTGTTTGAGATGGCACATGTTTCTTCAGAAATTCAAGATATGTCTCCTAAAGTCGGACCAACTGGTTCATGAAAGTCCAGTAGATCTCTACTGTGTGATCAAACATTCTCTGGGGAACATGGACTTGAGGTCTATGATTGAAGGAAATGCTTTTCAGACTTTGTGTGAAGAATCATTGATAAAAAGTCCATTTTACACACATTGTGTCTCTGAACCAGATGAAGATAATGATTTCCGTTCTCTGACATTTCCAAGAAAACTCTGGAAAATGGTTGGGAGTGACCAATTTCAATCCATCTGGTGGGATGATAATGGAACTTCATTAGTGATACATGAAGATACTTTAAGAAGGAAGTTTTGGAAAGAAAGGCCCCTTTCAGAATATTTGAAACAGGAAGTATGAAAAGCTTACTTAGACAGCTTAAACTTTATGGGTTTAGTAAAGTGTGGCAGAATTTTCAAAGATCTGCTTTCTCTAGCTGACTTCTTGGCAGAAGAAAAAGAAGTCTCTGTTTTAAGCAAGGTATTCGGAAATTTTGTCACCACTTCGTAACTTATATATAAAATTTTATTTTGTACATCAATCAATGGTAATATAAATGTAAAGTTAGATTTTGAAAATTGTATAAAACTACTAAGGCTTAAAATTCTTTCTTTTATCTAAAAAATGAGGACAGTGTATTAAGTATTCAAGATTAGGGGAAACTTTGCTAGGTAACTATGAATCTTATCAGAAATTTAAATAAAGGTATTAAAGCTGCTTTTAGAAAGGGGCATTCAACATTACTGCAAATGATAAGTTTTAAATTTGATGACTATACTATTTAAATGTGTATTTCCAAATAAGGAATATCAAAAAATAGTCAGCAATGTTCATATTTTGTTGATATTATCTTTGTATAGTAATCGTGAAATCTGAGGTTTTATAGATTAGGCTTAATTTAGTCTTGTATTTTAGTTTAAACTATTACTAAAATATTTCTCTTTTGTTTTCAGCTGCAGTTCTATCATAATCAAGTTATAAACAAGGCTGTCCCCAGCTTTTAGTGAGAAATAAAAGAAGAGTTGGGATTAAAAGTGATTCTCTGGTATCTTCATTGGCTCAAGATTTCAACAACAAGCACTTTAAAGAAAGGGGTAATGTGGATAATCATAATTCTGGTTTTGTGGCTGACACTAGAGGAGAAAGTGCATTTTTACCTTCTGCAAATTTAAACATGCCTCTAATAAGAAAGCCCTCTACTAGCCACATAATTAGTGATACAATACCCCGAGCAGAGCTGATATTTCTCCTGCATCATCAGTGTCAGTTAGACCACCAGAACAAATTGCAGTGGATCAACATGCTATTTTAAATCAGTTGACCACTTTCCACGTGCATTCACAAAGCAGCTGCACTGAAGCAAATGGCTGTGTTGTGAATTTCATTACAACTACAACTTCTACTTCTCAGTACAGCACATTATCTCCCATACAGAGCAATTATCTTTTACTGATGGTGGAGCCTTCTACTTTTCCAAATAGATACCAAAACATATCGGACAATGAAGGTCCTTTTTGTAAACTTCAAACAGAGAGGAACCTATTGTTTCCAGTGCCAGTGATAGCTGATACATCAGCTAAATCTCTTTCACGGCCAACTCATCAGCCAACTGCAGGTTATGAACGTCATCGTAATTTCAACTGATCTGCCAGAGGACTACCAGATTATGCAGGATAACAAAGATTAAAATTGAATTTGGCAAATGTCAACAAATATCTGCAATTTTCTTATTTAAACAATAAACATACATGTGTACCTGTATTTTCCTTATTTTTTTAAATACATTTAAGAGTAAAATGGGAGACAAAGTTAACATTTAAAAAAACATATTTGATTGATATGATCATTTGATGGAACAATATGGGAGAGAATTTGAATAATTTCTTGTAAGGAAGAAGAGGAAATGGAAGAATTTGGGAAAAGACTAAAACATTTAGAGAGGGAAAAGTACTAAGTGGCTTCGGGTTCACCCTGGAAAGTATTTAAAGGGTTAAGTTAGGATAGGTTTGGACAGGAGATTAATGCAGGAACCGGCCTATGGATCATGGTCTCTATTATGTCATCCCTGGAATCATAAATTCACAATAAGTAGTCTCAGATGGCACATACATAATGTGGTACAATTTAAGAAGTAATTTTATCTATGGTCTTCTTTGTGCTGTTCTCAAAGCATTCCAATTGGTGCTTTCATTTCCTCCCCTCAGGAGTCTACAATATATTTTCTGGTGAATTCTTTATGTTACTTTTATGTTGCAGCCAAAGATAAGCTTATGTCCTCAGGGTGGCACTTAATGCCTATCCAAATCTAAGCCCACAAATTGAACATAGTTTAGTCATTTCTTTATAGATATGGCATCTGACTACTTTGGCATATCTTTATGTTTCACTGATATATCCAGGCAAATGATTGTCAACCATATTAACTACAAACTCACAACTTTTGTTCCAGCTCATCCTTGGACTTAGGATGTCCTTATTTTACCTACTTAGAGTTTCCCAGTCTTAGCACAGAAAACACCTTCTCCAGATGTTTTCTGTCTATCCCTCTTTCTTTGTCTATCTTGGGTACCAGCACAGTAAGCTCAGCACATGCCACATGATGCATTTTAGTATTTACTGAATGAAAAATACATGTTGACTTTAAGCAAAATCTACTTTCTGAAACAACAAAACTCTCATGGTTTTCAAACTATTTTGTTATGGTCTTTACTCTTCACCACAAACTAGCTCTTTTTATAACCCAAGTACTAGTCACTCAAGACAGTAATTGGAGGTAAGTACAGGAGACAAACTATTATTTTCTACTTAATTCATGCCTCCAGAGGCCTAAAGCATTCCATTCTTATTTGCTGGATATTTTCCTGTCTCTTCCTCACCCACCCACCCCAAAATAACTGAGTCTCATCCCCATACCAATAACTGTATTGCCTTCTAATTAATTTACTTCTTAGAATCAGAGCTTTGTCCACAAGGGGCAGTGCCATTGCCAGCATTTCAAGTAGGATTATACACCCCACATAAATTGTGCCCCTTCTAACCATCACACAGGAAGTATCTAAGAG
Source organism: Camelus ferus (assembly GCF_009834535.1). Lineage (NCBI taxonomy): Eukaryota > Metazoa > Chordata > Mammalia > Artiodactyla > Camelidae > Camelus > Camelus ferus. The sequence continues at coordinate 99,767,922 of NC_045732.1, read as the reverse complement.
GTACAAGACCCTTACTTGGGGTGGTCATATTCAGTAACCAAATTGCAATCTAAAATATGTGGACTATAAGGAGTTGAGGGTGGTAGAATTAAAAATTTGTCCAAATGCAATATTACCAAATTTCTGCAGAAAGTAGGAAATATAAAATATTCATGGAATACTTTGACAATTTTCCATTAATTTAAAAAAAAAGTTGAAGCATTTTCAGAATGTGAAATGCCCTGTAATGCTGGAAAAATTGTAGGCAAGGTCAGGGAGCCTAAGGCTTCTGCTCACAATCATGCAGGCAGTGTCAGCTAATAAGACTAGAATGGGAATACTGAGTCCTGAAAATGTGTCACCAGTTGTGAAGAAAGCCTTTGATAATCTGGAGAATGGGCAAAATGATCAGGGTAAGCTCTAGCCACATCCCACCAATATGACCTTTACCAAGAGAAGAAAAGAGCCAACTTGCAGCAGGAGAACTCTGTCTGGACAGCAGTGGTTGTTCCTACAACAGAAACATGAAGGTTTTAAGTTTTCCAGCTCAAATCTATTGGTGGTTATGTTGTTGTTTACATTAGCAGTCTGGGGTTCAGATGGGCTTGTTCAGCAGCTAGTTTCCAGATCTCTTATCAGACAATGTGTCTTAACGTGATCATCTTAACAAGGTTCTATACTGATAAGTCAAAGCTACAGTTTACTTTCAAAATTAGAAATCCTAAAGAAGAATATTGTTTGTTTGTCCATTTGTAGTTATCTGTGAACAGCTAGACTATTGGCAAAAGTACAAAAGTTGGCTGGTGCTTTGAATACTATACTCTGAGCTCTGCCCACTGAATTCTTCCCACTAAATACTACAAATCTGTCTACCACAGTGTGTGTGTGTGTGTGAAGATGGATTGTTAAGCAGTAACTAAGTTGGTCTTATTTGAGTCATCAGTGGATTATTCTTCTGCATCTGGCGGGATCTCTGTGAATTAAGATTTTCATTGAGCCAGCAGATTTTCTACAGATCAGGGATAGGTAGACTATATTTCTTTCAGTATACTAATTCACTGAATCCCAAGTTGATGCTAGGGCCAAGCCATTGAATATTTGAATTGGACTGAGGCATATACATTCTCCAGTCCCCAGAGCCCAGCACAGGACTGTGTCTCCTTTTTAACATAAGAGTACATCTAAGATTTTTTTCTTTTAATTCTCATTGTTGACACTACTTATTTTGGCTTTGAACACCCCTTGAATAATTTATAGAGATTGAATAACTGACATTACCATTCACCTAGAAATAGCAATAAACTTTCTTTCCTTGGACTACCTGGAGTAGAGTTAGCATAGTCATTAGTTTGAAAGCAGCCCTCAGTTGTAATGATGCAGAACCTTTACACTTCTTTGCCCAGCACTTGAGCAAGAATTTTTGTTGTGGATCTCAGTGATTATCCTCACATCCCCTAATGCAACCATGAGAAAACACCACATTGTTATCCAAAATCAAGTCTTTGTCAGTATTGCATTTCCATTGCCAAATGGTTAAGAAGTGTAGGAGTTCTGACATTTTACCATGCTGAGATTTTTAGCAACCGAGCATGTTCCTTTCTTATAGATGCTGTCGAGGAGATGAGACCCTCGGTCAGAGACAGTGAACTTTATCACTCACAGCAAAAGCAGCCAGGGTTAAATTTGTATCCATTCCCTAATCTCAGATGAATACACAGAGTGAAATTTTGATGCCTACAGAAGCAGTGGGCTGTTATCATGAAGAAAGTTTAAGGCATGGGAAAACACTAATTGTATTAGTATCTTTATGTATTATTTATTAGTATCTTTACCTAGGATAAATACATCATGACTCAAGGTTACTTGCTGCAAAAACAATCATGAGACATGGCATGGAAAAAATGATCATTGCCTTTCCATTTTTCCTTTCACTTTTATTGACATATAATTGGCATAAAATATTGTGTAAATTTAGGTGCACAGGAAAGTGATTTGATTTACATGTATCATGAAATAAATATCATAGCAACTTTAGGGAGAATTCATTATCTCATTTAGATACATTACTAAAGATATACAATTTGGTTTTTTGTTGTGATGAGAAATCTTATGGTCTACTCCCTTAACAACATTCATATATAACATAAAGCAGTATTAATTGTATTTACCATGTTAGTATGTGGCCTTCCTAGAACACGTTTATTTTATGGCTGGAGGTTTGTAACTTTTGAGTGCATTAATCTAATTCTCCTTTCCCAACCCCTCCCTCTGTTAAAAACAAATCTGTTTTTTTTCTATAATTATGTTTGTTTGTTTTTGAAGTGTACTTTAATCTATAACACTATGCTAGTTTCTCTTACACAACTACTGTTTGCAATCTTTAATATATTTCAAACTGATTAGCAGAATAAATCTTGTTATTATATGTTGCTATTTAAAGATATTTCATATTTATTGACTATTCCCCATACAGTACATTTCTTGTCCCTGACTCATTTAATTTGCAGGTGGAAAATTTTCTCTCTTAAGTTTCCTCAACTATTTCTTTTTCCTCACCCCATTTCCCTCCTTCTTGTGAACATCCTGTTTCTTTCTATATCTATAACTCCTTTTCTGTTCTGTTATGTTCATTTTTTTTTTAAATTCTTAAGTATGAGTAAAATCATTAACATTTGTCTTTCTCTGTCTGACTTATTTCACTTAGCTTATTATCCTCTTGTTCAACCCATTTGTTGCAAATGACAAGAAGTTATTCTTTGTATAAGTGAGTAATAACCCATTGTATTTTTATGTGTGTGTGTGCATCTATCTATCTAACTATCTTTATATCTATAAATATAGATAAATCTGTAGTTACTAGATGGGTATATATATATATATAATATTAACACATATTTTATTTATCCATCATCTACTGATAAGCAATTAATTTGTTTCTATTTTCTGGCTATTGTAAATAATGCTGCAGTGAATATACGGTTGAATTTATCTTTTCTGATTAGTGCTTTTATCTCTTGGAGTATGTATCCAGATATGGAATTGTTGGATCATATTTCATTATTAATTTTTAGATAAAACTCCATACTGTTTTCCACACTGGCAGCAGAAATTTACATTCACTCCAGCAGTGCATCAGGGTTCTTTTTCTTACATCCTCACCAACACTTATATTTGTTATCTTTTTGATAATAGTCATTTTGACAGCACTGACATAAAATCTCATTGTGCTTTGGACTTGCATTTTTCTGATGCTTAGTGATGTTGCACGTTTTCATGTGCCTGTTGGTTATCTTTCCCCCACTGTATATTCATTTGTTTGTAACGGGCTAAATGACCATATTGTCTGATTTCATTTTTAGGCACTCTGGTTTGTTCCATTATTCTGTTTGTTCTGTGCCAGTACCATATTCATTTTATTACTGTAGCTTTGTAATATAGTTTAAAATCAGGGACTGTGATACATCCCCTTTGTTCTTTTTCAAAGTAGGTTGTGTTTTGTTTGTTTGTTTTCTTGTTTTTCTCTTATTCAATTTTAGTAATTTGAAATCTTTTGTGTTTACATGTATATTTTTGAACAATTTATTGGAAGTTTGTGAAAATGCCCTTAGTATTTTGATAGGCACTGAATTTAACTTGTGTATTTTCTTGGTTAGTACTGTCATTTAAACAATAATTTTTTCCTAATCTATGAACACAGTATATCCTTTCATCTATTTGCTTCATCTTCAATTTCTTTTATAAATATTTTATAGTTTTCTGAGTACAGGTCTTTTACCTCCTTGGTTGGATATATTTGTAGTTTATATTTTTGTAATGCTACTGTGAATGAGACAGTTCCCTCACTTTCTCTATCTGTTAGCTTGTGTGTGGAAATGCAAGATTTCTCTATATCAATTTTCCATTCAGAAATTTTACGAAATGCATTGATAAACACTAGTAGTTTTGTTGTGCCATTTTTAGGATTTTGTTAAAAGTATGTCCTCTTCAAACAGAGACTTTTACTCATTTTCTTAATTAGCTATATTTTATTTACTTTTATTTTGGATACTTATGGCTGGAATTTCCAATAGTATATTGAATAAAAGTGGTAAGACTGAGCATTCTTGTCTTCTTGCTGCTCTTACAGGAGATGCTTTCAGCTTTTAATCAGTGAGTGTCATGTTAGCTGAGTTCTTGTCACATATGACCTTAACTGTTTTGAGGTATGTTTCCTCATGCCCACTTTGAGGGGAAATATAGTCATAAATAGATAATGATTTTGTCAAACTTTTTATGACACTATTGAGGTGACCATATAATATTTATTCTTCAGTTTGTTAGTGTGGTGTATCATATTGATTAATTTGTAGGTATTGAATCAGTTTGGCATCCCTGGAATAAAATGGACTTAATCATATTGTATAATCCTTTAAATGTATTGTTTGGCTTGCTAACATTTTAGTGATGATTTTTGCATCTATGCTTATTAGTAATATTTAACCTGTAATTTTTTGAGGTATTTGTACCAGTTTCAGTAGTAGTGTGATATGGAAAGATGGAGTAGGAAGCCTTCCTTCATCTGCAAATTGTTGGAATACTCTGAGAAGTATAGGTGATAGCTCTTCTCTAAATGTTTTGTAGAAGTCACCTGTGAAGCTGTCTAGGACTGGAATTCTGTTTCTTGGTAGATTTAGTTTAATTACTTATTCAATTTCATTAGTGATAATCCGTTCATATTTTCTATTTCTCATTCCATCCTGGAGATTATGTCTTTCTAAAAATTTGTCCATTTCTTCTAGGGTTTCCATTTTATTGGCATATAATTTGTTGTATCCTCTTATGATGCTTTGTATTTCTGTGATATAAGCAGTAACTTCTCATTTATTTCTGAGTTTATTAATCTGTATTCTCTTTTTTGCTCATGAGTCTGTTTACAGTTTATGAATTTTATTTATCTTTCAAAAACCATTATTTAGATTGATTGAATATCTCTATATTTAATCTTTATTTATTTATGATCTGTACTTTCATGTGTCTTTCTTTCTACTAAAAAGTTTATTATTTTGTTACATTTTTTTAATAAGATTATGTTATAAGAGAGAGATGTTTCTTATTTGATTAATTGGGATTATTTTGCTATAATCATCCCTATTAATACTGCTTTTGCTATACTCCAAGAATTTTGTTTTTGTTGTCATTTTTGTTTATATATTTTTCTTTGATTTATACAGCAATCCATTTGTTGTTTAATATTGTATGATTTACCCTCCACATTTTAATATTTTTCTGCTTTTTTCTTTTAGTAAATTTGTAGTCTCACAGAATCCATAAGTTTCTTCACAAAACAAGGAGTCAAATAATAAAATTTATACAAAAACATGTAAGACCCAAATATTCTGAAATAATTTTTGAAAAATGAACAAAGCTTTGGGCATTATCCTCCCTGACTTTAGAACATACTACAAAGCTACAGTATTGAAAATATCAAAATATGGCACTAAAAGAGACACATAGATCAATGGAACCAAATAGAGAGTCCTAAAATAAACCCACACACATATGGTCAATTAGTCTTCAATAAAGTAGGCAAGAATATACAACGGAAAAAAGGCAGTCTCTTCAAGAAGTAGTTCTGGAAAAACTGGACACTACATGTAAAAGGAAGATGTAAGAGCACTTCCTTCCATAATATACAAACTAAAATGCAAATGGATTAATTTCTTAAATGTAAAACCTGAAACTACAGAATTTCTGACCAAGAACATGAGCAGAACTGAATTTGAGGTAAATCATAGCAATAGTTATTTTTCTTGTGCCTCCTAAGTAAAAAAAAAAAAAAGGAATCTAAGAATAACAGTTTTTAGTTTAGTGAGGAAAAAATAGATGTACTATGTGATACAGGGATTCTACTTCTTGTAAAAATGTGAAGTGCAAAGGTTTGCAGAGTAAAGGAAACTTTCCACATGACGTATGACAACACACAGTATAGAAGGAAAAATTTCGGACAATGAGACCAACAAGGTGTTAATATCCATAATATATATATAGCATATTAGACTCAATATTTAAAAAACAAAGACCCCAACTTAAAAATAGTTGAAGGAAATTCATGGAAACTTTTCAAAAACAGTCATGTGGATGATTTTCATGCACATAAAAAGATACATAACATTGCTATTCATTTGGAAAATATAAATCAAAACCAGAATGAAATATAATCTCACAGCAACCAAAATGGCTATTAACAAAATGTCTACAAATGATGAACTTTAATAAGAATTTTGAGAAAAGTGAACCCAGGTACACTGTTGGTGGAATTATAAATTGAGGAATCCAGTACTAAAAAATTGTGGACACTGCTCAGAAAACTAAAAAAAGAAGCATTATATGTTGCAGCAATTCCAGTATTTGTTATAAAACTGAAAAAAAGAAAACAATAACTTTAAAGGATATTTTACCCCCAATGTCCTTAACATCATCATTTATAATAGCCAAGGATAGAAGCACAACTCAACTGCCCCTCAACAGATGATTGGCTGAAGTTTATGTGAGATATATAAAATATAATACTTAGTTATAAGAAGAAATAGATATCTGCCATTTGGAACAATGTGATTGGACCCCGAGGATGTTGCACATAGGGAAATAAGTAATACAGAGAAAAACACTGTACTTTTTCAGTTATATGAGGAAACTAAATTATAAGAGAAATAATCATTAAAAAAACAGAAAGAGTCTCATGTATATATGTGTAGTGTACCAAATAGTGGTTTCCTGTGGGGTCAGGGAAGAAGAATGGAAAAGAAAGATATATGCAAGCTACTAGTTATAAATTAGAGAAGAAGCAAGGCTATATTTACAGCACAGATAAATATTTTAACAATTAAAATGATTTTAAAGAGATTATAGGCATATATTATAGGAAAATGTGCATTTATGCGGGAAAAACATGGAAGAAAAGAACCCAGGAAAAACAGAAAATATTTTGTAGTACTACGATATTAAGGGAGGTGACTTGTTCACTTTCTTTACTGTTCTTATAATGTCCTTAGTAGAATTTAAGCTTTTAAATGAAAAAGTATATACTTTTAAAAAAGTGACATAAGTTTAAACTATTTTTGTCTCTCCCCTTAAATTTACAGTCAGTAAAACGTTCACATCTTAAGAAAAATAACTACAACACAAAACAATACTCCAGAACGCATGTGTACAGCTGAAGTGTGGTGGACTAAAACACATAAAGGAGACTGATTTGAGGGAAGAGCAGATTTGGTCCCTGCAACCAAGGCCCACTGACTAGGGTATCTGAGCCCACAGGTTCAGAGAACCCAGAAGAAAAATGGTCTCAGTTGTTCACTCATCTTCAGCCTCCAGCTGCACCAGTACTCATGGTCACAGGTAGCTAGGAGGGAGCCACTATGGAGACAGAATATCCATCATTCAGACACTCAGATATTCATGACACTCTCCCTACTCCCCATTCACAGTGGTGGAGACAAGGTACTTTGCAACACTGGACATGGCAAAGGCACTTGCCTGATTCCAACTACCCACCTGTCTTTACAAATTTCCTCATTGTGTACACTGAGTCTCAAGGAATATCAGATAAAAGGAAGGGTTCCCTATCACAGTGACAACAGTGGCATTAACTACCAGAGAAGTCTGAGAAGTGACAATTAAAGCACATCTTTTATCCAGACAGTAGCGACTGGAAAATGCCATTTTGAAATATTATCAGAGGTAGCTCAGGTAATTAAAACCAAAATTGTGCAATATTGCTAAATACCAGAAAACAATAGCAAGGACTCCAACTCCCAATCTGTTATTTAGTGTCATCAGAGCAATAATTTAAAAGATCATGACCAATCACAGTAACATTGTAGGGCACGCACACACACAGATAAACAGACACACACACACACACATACACACACACACACACAATATCAACCCTGAAGGAAACAAACTTAAACTCATGGAATATTGCCATATGACTAATAGAGAATTCAAAATGGGTGTCATACAGAAACTCAATACATAAATCAAAACTCAGAAAGCAGTTTAGTGAACTCAAGAATAAACTAAATGATGATAAGAAATACATTACCAAATAGACTGAAACCATAAAATAACCAAACATAATTGGAGGACCAGAAGAACTTAATAAATGAGATGAAGAATGGAATACGAAGCATTGAATGTAGACTGTCTTTGTGGAAGAGAGTTTAGCAAACTCACCAATACAAAACTAGAAATGATAGGAGAGGGAGAGATACAAGATATTAAAAATTGAGGAAATTCTACAATAGCCATCAGACTTCTTCAGGAAGTGCACATTAGAGTGAAATCCTGGAGGGAGAAGAAAGGTAGAAGGCTGCTGATGGTTTATTTAAAGAAATAATAGTCAATAACTTCCCTAAACTGGGTAAGGAACTGATACATAAGTCCATGAGCCTACAAAACACCAATAACTTTAAGGCAAAGACATGTCCTTTAAGGTACGTTATATGCAAATTGGCAAGTCATAGACAGAGTAAAATTTTAAAGACAGCCAAAAAAATTTATGATAATCTACAAAGGAACCCCCATTAGGCTATCTGCAGATTTCTCAGCAGTAAACATAGGCCAAGGTTAAATAAAATGACATTTTAAGACTACTGATATATGAAATCTCTCACCCAAGAATACTCTAACTTGCACAGTTATCAATTAGATACAAAGTGAAAATAAAGACTTTACCAGAAAAACAAAACCTGAATGAAATGAAAAACAAAACCGAGACACCTAACAAGAGATGTAGAAAAGAGCTCTTCTAAGAAAAATAAAATGGCAAAAATATGCACAACATTGACCAAAATGCTAAGTAGAGACCACGAGGAAGTCTGCAAATATTTATTTCAGTATATTTTAAAATGCTACTATACTATATGGAATAAGATGGAAAAATAGGAAATCAGGGGCAATAAATATAGATATATCAATCTGGTAACATCCTCACAACAGCTAAAGAATTAATTTGAGACAGTAATCAGAAAAGGTAAACAGTAAAAATAAAACAACATAAAAGGTAGATGCTATGCGAGGAAAAAGGACTAAATTTTACATGAGATATTTTATTTTAAATGAAGTACAGTAGATGCAGTATATTGTGTAGTTTCACATGTACCGTATGGTGATTCCAACCACTTTATAGTTTATATTGCATTATAAATTATTACAAGTTATTACAATAATTGTAACATACAATTATTATAAGTTATTGTGCATATTTACCTGATCTCTACAGATTATCCTTGTTGCTTATCTCCTTTATGTGTACTACTTTGTATCTGTCAATGTCCTACCATTAAATTGTCTTTCCGTTCCCCTTTGGTAAACATAAATTTTTTCCCATATCTTTGAGTCTGCTTCAGTCTTGTCTATCTAATCTCTCAATCTGTCAAACTCTCTATATTCCTGTCTCTCTATTTCTCTATCAATTTATCTATCTTTCTATGTATCTATCTATCTAACTTTCTATCAATTTATCTGTCATTTATCAATTGATAGCTATTGATAGATATACGCAGATATTTGTTATTCTTTAGATTCCACATATAAATTATATTATATACTTTTGTCTTTGTGTAAGTTACTTCACTAAGCATAATATTTACTATGCCCATTCGTGATTTTGAAATAGCAATGTTTTATATTTTTCATTGCTGAGTAATATTCCATTCCATATTTACAGAAACATCATATCTTCTTAAGTCCATAATCTATTGTGGACTCTTGAGTTGCTTCCCTCTCTTGCATATTATAAACAGTGCTGTTGTGAACATTGGTTCTTCTCAATTTAGGGATTTCCCCCAGATTTTTCCTACGAGATGTATTACTGGGTCATATGGTAGTTCCCTTTTTAGTTTTAAATTAATCTGAATACTGTTATCCATAGAATTTGTACCAATTTACATTCCTACCAGGAGTACACAAGAGCTTTGTTTCCTCCACATCCTCTCAACACTTACTATTTGTAGACCTTCTGATAATCGCCATTTGACCAGTGTGAAGTGATACTTCATTGTGCTTTTGATTTGCAATTCCCAAATAATTAGTAATGTTGAGCATTTATAACACTTGCCTGTTACTCATCTGAATGTTTTCTTTGGAAAAATATTAATTCAGGTACTCTGCTCTTTTTTTGATTGGGTTTTTGTTTTTCACCTTGAGTTGTGTAACTTAAATCAATGTTACAACTATTAACCTACATCTATTAAACCCTGGCACCTTCATTCTTTGCAAATATGTTCTCCAGTTTCACAGGCAAAGTTTTCATTTCATTGATAGTTTCTTTAGCTGTGCAGAACATTTCAAGTTTGTTTAGGTCCCACTTGCATATTTTTGCTTTTATTTCTTTTGCCTTAGGAGACTGATATAAGAAAATATTCCAATGATATATATATATAATACTGTATCACCTATATTCCCTTCTACTAGCTTTACAGTATCAGGTCTTCCATTTATCTCCTTAATACACTTGGAGTTTATTTTTGTATATGATGTCAGGGAACACTCTAATTTCACTCTTTTACATGTAGATATCCAGCTTTCCCAACACCATCCATTGAAGAGAATGTCTTTTCTCCACTGTGTACTCTTGCTTCTTTTATCATAGATTCATTTATCATAGGTTTGTGGAATTATTTCTAGGCTCTCTATCTGTATTGATTATACCTGTGTGCCAATGCCATGCTATTTTTTATTACTGTAGGTTTGTAGTATAGTAAGTTATCTGGGAGGGTTATACCTCCAGATTTTTTGTTTTATCTCAAGATAAATTTGGCAATTTTTAATGGTTTCATGTAATACTTACAATTATTTTTTTTCTAATTGTGTGGAAAATACTACAGCATTGTAACAGGAATTGCACTAAATCTGTAGGTTTCTTTGTATAGTACGGCCATGTTAACTATATTAACTCTTTCAATCCAAAAGCACAAGACAGCTTTCCAATTCTTTTAATCATTTTTAAATACTTTGTCAGTGTTTTATAATTTTCATTGTGTAGACCTTTCACATAGGTGGTTACATTTATTACAAGATATTTGGGGGGATGGGATTTTAAATAGTATTGCTTTCAACATCCATTTTATGGTACCTCATGATTAATGTGTAGAAATGCAAGAGACTTCTTTACATATAACTTGTACCCTGCTTCGTTGCTGAAATTATTTATTGTTCATAATAGTCTGTGTGGAGCCGTTAGGACTCTCTATGTAGATTGTTATATCATCAACACTGGTGACAATTTTGCCTCTTTCTTTCCATTTTGCCTTTCTTTTACTTTGTTTTCTTTTCCTTTCTTCTATTTCTATTAAACAGTAGTGGTGAGAGTAGGAATCCTTGTCATGTTCCCGAATTTACCCAGAAGGATTTCAGCAATTCCCACTGAGTATTATAATTTGTTATAAATGGCCTTTACTATGTTGAGAGATTTTCCCTTTTTACTCACTTTCATGAGAGTTCTTATCATGAATGGATGATGAATTTTGTCAAATGCTTTTTCTGTGTGTATTGACATGCTCCTGTGAATTTTGTCCTTACTTTATTAGATATGTATCATGCTGATTGATTTGTGTATGTTGATCCAACCTTGTGACTTTGGAAGGTATCCAATGGATTCATCGTGTATAATCCTTTCTATGTATTGCTGGATTAAATTTTTTGATGTTTTATTTAGGAATTTTGAATGTATATTCATCAAGGATATTGGATTTTCATTTCATTTTTTTTTTGTAGTGTCTTTGACTGGATTTTTTATCTGAGTAATGGTGGTCTCATAGCATATCTTTGAGAATTTTCCTTCCTCCTTCATTTTTTGAAACAGTTGGGGGGAGAAAGGTTTTAATGAAGGCATCCAGGCATTTTATTCAAGGGCTCTTTTTAAAATTATAGATTTTATTTAACTTATACTGATTGCTGTTTTCAAGTTTTCAGTTTTCTCTTTATTCAGTGTTTGCAGGCTGTATGTTTCTGGAAATTTGTCCATTTCTTTTAGGTCATCCAGTTGATTGTCATGTAACTGCTCATATGGCTTTCATGATCTTTGTTTGTATTTCTGTAATATCAGATATTTCTACTCTTTTGATTCTTATTCTGTTTGGGTCCACCCTCTGTATATCTTGATAAGCCTGGCTAAATGCTTATCAATATTTTATTATTTTTAAGAAAAGTAAAGCTCTTGTTTTTATGATTTTTTATTTTTTAATTTTTATTTTATTTATATTCAAATTAATCATTAAAGATTTCTCATTCTACTGACTTTGGATTTGTTTGTTTGTATTATTAGTTATTATGGGTGCTAAGCTTGGTCCTTTGGGTGAGGTTTTTCTTGTTTCTTATAGAAGGCCTGGATTGTTCTGAACTTCCCACATTGATTTGTCTTTGCTGCACCACATACTTTTTATGTAGCTGTGTTTTCATTGTAGTTTGTCCCCAGGTATGATTTTATTACCTCTTTGATTTCATCATTGACCATTTTTTATTTTTTTAAAGGGTGTGGTTTAATCTTATGTTTGTGCTTTTCTTGTTCTTCTTTCTAGAGTTGATGCATTGTTTCATACTTTTGTGTACGGAGTAATTCTTCCTGTCATCTATATTTGCTTAAAGTTTCTGAGGCTTTTTTGATGACATAATATGTGATTATTTCCTTAGATAACATCCTGTGCACCCTTGAAAAGTTTATGTGTTCTGTTTTTCTGATGCAGTGTTCCAATATCTTAGTTAGGTTGAAATGATCTAATGTGCTATTAAGACCTCTGTTTCCTTACAGGTATTCATTCTGCATGATCTGTCCATCAGAATAGCTGAGGTGTCAAACTCATGCTACTAATATTGTTTTATAATGAATTAATTCCCTCATGTCTACTTATATTTGTTTTTATACTTAGGGTCTATGGTGTTGGGTCCATATATAAAGTTAATGAGTGTGATACCCTATTTTTATATTGATCTCTTTTTCTTTATATTATCTCATATTAAACTTTCATTGTGGCCCTTGTTTTAAAACATATTTTGTATGATTTGAGCATTGCAATCTGCATTTTCTTGTCATTTCCATGAAATATCCTTTTCCATCTATTTCGAGGCTGTGAATATCTTCTTCCATATAGTGACACTTTTTTGGGGGGAGGCCAAGATGTTGGAGTAGAAGGAAGCTCATAGCTCACCCTTTCCCACAAGTGCACAAAGACTCACATCCACAGACTTGCTCAGCTGACCAGAGAACCTGCAAAACTCTGAAAGAACATTGTCCTCTTCAAAAGATAAAGATGACAAAAATCTGGTTGGAGAAAAGGAATAAAGAAGGAAGAAAAGGCAAAACAGAGTGGGAAAGGTCCCATGGGGATGGAGAAGCAAAGAAGTACTGGCACTCATTCACTGAGTCTCCCCTCTATATCTGAGTGTCCAGTAGGATGTTGGGGGTGCCTCCAAGGCTTGATATGTGCAGAGAATCAGTTGACTGACAGAAATAAGATAAACAGGTACATAGGGTCCCTGTAACACCCAGCCCAAGATACAGCCCAGCAGCCGGTGGCAGGGCCATTCTGCCCGAGCTGGGTGCAAGATGGGGATAGCTGCACAGAAGCAGCCCAGGGGAAATGCAGGGGCCTGTGTGCCATTGCTGTGCAATCACAGGGGATAACAAACTCGGGCCCTACATAAAACAGCAGGGCATATGTGCCCTGGAGGAAGGGTGCATAAGCCCATCTCTGAAAATCCACAAAATTTTCTAGGTGAAAAGAGGCGGGGCTCATGCACAACCCCCGCCCCCTCTGGCAATTTGCACCCCGGTGACAGTGGGGGCTAAACCTGCATCCACACCTAAGGAAATAGCAGCATCAAGGGCCAGACGGAGACTTGTCTACAGCCCAAGGCAGACAGGATAATTCTGTCCTGGTTCCTCAGAGAACTTGCCCCACCAAGACAAACAAGGAGCTGTGTTTTATCCCAGGGCAGGGACCGGGCTGTTACCTCAGTCTTCTCTGAGCCCACCTATGGGGTGCAAACCCAAGGTGGAGTGCACAGTGGCACAGAGCATTGTAGTGACAAGCACCCTGATGGGGAGGGTGGCCCCCAACATTTTGGGCAGGAATGCAGCCCATGACCATGGTGCTGGGAGAAGGCATGATGCCCACTCCTGCCTGGTCAGTCTGCAACATCTGACTGCAGCATCGGGCAGGGCAATGACAAGCCAGCCCACAGTGAAAGAGAGATGAACCTGACCCAGTGTTTGGAGTAGGTGCAATCTGCTTGCAGACAGGCACTGGGAGCAGCACAGATGAGGGCTCAAATGGAGGGCCTCTGGAAACTGCAAGCTGAGATTCCAAATAAGGATGAAGGCAGAAAGACTTCACATTAAATGCACAGTCTCCAGGATGACACTGACAACCACCCCTTTTTTTCTGTTTTTACCTGTTCCATTTTGAATTACCCTCTTAAATTTTAATCATTAGACAATTGTATATACCCTCATATTCATCCCTTTGAAATTTTTAAAGAATATTTTTATTATTAATATTTTTCAAAATTCTGCTTCAACTTGCTTTTCTATTATTCATTATACAATGTTTTCACACTTTTATTTCTTCCTTCTTTAAAATTCTTTATCTCTCTGTCTCTTTTTTCTCTTAACTTTGTGTATTAATACTAGGCATTAGGTAGGGAAA